>NC_054704.1:25894984-26225539 GCF_016097555.1 Gigantopelta aegis
TTTATATGCACTTCCTCATAACAGAACAGCATATATGACTTATTATGTATAAACCAGTTGTAAAAAAAACCCGAATAATGAAACTCCAACATGACTGCTTTAGTTATATAATCTCTTTTACTATTCTGGGTAAATGCTATACTGATCATAGTTATATTGCAAGATCATAGTGAATTTTAAACTGACCTAAATGAAAGGATTTTTCTTTTTTATGACATCTCAGTACACAGTTTTAACAAGCAGCTATCAGGCACCAACAGTAGCCTTGACATTTGATCTGGAGAATTAGAGATGAAACAGATGGCTGCCACACAGGCTACTCTTTTGAACTAGCAGCAAGGATCTTGTATTAATTATAGATTTTGATACACATGTATCACTTATAGGCATGGTTGGAACATGAAATAACCTCATGCAAGAGTTTTAGCCAATGGTCACACTATATTTTGTCCCTCAACTTAAAAAAGCATTCAAACTAAATAGACCTAACAGAAGGTAAAAAGTACTGAAAAGTTCGTTAGTTGGGTTTGTTTTATTTTGTTTTGGGTTTTTTTTTAAAGATGACCGGCCTCGGTGGCGTCGTGGTTAGGCCATCGGTCTACAGGCTGGTAGGTACTGGGTTCGGATCCCAGTCGTGGCATGGAATTTTTAATCCAGATACCGACTTCAAACCCTGAGTGAGTGCTCCGCAAGGCTCAATGGGTAGGTGTAAACCACTTGCACCGACCAGTGATCCATAACTGGTTCAACAAAGGCCATGGTTTGTGCTATCCTGCCTGTGGGAAGTGCAAATAAAAGATCCCTTGCTGCCTATCATAAAAGAGTAGCCTATGTGGCAACAGCAGGTTTCCTCTAAAAAACCCAGTGTCAGATTGACCATATGTTTGACGTCCAATAGCCGATGATAAAAAAAAAATCAATGTGCTCTAGTGGCGTCGTTAAATAAAACAAAACTTTTACTTTTTTTAAAGATGAGATATATCATACTGAACAGGTAATTTTGTAAGCTAAGAAGATTTCAACGAAGTAAATAGTTGAAGGAAAGAAGAAAATGTTTTATTTAACGACTCATTCAACACATTTTATTTACGGTTATATGGTGTAGGACATATGGTTAAGGACCACACAGATCATGAAAGAGGAAACCTGCTGTCGCCACTTCATGAGCTACTCTTTTCGATTAGCAGCAAGGGATCTCTTATATGCACCATCCTATAGACAGGATAGCACATACCATCGCAATTGATGCACTGGATGGAACTCGAAATAGCCTAATGAGCCCACTGACGGGGATCGATCCCAAACTGACCGCACATCAAGCGAGCGTTTAACCACTGGGCTATGTCTCGCCCCAAGTAAGATGAGCAGACTACATGTTAAGAGCACAATAAATTTACTGGGCTTGGTGAACTGACCAAATTCTGCTATCTGCCATGGCCATGTTGTTTATTGTGCCCACTGAATCGTGTGTGATACATGTACATCAAGGGAAAACGTCACGCACTGCAATCTGGCTGCTAATTCCTTAGGCTAGAACATTGAAGTAATCGTGGCCCATTTACCGAGTTAAGCTTTCACTGTGAATAAATTATTAATGAAGTGGAACTGGGAATATGAATTTAGTTGTCAGTTGAGTGCATTACATTCTAGACTGGCTGCTGGCAACCAGAACACCCAGATTCTGTTGATAATACTGGAGGCATATAATGCAATGAATTAAGGATAATGACTTCTGCTAGCACCGCTGCAAACAGTCTACTTAAAATAATTTCCTAATAGATGGTTATTTGCTCTTATAGAATCAAATGAAATTTAGCAATTTGCATGTTAGTAATAACACTATTCTGCTGTTTGGTTCAGTTAGCCGATAAAATAAGGCTAAAATTATAACTGTAATGGAGCAATTAACTACATTAAAACACAATAAAACAAGCTAGGTAAATTGACCCCTTTGTTTAAGATTGAAATGTATGGGAAGTATGGTAGTATTCAGCAGTTACAGATGTGACATTTGTACCAATTCAAAATAGGATTGCAAGAAAATAACCAGCCTTGGTGGTGTCATGGTTAAGCCATCGGACATAAGGCTGGTAGGTACAGGGTTTGCAGCCCGGTACCAGCTCTCACCCAGAGAAAGTTTTAACGACTCAATAGGGAGGTATAAGACCACTACACCCTCTTTTCTCTCACTAACCCACTGTCCTGGACAGATAACCCAGATAACTGAGTTGTGTGCCCAGGACAGCGTGCTTGAACCTTAATTGGATATAGGTACAAAAATAAGTTCAAATGAAATGAAATACAATAAAATAGTTTTTTTGCTTAATGAGGTATACTACAGTAATTTGCACAACTTAGAAACAAGATTTAAAAGTCCAGATGACTATTATCTTTTTATGTCATGAAAATATGACCAAATATTTTATTTAAATGTGCAGGTATGGCGCTATGGAATTGAATGCAACCAAATAGGAAAATGGATTAAGTTTAGGGTCAGGCTTAAAAAAATCATACAGTAATGATTAAGAATAATTAATTTTGTCAAAAGGTTCACTTAAAAAAAATTCTGCAAAAATATTTAGGTATGGTGCCATACCCATTTTACCCTCCGGCAGAAACCCTAGTGTGGGATCGGGTTAGTATAAAGAAGGTGGTTGGCAGTACAAATCAAATGAGGAGAAGCAGTCAGAACAACGGCCTTGGGTATTATGTTATAGATGTCTGAAACCTACTATAGTTGCCGATTAAAAAAAATAAGCTTGGGGTGTTTTTCATAAATATTCCCATCCTCTTGATTTGATGGTATCCACTACAACAACATATCCTCCAAATACACTGGTGAAGGACAAAAGTAAAGTTTGTTTTATTTAACAACGCCACTAGAGCACATTGATTTTTTATCTTATCATTGGCTATTGGACGTCAAACATATGGTTATTCTGACACTGTTTTTAAGAGGAAAGCCGCTGTTGCCACATAGGCTACTCTTTTACGACAGGCAGCAAGGGATCTTTTATTTGTGCTTCCTACAGTCAAGATAGCAAAAACCATGGCCTTTGTTGAACCAGTTATGGATCACTGGTCAGTGCAAGTGGTTTACACCTACCCACTGAGTCTTGCGGAGCACTCACTCAGGGTTTGGAGTCGGTATCTGGATTAAAAATCCCATGCCTTGACTGGGATCCGAACCCAGTACCTACCAGCCTGTAGACCGATGGCCTAACCACGACGCCACGAGGCCGGTGGTGAAGGACAATGTCAATATGTAAGTCACTATCCACCAGCAGCATTAAGTAACAATGTCATGATTCAGCTAGGTGCATTTTCATTACAATACTTCATTAATCATTCACTAACATTGATCGATCACTTTATTAAGAGTTTTCACTATTCGGTGGACTCTTCTGTAAGTAAAAGCTATGGCATCTGTAGACTCAATCAGACACAACATTTTCCCAATAACTTTCCATGTGGCACTCAGTTACCTGAAAGGCAACTCTAATTAAGGTTCAAAGCATACAAAACACATTCAGCACAGGGTATAATTACATGTATAACCAGTGCATGTAAATGTAGTGATTTACCGTGTTGTAATGCTTACAAGTTATTTGGTAAAGATTCAAAATCTTTAGTATGTAGCTCAGCTTAATTTTGAACAAACTAGATAGTTAAAACTTTCCAAGCAGCCACGTCTGTCAAGAGACTGACCACCTTATAAATGTTCCAAATCAGCTGAAATACAAACACCTGCCACTACCTATCTCAATCAATAGGCCTGGTTTTCACACTCCTTTAGGTGTCTAGGTTTGAATGCTTATATGGGTTGTATAAAAAATTATAATAACTGATTATGACCATCCTTTCCACACCTCCCCCAACTGTTCCATTTCTAAAGTACACACATTGGATGATTCCTGTCTCTTAATTCATAGCTACTATTAAAGGGACATACCCCAGTTTTTAAACACTAAAAAATATTTTTGACAACTGAAATGATACTTTACTTAGATTTTGTTGTTTAGATTATCCATTTCCGTACATTCGAAGTGTTTTTCGTCATCCTGTAGTTTTTAATATCTCAAAATCCATTTCTCATATTTTTAAAAACGCACATGTGTCTGAGAGATAACAGTTATGGAGTTGAGTTTTAGTCTATTACACTACCTCATACAAAAATTTCACACATTAGTATAGCTAGGGCTTTACTTACCTTAAAACGTTTTATGATTTACTGTTAACAACACCTTTAATGTATTTCACAATATTTCATATCTAGCAAATTTAATGTACAATTTTACCTTTGGCCAGCACGATTTAATTACCTCAACACATGTACATCAATTTAAAATGTGGCAGGTATGTATTTTGCACATTTCTGTCTCATAAATTAAAACAATCTGAATGATTTTCAGTCACCTGACCTAAATTAATAGAGTCTGCAACTGCAATTTCCAAGCCTCTTGTCAAAATAATTCCATTATTCAAATATTCTTCCTTATAACCAGCTGGTCCGAACAGTTGGCCAGCTGTGAGAAAGTCTCAAACACATTCAAAGATGGAAGAACACATGTTCCTGGCATAAATATCTAAGCACTTATATAGCATTCTGCTAACAGTTCACAGGGTCAATCCATTGAGTAACCTCAAAACAAAAGCATTTCACCCTCCACAAGCAAGATGGATCAGTGTTCTTGGAATCTGCCTTTCCAATCAATTATGAGACATTTCAGCCATCATCAGTTTTACTTGCAAATGGACAGAAATTTCAGCCTTAAAAAGATGACAGTTATATGGGTAACACTACAAAGTTCCTTTTAAAAAACTTATTTATAGTGTCCAGACCACTTAACACAGTATAAAGTAGTCCAACCCAGCCCACAGCAAAAAAAAATCAAAAAAAATCATGTAGAATAGGATTGGGATGCAGGAATAAATGGTAAGTTGACAGTAAGAAAGTGATGGTATTAAAAGGCAATAAAGAAACTGAATAAAATAAAGAAAAAATAGTAATAATAAAACCACTTTTAATGTTTTTTTATCTGTACCTATTATACTTTTCATCTGTCCAACTAGCTATTTTAATACTAAACTAACTTTCAACTAATAGAAATTAACCTACTATATTTTTGTTGCTATATTCAAATTAATATTGACAATTGATTACATAAATTATTATATATGCTATAAAAAACCCAGCAGTTTGTGTTATGGTATTTTCCAGGAACTTCTGTCACAACCATGATGAAGAAACTTGCACTATATAAAACAAAAGATCTTCAGTCTTAGTTATGAAAATTACCCCAGAAACTAACAGAACTAATATTGTCTATGTATAAGACTTGTCCGAAATAGTGTTTATACTAGAACCAGTATAAACATTGCTCCCTTATTAAATGACTCCAGTGGTCGCCATCATGGCGGCTACGAACATTCTTTTCTTTCCTCTTTGTTATGATTCTACAATCAGCCATTATCTGGCAGCACAATTGCTGAAACAGTTTGTCTGGTAATGTTTGCTACCATTTACATATCAAAAACAGCCAGACCAGTTGTAAAAATTATTCCAGTCTGATAAAATAATTCAACATTCTGACATATCAAGTTAAACTGCAAAGACTGTACAATATATCACTACTACTAAGATGAATGTTAACTTTATTACATAGCCAGTTAATCTTATTGCAGTAATAAAGACCTTGTTGACTCAACAGATAATAGACATTTTTATTCAATGTATACTGAATACAATTTTAAGTCCAGGACTAGTTTTTTTCAGTTTTTAAATGGAATTCACTGTTGATGCCAATGCATTATCAGCAAGGTTAAAGCAGTTCAGATGAGTATGTTATAGAACATTTATTTTATGTAGATTATGCAATGAAATGCTTAAAACAACAAAATACCACCAAGACATCCACTAATAACAAAATTACACCCTCCCCTAGTTGACTGTATTGGTAAACTTTCACAATAGAATGTGGTTTGTTTATGTTTAGAATTCTCATACTTTTTATTCTTAAAGTCCTTCACAGAAACACTAATACTGTTATTCATTCACATCACTATTGTCAATGTCTAAATACTTCAATGTCTAAAAATTTAATAAAACACAACTGATCGAAACTGATCAAAGTACTGTTGTTTATATCTAGACTTTACTGACATGTGATAACATCAAACACCATTCTCAGCTTATTTTGATGCCTGTAAACATTCTCAAATTGGCTATATAATAAAAAAGAAAAGAAAAGAAAAAGAACATTAGTAGAAGTCTTGCTACCTCTGGCCAAAGGTCAAAACCTGACCTTGTCCTTGCCTTTCATGTAAATATATATAAACACAAATATCTTGTGATGTTATTTGATTCATTTGAGTGTTATGAAGTCAGATTAAAGGAAACCGAATATAAACACAAAAACTTTAAAGTGTTAAAAATGCACCAACACCAATTGCCAACAATCATGGGAAAAGTAACACCTCTACTTGCTTCCAACCTCTATCATGGAAAGCAAAACACAAATGGGTGTGTGAAATGTAGCAGTATTTTAGAGTCAGCAGTTGGGTTCCATCTTCTCCGTTATCATTCCTTCTTGTTAAAACACACTGCAAGATAAAATCAGTGCTTTTGATGTGCTATCTAGTAACACATTGCATAAATGTTGGAGGAAACTGCTTACAAAAAGAAACCGACCCAATTGGTATAGGTCAAGCTGGAGTGTCAAAGATACAATACCTCCAGTGATTGAACAGATGCTGGCTTCTTAAACGACTTGTAGATATGATAAACCTGGGTACATTTGTGCACAGCTATCTGAGATCTACCAAACAAATATTATAGGTTCCAGTCTTTAATGTTACAAGTAAGTGCACAAATCCAGTCAATCTCCAACAACATTCCAGGATTAGGTGAAAAAACTAAATGTACATAAAATGAAGACAAGGCAGACACAGAATATGATATCAGTAGGTTAGAAACTTTATTTATTCAGGATTAGATGTTTACAGACCACCCACACAACACCTGGCAGTGTATCTCTAGCCACTGGAAAGATATCACTGATAGATGTAATAGTTTATGTTGCTTCAACACCTGCAACGTGATTCCTACAAGTTGTACTAAGTGCACTACCAGACCACAAAGGATTGCAAAACATCACACTGGAGGCAGAAAGAGAAAAACACTGTGAAATGAGTTTAGATTACATAGGGTAATTAAAACATGTTAACAAAGATTCACAGGTTGAAAAAAAGAGAGGTTTTTTCCCCACAATTATGAATGTTTTACATTCTTCTCACCACCAGCACCATCAGTAATTTAAATTAAAATCCAACATATGTTTTAGCAAACTTGCAAATACAGTGAAACCCCTAAAACTGAACCCTTTATAAATTGGAATTCACTCAAAATCAGAAATTTTTCAGTCTCTTTTTAAATATCAGTCCAGAACAAAACTTCTGTAAACCAGATATCCCACTGTGTATATATCAAAACCAGATATCCCACTGTGTATATATCAAACCAGATATCCCACTGTATATATATCAAAACCAGATATCCCACTGTGTATATATCAAAACCAGATATCCCACTGTGTATATATCAAAACCAGATATCCCACTGTGTATATATCAAAACCAGATATCCCACTGTGTATATACTCTTCAAAAGAAGAAACGCAAAACCACATTGTCGTAACATTTGGAGAATTGATTTAATTATTGAATGGCGAGTCCGATAATTACCAAATGTTGCAGGATTGTTCACAATTCACTCTAGTCCATTGTGAGTAAGTGATAGGACACACCACCAAGGTCAAGGTCATCTGGAGTCAATACCGGGTGTGGCCTCCGCGTGTGTTGACAACTGCCTGGCACCGCCTGCCCATTGAAGCAACCAGAGTACGGATGACGTCCCGGGGGATGGTGGCCCACTCGGCCTGCAAGGCTGCTGCCAGCTCGGGCAGGGTCTGGGGCTGTGGTTGTCGCTGTCGGAGTCGGTCCAACTCGTCCCATAGATGCTCAATTGGGTTCAAATCCGGTGATATCGATGGCCAAGGAAGGACATTAATGTTGTTGTTCTGTAGGAAAGCCGTTGTGAGACGTGCTGTGTGAGGCCTGGCGTTGTCATGTTGGAACACTGCGTTGGCGTTGGCCATAACTGGAACGATGTGTGGCCGGAGGATCTGGTCAATGTAGCCCTGTGCATTCAGGTTGCCCTGCACGTGGACCAGGTCAGTTCTGCCAGTGTGTGAGATGGCTGCCCACACCATGACACTACCCCCGCCGAATCTGTCCACTTCCTGCACGCAGTTTGCCGCATAACGTTCACCACGACGCCTATACACGCGACATCTTCCATCATGATGTCGGAGCAGAAATCGGGACTCGTCACTGAACCACACCTGTCTCCATCGCAGTTGAGGCCATTGTCGATGAATCTGGCACCACTGCAGTCGGAGTCGACGGTGTTGTGGTGTTAAGATGACACCTCGAACTGGACGTCTGGCACGAATTCCTACCTCACGTAGGCGGTTCCGTATTGTCTGGTCGGATATCCTGCACAGTATACGGTTGTGGAGGTGGCAGTAGTCAATCGTTCCCGAAGGTGGCGTACCTGGATGTAGCGGTCCTGCCCGGGGGTAGTGACCCGTGGTCGACCGGATCTAGGGAGGTCACGTGTTGATCCATGTTGCTGGTAACGGTCCCACAGTCTGGAGATGGTGCTTGGGGACACATGGAGTGCCCTGGCAACGGCCGTCTAGTCGGCCGATGGCATTGTTTCTCTGCGGTTCACTGAGACGTGGCATGTCCTGGATTGTCAACTGTCGGCCAGATACAGAGGCCAGGCAAGCGAACACCCTGCACTTTTATACTGTCGGTGTTCATGTTGCACGTGCAGACAACGCACGTGCAGTGGTGACATGGTTTTCACGTGGCTGCGTTTTTGCGAATATTCACATTTTGGAACTTTATTGTACAGTAGCTGCGTTTTATCGAATGTAACCGTGGAAATGTGTTTGGGACATGCAATGACCTTATATTCACAAAGCATGAACCGGTAGGAAACATAAAATCGGAATTATAACCCATTTGTACCCTTTTGCGTTTCTTTTTTTGAAGAGTATATATCAAAACCAGGGCCAATTTCACAAAACATTTACAAAAAGTTTACATCTACGACTAGCAGTTATACCGAGTATAAATTTGCAGGTGTTTGACATCTATTTCATGCAGAAAATTACATTATTACAGAAGATGGAGCATTTTAAGGACAAAATAAAATGCCATATGTGTACTTTTAACTATATTTGTTGTACTATAATGGTATTAAAATTGTGGTTTAGTCGTAGATTTACATTTAAGTGCAAAACTAGGCTTACAATGTTTTGTGAAATTGGGCCCTGAACCTAAAAGTGAATTACATAAGTTAATCCTTGGGCCATGTCTAGATAATCTGACTAAAATCTATACCTTACCTGCATTTAATTGTAAATCCAGTATGACTATCTTCCCTTCACAGTTCATCGTCCATATAGTGGTGAATTAATGACCATGTAGTGAATTAATAGGAATTATCACCTGTGTGTAAGTGTATAATCCAATATGACTATCTCACCTTGACCATCTCTACAGTTCATCAGCCGTGTAGTAGCAGCAAGCCACTGAGGTTTACTGCCAATAGTGGCCAAGATGAACATGATACTGATCGGAGTGATGGCCACTGGAAAATTTGTCATGGTTCATAAACATTTGTTTGACAGCTTGCAGGAAGATCTCCACACAGATAGATGTTCTCTTGACCAGGTGGAGACTGAGTGTGTACATACATCATTAACAACAAACACACACACACACACACACACACGTGCACAAGACACACACGAGCATGCACAGCACATACACACACACTTTAACATAATCCACATGCAGTGCAATCGAATTAATTATTTGAACTCTTTAAACAGAGATTCAGTTTTATTTAGTTCCACAATATTCATGTGAAAGTAAAGTTTGTTTTATTTAACGACACCGCTAGAGCACATTGATTTTTTATCTTATCATCGGCTATTGGACGTCAAACATATGGTCATTCTGACACTGTTTTTAGAGGAAACCCGCTGTCGCCACACCTACCCATTGAGCCTTGCAGAGCACTCACTCAGGGTTTGGAGTCGGTATCTGGATTAAAAATCCCATGCCTCGACTGGGATCCGAACCCAGTACCTACCAGCCTGTAGACCGATGGCCTGCCACGACGCCACCGAGGCCGGTTCATGTGAAAGAGTCATTTGCATGTACTTTCTGTGCTCTACACATACTTTTAATATTTTGCTCAGCTCTGGTTAGAAAATTATTATTTTCAGTTTATAATATTTGATGATTCATTATTGCCAAAACCATACTCCATTTTATTTGTTTCAATGCCTGATGCCTAGTGTTTTTGCAAGAGATAAATGTTTGGGTATGGCACTATAGAATTGAATGCAATCACAGTCAAAAGGGGGTATAGGGGGGGCCTCCCCCAGAAAGAAAATGGGTTAAGTTTAGGGTCATACAGTAATGATAATTTGAGTAATTAAAATTTTCATAATCATAATCTGCAAAAACATTTGGGTATGGCGCCATACCCATTTTAACATCCTGTAGCAACCCTGGTGCCAGATCACCATTGCAAAAATTGTATTACATACCCATCAAAAATGGATATAAAAAGTAAAATATATAACACCTCCCCCACCCCCCCCCCCCCCCCTCCCCAAACCACTATTAACATGTGGCTACCGTAAATACAATGGCTATGGCTTAATCACCTCTGTGGTTAAAATACAGTTACAACATAAAATGCTGGTACCATTGTAATATAAACATGTTATAATATCTTGAAGGAAAAGTATACTGAGAAGCATAAATAATTTCAGCGATATTTTCGAATAGAAATGTTATGTCATCTATATTAAGCATGTTCATAAATGACACAAATGGCAACAACTATAACTGAAAGAAGATATTGTTCAAATCGGGATTTTTTTTTTTAATAAAATGTGTTTTCAAACAAAAAACATAACTTGGGGGGGGGGGGGTGCAATAAAATATTACTTATTGTGAAATATCCATTGTGTTATTTATGTGTCTCAGTATGTCTGTCGTTAACACAGAGCAGAAAAGTAGCTTTTGTTCAATAAATGATTCTGTTTAAATTAAATAGCAGACATTTTAATGATATCTTTGATTCTTTCATGCTTACTTAGACATATTAATGCTACTTTAATGCACACACACATATTTACAGTCTCCATAATTGACCACTTATAGATGTTTACGGTTTCCTTATTACAAATAAACAAAACATTTGTGACTTCAGTCTGATAATATTGCCAAGAATCTTGTTTCCTAGCTCTATATAACAGTCACAGTTGGCATAATAGCAAAATCCTATATTAATTTTCAAATCATACTCATACATCCTTATGAAAAGCCACATGATGATATTATCAGTGTTTATGTGCAATCAATACAGAGTACAAACCATGTGCAACAATGAAAGGTCATGTCCTGTTCATGATATCTCCACGTTTCTGGCAGGCCCTGATATACAGTAGATAGTGAGTGAGTAACAAGAGAGAACGTCAGAGATCATTAGCGTTTTGTTAAAAGTTCTGCACCAAGACCACCACCACAGGGATGGCCCACAGAGGAGCAGGCTGATAAAGTGGCAGAGACCTCTAAATGACACACATAGACTACAAGTCCAGCCAATGTTCTTTGTCAGCAGAATGTAAAAACAATTCAATAAGACAGACAGAAATGTTGTCACATCGCAAAGGGAGTAGAGAAATATAATAGTTTTAGTTTAAAATATATATACAGTCGACCTTCGATAACTCAAACTTCGATCTTTCGTAAACGTCGATCTCTCGAAGTGAAACGGCGGTCCCGGCCGAACTGCTATACAAACTAGTAATAACAGACTTCGAACACTCAAACTTCGAACATTCGAAAAACTCTATCTCTCAAAGTAATTTTGTGGTCCCACCATAAAAAAATAAGGGATATTGCACTTCCAAAACTCGAAGTTTGTGGAGTGACTGAGCCTTTTAACTGTACTGGTAATACTTTAAAGAAAAATGAATTGTCACCCAAGCCAAGCGTGAGTGCCCCGACTGGTCTCGGCTATCGATGATACACGCAGTAATTACAGAATAATAGATCGCCGACTATGCGGAACGAAATGATCCTACATGCCTGCATTGGGTTGTCGGTGTTTGTACACGGCAGCGGGCCTCATTACACAAAGTACGGATAGTCTTGTAATCTTCAAAGAACTGTTGTAATAACAATTAACGCTGTTTGTTTTTTCTCTTAAACGAGTGCAAAAAAGTACATAACCTAGTGCTATTTGGCATACAGCGTTTTGATTTGTTATGTTATATCTCGCTATGTTAGTGAGGGTTTTTAAAATGATTTTTGTGATTTACAATAATTTTGCTATTTATATTGTGTATTTTTTATTTGGTAAACAAACGTACTTAGTGCTAATCGACATTCAGTATTTTAATTTATTACAACGTTACGTTCCGCCTTGTTTTGACATTTGAAAAATATATCAACTTTAATTTATCACTTACTTCCGATTATATGTAAGTACGTGCTTTCAGTTTTCGTTGTGTGTTTTTTACCTTTACTGTCAATTAATACAATAAAAGTACATAGAGATGTACGTCAAATTGATCGGATTTATCTCGTTTCTGTTAATATTTACTTAGTTTTATCATATACACAGAAGAAATGTGCTAACATCCGATATCAACGAAATGATAATACTGCAATGCAGTTTCACTTTGAGGTCTGCTGTACGAATTTCGAACACTCGAACTCCCTGAAACTCTAACTATTTCGTCGTCCCCTTCAACTTCGAGTTAACGAAGTTTGACTGTATATATTTTTTTATTTTTTTATTTTATTTTAAAAACAACAACACTGTAGTAAGCCATACCCATCCAAACCCTATAGCCTAGTGAAAAGAAACAATCATAAGACCAAAAAACACAACCCACACCACACACATTCTCTCCAACCATGGTCATAAAGTATTAAAACATCTGGCATTTTACATCAGATAGATAAACATAAGAGACATTTTTTTAGCCATGCAGAATCATAACTCATTCTCAAGTAAACACATATGTGTCCACTTCAAACAATGAAATATCAATTGCAGAAAGTGGTCAGATAGTGCCCACCGTAATTGACCAATTGTTACCAAAGGTCAAACCATATCAATGACTTGCAACACAGAGTTGAGCTTTTGAATTGGCCACCGAGAAGCAATGCTTTCTCCAGTAATCTATATAGTTGAAAAATAAAAAAACACCACTAGCAATGAATAGGTATTCTGGAGTACAAAAGAAAGGAGAATATCTTTGATCTTGCAGCAGTTATTGCAAAAATATCACTCACAAGTGCCAATGTTTGTCTTTGTTCATGGAATGCGTCCAATATATTATTAGTGCGACAGTTATTGTCAGTGCAGTGTTTTCCCTAGACAAACATAGAATGGTAATGATTTTTTGATAGCCTCTGCATGCAACCATGCAGTTTGATTTCACGAAGAATAGGACGGCAAGCATTATTATTGCATTTCTTGCATCCTATAACTACACAAGTTAGCTGATATTGCAAAAAAAAAAGCCAACTTTGAAATCACAAGACTTCGGGGGGTAATATAATACACTGGGAGAACCACCAATTTCCAGCCGAGTTATTTTAAATCTCAACCAGAAAGGATTGTACCCTGTACATGTGTATCAGTTATTTCAACCGTATCTATATACCACTATAATTATACAGGGATAGAAATAAGCAAATAATTTTTGTTTTCCATTTTCAATGCTCCAAGAACTTTTGTTTTCAAGAACAGTTTCATAAATTTTTCACTTTTAATCCAATATGTTACACAAATTATTCTATGAGGGTTTTTTTAGGTGTTTTTCTGTTTTGGTTTTTAATTGTAGAGTTTTTGCAAAAAACAAAAGGACTACAATTCAGTTCAATATCAACATGTTCTCACCTTCCTAAGTTTACAACTAATTATCATACACGCAACATAACATATCTTATTATGAGTGCCAGTTGTTGTACATTTTCACACCAATATTTTTGAAAAAGAAACAAGAACTTGAAATAGATGAGAATGTTATCGTTTCAGCTGCCAGAAGGTAAAACAGCTATGGCGCCATACACAATTATTTTGCAGATTTTTTTTTTTTTTTTTTTTAAAGTTAACTTTTTGACAAAACTAATTATTCTTATCATTACTGTATGATTTTCTTAACCATAACCCTAAACTTAACCCATTTTCTTTCTTTCTTGCATTCAATTCCA
Source organism: Gigantopelta aegis (assembly GCF_016097555.1). Taxonomy (NCBI): domain Eukaryota; kingdom Metazoa; phylum Mollusca; class Gastropoda; order Neomphalida; family Peltospiridae; genus Gigantopelta; species Gigantopelta aegis. The sequence goes on from NC_054704.1 coordinate 25,909,367, forward strand.
TAACCCAAAATGTCTTTCTGGCAGAAACAATGGCTCCATATACTTTATATTTCACAACTACTCAAAGCAAGCATTGGAGATAAGAATGGTTACTAGGGGAAACCCAGTCATCATAACTATCTTCTTTATGAATGTGAATTTCAGCTCCATTAGTTCATATTTCATAACTACTCAAAGCAAGCATTGGAGATAAGAATGGTTACTGGGGGGAAGGAAACCCAGTCATCATTACTATCTTCTTTATGAATGTGTATTTCCCACCCATCAACTTGTCTTGAGTATGGCTAACATCATCAATTATCACTGAGGTCGCCACCAAGAAGGAAACAACCACTCCACCGTTCCACAACCCTCTCAAGATAATAACATCACATCTCCTCCAGCAAGCAACCACCGCCATTAAAACTGATTTCACCTCAAAGCCACCATGCATTCTCAGCAATTTTAATAATGTCTCAAGTAAAAGCCTACGGCCATACTGATAGAACATCTTCCAACTATAATCAGACAACTTATTGGATATTATATTACACAAAAAAAGAAGAGGAAGAAAAAAGGATGATGTTTTGTAAATAATATTTAACAAATATATGTTTGAAATAGTTTTGCATACTATATTTGTCATTAAGAACAGGCTAATACTTGAACTTAAAAAGAAAAAAAGTTTTTTGTCTTTTTCAAAACAAAGTTTGATCAATGATCAACATCAAGTCTAACATATGAAAGTTAAGAATTATATTACAAAAAAACACAACAAAAAACAACAACAAAAAAACAGATGAAGTTTTGTAATATTTATCAAATATATGTTTGAAATAGTTTTGCTTACTATATTTGTTATTAATCACTAGTTTTGGAGTTTTTTCAAAACATATTTTGATCAACATCAAGTCTAACATACATGTGACCTAGAACATGAAATAAGTAACATTTTGCAACTACATAAGTTACTCCTTCCAATTAGAAGCAAGGGTCTTCCATGTCAAATTTACCACAAACTGAATGGCATAAATGACAGACAGTTGTAAAGCAATGTGTGGAGTGGTGTAAAACATTTTGGTAAAAGCATGGATGGAAATTTAGCAATGAACTTGAAGTTTACAAATATATTAATTTTACTTGCAAATGACAACTTATTATTTACATACAATTCTGAATGTATATGTATAGAGAACAAACATTATCTAGTTATTTTTTTAAGAGCACAGACAGTTACTTTCAAAATAACACTGCTTGTTTATTTTACACAGGTGAAACCAACGATTCCTTGGAGCAATGAAAGTAACAAATTAAGATGGTCACCTCTGATAACTGCATAATTTACAGACTACCCAAGTTCCTGCTCAAATGTATAGCCGTTCTGACATACTGTTTGTTGATATGAACCGGACAATCTATAAATGACCACTTACAGTGATGTATATCTGACACTGGAATCAGAAAACGGATACAAACAAACTTACTGTTACACAATTATATAGGTTTATCAAGTTTAGGCTGGCAGGATGAATGTCTGCAGTGTCAAGGGTCAGAGGTCAAATGGGATATAATGTTTCTTTTTAAACCTTACCACAAACATAACAAAAAAACATTTCCATTACAATTCACTTGATTCAAAATAGAATTTAAAAAGGTCAGTTATAAGGGAATATTTTTCAATGTTTTGGTTACTGTAGGAGGAAAAAGGATATATTATTTATAATTTTGGTAGCCTTTGGCTGCAAATGTCTTTAAACACCAACAAAACAAAACTGTATTGGATAACCAAATGCCACTAATATTTCATTAAAAGCTGTCAAATAAATAATTTCGATACTGACCGTTCGTAGTTGAAAAATCAATTAAACATATATGCATATGTTATCACAAATGTTACACAAAGCAGTGAAATGAAGGAAGGAAGGAAATGGTTTATTTAATGACGCACTCAACACATTTTATTTACGGTTATATGGCGTCGGACATATGGTTAAGGACCACACACAGATATTGAGAGAGGAAACCCGCTTTTGCCACTTCATGGGCTACTCTTTTTGATTAGCAGCAAGGGATCTTTTATATGCACCTTCCCATAGACAGGATAGTACATACCATGGCCTTTGTTACACCAGTTGTGGAACACTGGCTGGGATGAGAAATAGCCCAACGGGCCCACTGACAGGGATCGATCCCAAACTGACCGTGCATCAAACGAATGCTTTACCACTGGGCTACGTCCCGCCCCCAGTGAAATGATGTCTCATCCATAAAAATCATTAGCATCTATACACCCAGGACTATGTTAATGCACCAGCCTTTATGGCACAGCACGTAATCCACTAGACTGCTAGGTGCTGAGCACTGGATTCCTCAGGGCTTTAGATTACACTAAAGCTGAGGCGATAAAGGATGTGCCCAAATTAAGTATACCCAAAATAAGTAAGCCCAAATAAAGTACAAATATGACGACCTAAAAACATTTCACCTCAAAATCGAGGAATGTTAAGCTGTAATTAGATTAAAATAACTTGAAATGCATTTCTGAATGTGTACAAGTCTTTACCAGGTATTATTAACAATACTGCATTAAAAAGACTTTGGTATATTTAAAATAGACCAAAAGAATCTTGCTGTGCACAAATTAGTGAGATCTAAAGCCCTGTTTTTATCCTAATACCAATTCAAACCACAATGAATGTACAACTCAGTGAACAAGTGTAAAGCCATTGCAGCAAATTCTCTCTAACCACTAGAGGGCAGATTGTGTAACTTGGTTGTACGATCGGTTGTAGGATCAAGCACCTTCCATGGACTCATGCTTTTTTTCTCATATTGCAACCAGTGCCCTATGACTGACAAATCAAAAGCCATGGTATGTCCAGTCCTGTCCACATGAAAGTTATGTACTGTCCAATATATGGGATTAATGTGCATACAAAAGATCCCTTTTTACTTTATATAGACATACCTTACGTGGCACAAGCAGGTATTTTCTCTCTCACTCTAGAGCAAGTGTTAAAATAACCGTAACTACTGTTCTATTTTTCTGGCACTAGGTTGGTGCAACAGTTGAAAAGGAAGACAAAGACTGGTGATGTAAGAGTGCTGACAGTACACAGCTTCTGGAATATTTTGCCTGTTAATGTAAACTTTTTAATTTTTTTATTAATATTTAATTACCCAGATGACACTGGTTGTAACTCACATGTCTAAAACTGACACAGCCTTGGGAGCTGATCTCTGGTCAATGTGTAGCTCATTGCAGACTTTACACTTTCATGTCAGATGTTTTATATGACCTAGATTTGATTTCAAATATCACACATTTTGCAAGCATGGCATGATCATATGCAGCATGATAAGACATAATTTTGAATATGGTGAGATATGGAAGGCATTAACCTGCTTTTGGAGTTTGAAAACAGGGGTGTCATAAGACAGATAATCTTTTATTTTCCTCTCACCACTATTAACTGTTGTCACAACAAACAGTCCCGAATGACAAATTGTATGTCCATGACTGCATGTTTGAATCTTAATTTGATATATAAGCACAGAAAGAGAACAATAATACGCCAGTGTGAATAAACCACCACTGGCATTTACCAGGAATTATCATGACTTATTTGAACACTAGTGACCTGTCAGAGGGGACTAAAAGCCTCTGAAAGCTTAATTCCAGAAGTGGCTAGTGCATTTTATAGCATTACGTAGTAAAGTCCGACATTCTTAGTATTTTACTGCCATTAGTATGGGAGGGAAGTAAAGATTACACAGCTGTCACATTATGGATTGTATGTCCCCACATAACATGCACTCACAATATGAAATACATCCATAAATGGGCTTCAAAGAAACACATGATTACCTGTGTAAATCAATGTGCATGGTATTAATGTACAGCTAAACTATATATAAAATTAATGGAACCATGTATTACAACCTACAGATTTGTTGTATAGAGGTATAGCTGCACAGAGTTTGTAAGTCTATGCAGATTTTAATCAGACAGCTGTTCTCCACAAAACATTATTCTGCTTTTGTAGCAGACATGTACGGTATATAGGAACACTGGTGAATAAATCATACAATCTTGTCAAAATTCATCCTTTCAGCTATATAGAAGTTTTCCTTCAACATATGCAAATTAATTTATCTTCCTTTATTTTGTTCTTTTGTTACCTGCACACTTTTTATACCGCTGTAGTGCACGGATAATTATAACTGACCAACTAGTGTGAAAATGTACTGGCCAACCAATTCTTTTTAGGTTAATGCACAACTGACATGGATTTTGACTTTTGAGTTCTCATCCAAGATTTTAAAAATGAAAAGAAATACAAATAAAAAAGTGGGCTGTAGAAATAAGTTTTTAAAATTAGTGAAAAAAGACAATGTAGAAATGTTGGAATAAGTGTTCAGCTGTTGAGATGTATCTTCAGCTCCACTTCCTGTACTGAAAGACTAGCAATTTCCACCCTCTGTAAGGGGCCGTCCATAATTTTCAACCATTTCACGAACACAAACCGTATGCAGGGGGGTGGGGGGTGGGGGGGGGCCAGCGTACACTTTAAAAAAAAATGAAATGTAACATTTTTCATTTGGGGGTGAGGGGGGGGGGAGGGGGGGGCAAAAAGTGTACGGTTTGTACGCTCATGAAAATGTTGAAAATTAATTCTGTGCTAAAATTCCATAAAGGTTCAAACAACCTGTTCTGAGCATGCAACTCAGTTGCTTGAACTACCTATCAAAGATAACTGTTCTTACTTGCAGCAAGGGATATTTTACATACAAAAACAGGATACTAATACATATCAGTAATATAACAATCATGGCACACTGGTCTGTGTATGTGACTCACACCCAATTGATGTTAATGATATAATGTGTATCTAATATGATGAGCCAGTAATGGACTATGAATCCAGTACCTACCAGCCTTGATCAGGATGGAATTTCTTATTCCAGCCAGTGCACCACGACTGGTATATCAAAGACTGTGTGTCACGGGGATCCTATAATACCCGTAACTAAATGAAACACGATTATCCAAATATCTCTCCTAACTGTATATCTATTAGATCTCTCTGTATCGGGCAGTATATAGAGGGGATGATTTTCCATTTCAGATTTTGCCACATTCTGTTTCAGATTTTTGCAAATTCCGGTTTTTTTTCCGTTTTTGTCTTCAATTAGTGTCATGTTTCATTGTTATAAGCTATATACATTTGTTTTATTGTTCCAGCTCTGAGCAGGTTTGCTATTGCTATTTTTTTTTTAAATACCTGTAAAAAAAAAAAAAAAAGTGTATAAACCGCACCATTTGGTTCCCACCTTCATCCGTAAATAAACCGCACCTTTAAATATGCCGCAGTTAAAACAAAGCCACAAACTTAATTACGGTTAATTATTGTTTGTATTTAATAGTAATAAAGATATCCATTCTCCTTTAAATTCAAACAATAAATAATTGTTATTGTGTGGCTTTCAGTTTCATTTCATCTGATGGATTATGGGTAAGTTTCATTTGTAAACAAAACACACTGTTGACAAAGTCCGCTATTTTCACAAAAATATGAACAAGAACTTTGGTAATGCATTGTTCGTAATTGCCAAAAAATATGTATAAATAAATAAATAAATAAATAAATAAATACATGACAACATTTTATTAGTTCCAGTATGATTACAAAGCGTGAACCAAAAAAAAAGAAAAAAAAGGGCACACGTAAGAATTACTAGTACTCACTCGATTACATACGTATGTTTCTCTGTAACCTAACTAGCTTGCCGTGTGCACAAATTACATATTCAAACAAGGTCGGGTCAATCTGGATATAAGGCCAGTGGTATAGTGAACCGAAACTAAGCACTGTTCTGTCGATCGTTTAAAGCTTCGACATTGTTTTATAACTTTAAAAAATATATATTTGCCTAGAATTATATATTCAGAGCCGGTTTAAAGATCAGCAGGGCTTGTAGCACAAATAATAGCTGGGCCCAATTCCCAAGATATATATTTTGCAACCCCCTCGGGGAGAGGGAAAAATGACCTGGGGAAAATGTACACAATGCCTCACCGCGGGACCCCCTGAACCGCAGGGTCTGTAGTACGTGCTACATGTGTAACAAACATAAACCGGTGATAAGAAAAGTAAAATGCTATTTTTGTGTGCAATTTAGAAAACAATCGGTTCAGAAATAAATAACGTGTAGTAAATTCCGTAGCATGAAAAAAGGCGTTCTCTGTGGGACGGACTATAAATGTGAAATGTTTCCATACAGATTAACGAATATGCCCGAAGTTTTACGAAATTACGTTTTCCAATGAAAGCGTTGTGTAAGTTGGCTATGCTTATGAATCATAATAAGTATTATTGAAAAATATCGAAATTGAACGTACTAGAAATCTTATTATATAATCAACATTCTAAAATTGTATTAGTACATGTTTATTTTTATATTTCAAGTTAAATTTCACTGTGTAAAGTGACACGGGTAAACAGTCACATGCTTTGTTGCAAGCATACGACAATTAAGCGTAACTTCCGAGAATTAACGGTTCTGAAAATATTTAGGCATACAGTGCACTCCATGAAAGTTCGCATACCAAAACATGCGTATATTATCAATATAAGTCACATCAATCACATCAAGGTTATACAACAGAGCAGAAATAATATTTACCAAGTCCAAATGGACGCATTCCCTGGAAGCCTTCCAATATGTTTCTCCCTGATATCTCTAAAACCCTAGCTATTTATTATAAAACCAAATATTGCCTGGGGGTACAACGCGGTCCTGCCCCTATCAAGTGATATTTCCACAGCGACCAAGCCGGCATATTTTTCTTAGATGGCCAGACTTGCTGACGCCTAGTCGCCAAAATCGCACTCGTGGATGTATTACGTAACTACTGGCCACATGGCCTCCGCAACTGGTATGGGTGTGTATTGGGAAGAGCACGACCACCGTCGCGCAGAGGTATTACGTAACAAAGTGCCCACCTGGGCTTAAGTGCATAATGGAACTGCACACGGCCCTCTAAAACAATTACTATCGCCACAGGCGAAAACAAAATTAAGAGCATGTTCCGTCACACCGTGGTATGTACTACCCTGTCTGTGGGATGGTGCATATAAAAGATCCCTTGCTGCTAATTGAAAAGAGTAGCCCATGAAGTAGTGACAGCGGGTTTCCTCTCTCATTATCTGTGTGGTCTATAACCATATGTTTGATGCCATATAACTGTAAATAAAATGTGTTGAGTGTGTCGTTAAATAAAACATTTCTTTCTTTCTTTCTTTTGATCAGGATGGCATGAGGCCTGTCGAATAGATCAAGTTATATTACTTATACCTTTCTATACTCTACACCATTTTTTAACTGGACAAATACTAGGCTAGACCGAATAGGTTTAGGCATGATAAATACAAGGGTTGGTGGGTCTGCAAGTTGTGCCCATAGGAAAACATTTTCTCCTGCTTTCCCCAATACAATCTTTTCTGCAACAACCCTTCCACCAAATTCTTCCTTTTTAAAAAAAAACCAAAAATCAATTAATTGTGAAATAGAAAGAAAAAAAAAAACCCTCCTACCTCCTCCATTTTATCATTTGTGAAACAGACCTCAATAAAAAATTCCATTCCATGCCCACTACAGAGAAAGCCATCAAGCCAGCTTCTTAACTGAGCCACATAATCAGGCCAATTGTCTTACCATTATTCACTAAACACCTTATGAAGACCAGCTCTGCGATAAGAAAAAAACACCTAAAGATTTCTCTCTATTACCCAATCCTGGTCATCAGTATTAAAGGCTGGTAATGGATCTGATGCTGGGAAACCTGTCAGACGGAGCGAAGCCATCAATACATCAACACCCAGTCTCAAGCCAGGAGAAGCTAGCTGCTTCTTTACTGGAATAACCAGTCTTAAATAATTCATGAAGTTCACTCTAGTGGTAAATGCACAGAGCATATTCATTCGTCTCCTGCATTTTTCAGTCTCTTAAAAACTTCTATCTTTTTTTTTTGTATTATTGATTTCTTGCACAACATTTCCAACAAATAAATTTCAGCCATACCTGTTTTGTTTCAATAATGACACCCATGCATATATTTATGTTTTCTGCAGAATATATTTTGATTATATTCTTTAACCCTTCCACCCCTAGATTTTTAACCTGTACCATCTCTTTTGTTTGACGTTGCTAGTGGAAAAGATCAAGGTCTACATCGTCATCAGGTTTAACCTTTAAAAAAAATTATAAGTTATAACAGAATATGCTGGTGTCATATAAGCAATAAGACTTATATTCAAAATGGATAAATCCACTCAATGGCATTTGAACAATGCCCATATTTTGGAATTATTTGTTATAATTTTCATTATTATTCATACTTAAGAAGATTAACAACAACAACAATGCTAAAATCCTTATTATTATCTTTCCAGGAAGACTAATTTTCCTTATCAGCTGTGTGCACATCCTTTTAGTATACAAGTAAAAAATATCCTCTTCCGATTTTGCATTTATTACTAATTTATTAATAATAAAGTTACTGATTTTTTTTTTTAATGCAACTTCCATATTATAACTTTAAAACCTGAACTAGTATTTCTATGGATTGTGTAAACTGTGATAATATTAGTTTCCAAAGAGGGTCATCTAATCAAATGTTTAATTAAGGCTGGCGAGAATGATAACTACACTGTTCTCTTTGACTGCACAAATTATAGTCAATTTGCAAAGTATTTAGTTCTTTGAAACTATAATAAAAAACTGAATCTCCTTGGGTCTTTAAAGCCTGGTAATTAACTGCCCACAAGAAACTGCTTTTCACCTTTAATCAGCTGCTCAAACTACTAGTAAACAATGGTCCTGATGGCACTGGTCACGTCATCCTGTCATCCTGTTTGAGACTGGCAGGAAGTGGAGTCATATTCCAATATCAGCTCAGGGTTCGAAATAAGGCAGCTTGGGATAATAAAAGTCAACCCTTTAATTTTGGCTCCAAAATCTTTTTTTTTTTCTTCTTTTTTTAAATCACATGCATGACTGCCAGAAAACCAATCATCTCCTGTGGTGAAGGACATAGGTTGAATTTTAGATTACGTAGCAGGGTAATTTAGAAGGGAGCTAATACAAATTAATATAATGTACCTGGGGTATTCAAGACTCAAGGCCATGTGATCGTTATGGAAGCTAATAAAAATTAATGTACAATAAACAGAGTAATGAAGATTAATAAATTATGAGTGTGCCAGCTAACAATTTAGCACTTTCATCAATGACTTGCTCCATAGCCTTGGATTTTCCAAACAAATTCCACTTTTTTAGATAACCAAATATTTTTTAAATAATTATTCTTCCAAACTTCATTCCGATGATTGATCAGTTCAGTCTCCATTTAAGACCTGCTTCTAACTCAGTGATTTTGCACTACTATAGATTTAGTAGGGAAGTGCAAGTCATATACATTAACAAATAATCTATGACCAGTATATTATAGGGTGTGGTATGTACTATCCTGTGTCTGGATATAAAAGAATCAGTTGGAGCATAGCCCCAAGGATCAGCAGATTTTTCTCTCGAAAATAAACCATCTGTTCTTCTGCAAGATCCTATATTTACCAGGTTGTGACTTCAAAAGTAACACAACAGGTCTTGTAAAAACAAAGAAAAAAACATTTAGCCTTTTTATTGACATCACTCAGAAACAATATACCTTATTACTTTAGACACTTTTGAAATGGGTAATGCAAGTACAAATACTCTAGAGGGATGGGGTTTCATATTCCATAATTCCAATATGGTCGAAGTATCTGGTGTCCATGTTTCATGGAGTATAGGTATTAGTCATGACACAGGCACTGTAACAAGAACAATAATAATGGCATACAGAAATTAACGTCACAAGTAAAAGCCAACAAGAAAGCATGCCATTACATCTTTAAGAAAACAATGGGGGTACTTATTCCATATGACACAGGCAATATAGCAAGAACAAATGTGTACAGACAAACGAACCTTATCAACATACCACATAAAAACCAATAAGGAAACCTGCTGTTAAATATACAAGAAAACAATGTCAGGCCTGTATGCAGAAAAGAATGTGAATAATAGAGAACACTTTCCATCTTGCATTGCAACATGTGAACTGTGACTTAAGAAGAAACGGAATGCAGCGAGTAGACAAGAAGCATTTGGTTGGGATCAGACAGGCTGAGCCAGTGTGCCAAGGGCTTGTGTCCAAATACACACTTCAGGCCAGGCTGAATTTATAGAGCCAGTGTGCCAAGGGCTTGTGTCCAAATACACACTTCAGGCCAGGCTGAATTTATAGAGCCAGTGTGCCAAGGGCTTGTGTCCAAATACACACTTCAGGCCAGGCTGAATTTATAGAGCCAGTGTGCCAAGGGCTTGTGTCCAAATACACACTTCAGGCCAGGCTGAATTTATAGAGCCAGTGTGCCAAGGGGCTTTTGTCCACATACACACTTCAGGCCAGGCTGAATTTATAGAGCCAGTGTGCCAAGGGGCTTGTGTCCAAATACACACTTCAGGCCAGGCTGAATTTATAGAGCCAGTGTGCCAAGGGCTTGTGTCCAAATACACACTTCAGGCCAGGCTGAATTTATAGAGCCAGTGTGCCAAGGGCTTGTGTCCAAATATACACATCAGAAAGGCTGAATTTATAGAGCCAATGTGCCAAGGGCTTGTGTCCAAACACACAATTCAGAAAGGCTGAATCTATAGAGCCAGTGTGCAAGGGCTTGTGTCCAAATACACAATTCAGAAAGGCTGAATTTATAGAGCTGGTGTGCCAAGGGCTTGTGTCCAAATATACACATCAGAACAGGGTGAATTTATACAGCCAGTGTGCCAAGGCTTTGTGTCCAAATATACATTTCACATAATAGTAAACATGTACTTGATATGTTATATTCTACAAATTATTATCATACGTGTATTTCACAATAAAAACTAAATATTCAACATAATCAAACAATATTGAAGCCTAACAACACATAAATTTAGTTCCAAAATCACTGAATTCATGTTTGTCCTAAATAATTAAAAAGGTTAGCCCTAACCCATGTTTACTGTTCAACAGGTTGTTTTCACATGTTTATTTTTAAAAACAAAATAAAACACACACACACACACACACACACACACCCTCGTTTATCAATGCCACACACATACACAAACTTGCTTTCTCAATGAATAACAGATTGAAATATTTCATTAAAGATCCAGGTTAAATTTGTATGAAGTTATATCATGGCAGTTCTCTGATATGTGTATTTATTATAGATCACCAGTGATTGTTAAAAGTTAACAGATAAAAGGTCAAGATTATGCTGAAATTATATTTTGTTTATTTCTTTAATACATACACTCTACTCATTTTCTCTAGTAACAAGACATTCAGTTTAAACATTGCTTGTAGAGGATAGAGATTGTGGGCAGGACGTAGCCCAGTGGTAAAGCACCCACTTGATGTGCAGTCGGTCTGGGATCGATCCCTATTGGTGGACCCATTGGGCTATTTCTCATTTCAGCCAGTGCACCATGACTGGTATATCAAAGGCCGTGGTATCCGTTGTTCTGTCTGTGGGATGGTGCATATAAAAGATCCCTTGCTACAAATGGAAAACATGTAGCAGGTTTCCTCTCTAAGACTATATGTCGAAATTACCAAATGTTTGACATCCAATAGCCGATGATTAATAAATCAATGTGCTCTAGTGGTGTTGTTAAACAAAACAAACTTGAACTTTTTAAGAATAGATTGAAGTAATTTTAAATTGTATAAATAGTTACATTATTTTAGTTTAAGTTGTCCGTGATCATTTTATTTTTGTACAGTATGCCCTTATTCAACCTCTTTTTTTTAAAAATCTTACTGCCTCCTTATTCTACCTTGAGTTCCATTTCATGGTATTATTGATGTTTATCTATAGGTAAATAATTAAATTTAGTGTCTTTTTTTAAAAGCATACAATTATCATTTTATATCAATAAGAATAATTATTTTCCCCCAGTACCAAGTAAATCATTCAATGATTAAAATACATGTACTTATATATTAGCTTAGCTTGTTAATTTTCTTCTACACAATGCCCTACTTAACTAAACTTAGTTACTGTAGCAACCAGTACAACAAAAAAATGCCTCATATATGTTACACAAAATTATTATCTTGTGAAAATTATATCTGATATCAACCCCCCCCCCCCAAAAAAAAAAAGAGAAAAAAACAAAACAAAACAAAATAAACACAATTTAAAATTATTTTTATCAGTATATGATTAAATAAGGTAATTAAAAAATTGCAAAGAAAAAACCAAACACCCTCACCTGTAAAACTTCCTCACAAAACACCTCAAACTCCATCTGATAATACTAAACATCCTGTAATTCTATTTAATTTCACTGTTATTAACTACACACCTAGAGCAATACATTTAAATCATGTCATCAAAATATAACAACACTTCAGAATTAATATGACAACAAATAAATACCACAAATAAATAGTACAACAGAATGCGGCAGTTAATTAAGAAAAATCCAAACCTTTATGAAAAGTATTTTCCACACAGTATATTCCATATGGCTGCCTGCTTCCCCAGTCGACTGCGGGTTATTATTATTTCCAATCACCTAAAACAATGATAATGTGGTAGGCTGAACCCTGCAATATTAGCCATACATCACTGTCATAAAGCTATGGCGTATTCCCAGAAAACGATTGTTTTATGGACCGGTTCCGACGTCTATGGCTGCAATTTGATGTCCTGGGCTTGAGTACTGAGCTGCAAATGGACTACAATGTGCAAAGCGGCAATCCCGTAATTGTGAGCCGCGGACTGCTGGAGAGAGTGCCACCAATATTGAATATGTGCCAGAATTCAATGAATTGGCTTGACAAATGTTTTTTTCTGGGGCAAGGTACAAACACTAATCATTTTGTTTCTGCACACCAAGTAATACCAGATGAGAACAGGAGCAGGAGTGCAATGAAATAACTGTCTGTCGAGAATGTGTCTCTGTTATTAGCGACAATCATGTCATAAACATACGAGATGCTATCTACTTAGTACATTGGGAGGTATTACGTCTTCATTTCCAGATCTATTAGTCTCCCTCATAGTTAAAACAACGCAACATGGAATGTTGGTTTTTGTCTCTGTAGATTTGCTTTACCAAATATTTAGAAAAAGAATGTTACACAGTTAACAACTGTTCAGCAACATTTAGAAAAAAAGAACATTACATAGCTAACCACTATTCAGCAAAAACAAGAGGGTTTTAATTTTCATATCTAAGATTATTATTCTTAAAAGCACAGTTGTTTGTTTGTTTTGTTTTTCTCTTAAAGCCATTTTAACGAAAAGGAAAAGAAAGAGATACTTAACATATTTTTTTGTTTGTTTTGTTTTTGTTTTTCTCTTAATTAAACCCATTTTCAAAAAGGAAAAGAGATACTTAACATATCAGCACATTGTTTTATTACGATTTATTAAGATGTCTAGGGTGTATTATGTTTAGCTTCATGATACATTCGCTTGAAGTGATTTTTTTTTCACATCTCAAGCAGAAAAGTTTGGTGTTTTTACAATTTAAAAGAACATTACACATTTAACCACTATTCAAGACCACGCAACAAAGAGGGCTTTAATGTTCATATATGATCATTATAGTAAACAGAGTTTTTTCTTTGTCCTTGCACCCAAAGACTGTGATATGTGCTGTCTTGTCTGTCTTGTGCAGCAAGAGTAGCCCATCTGGTTGTATGGGTTCCTCTCTCATTAGTAATGCAAAATTTAAAAACCGAACTTTAAAATGTGCCAAGGTATCATTAAACATGCATTCTTTTCATTTATTTCAGATGTCGAATGTAAGGTAAATGTGACACTATTTTTCCTAGGATTTTGCACCTACACATGTATAGTATTTGAGAAAAATACTGTAACAGATTTATTATAATTTCAAAAATAAATTTTTTTAAACTTCATTTAGCATCGTATAATTTTAAAAGATATTTATATTTGAAGTTATATGTATGTATAACCATCACTGTGCCACAAAGAAATCTAAATAATATTCTAAACAACCAACGTTCTTTTTTCCCCAACAATTAAGAGCTCTATGCAATGTCCAGTTGGTGGTTTCTTCCTTCATGCTGATGGTATGTACGTCCATAAGTGATGAAGTAAATCATAACCAAACTAATATAAAGATAACCATTTGCACTCTTTGTCTGACAAGGGCCATCCATCTTTTTACATTCTGCTGGGTACACTGCAGAAAATCATCATTACTAGTAGCTAGCACATGCATACCAAATTCACAAGCCCCAAGACCATTTGCTCAAACAATGTAACTGATGGCAAACCACCGACTACTAAGACAATGTTAGGGCATGCCCTATCATACTAACAGCAGGCAACACGAAACCTGATACAAACATTCTGAGAAGGTCATAAATATACATAATAGACTTGTCAATGTTGTTGCTAGCAGTATAATAACATACACAGATGTGTATGATAATGTCCGGTGTGCCAGTGGTGATGTCCGTTTATGATAACTAAACTATATAAGTACAAAACAAACTACCCCCAAAAGCTTTACTGATAATGCATTATTTCAATTGTATTTACAAGTCTTCTGCCAATCCCATATCTAAGCCCAGACCTGTTCTAAACACCCCTGGGACTGACATCACTAGTAATAAATGGGTAAGAACAGTCAATGGTCTGTTACTGTACATGCAAGTTTCTACTTCATCATGTGCTAATATATGCTATGTTTCTGATTTCTCAATCTGTCAAACTGACAGAACCTATAAAACAATTACTGTCCAGTCTTTGCCATGAGCAAAACCAAGGCGACCTGAAGATCACTCTTCTGAAATGGTGCTAGGAGGACAATCACTTGAAGTTTCAAAGTATGTGTATTAAAATGTTTATTGCAAGGTGATTAATTTGCCAGTCTTAAAACTTTCCAGGTGAGTGTGGAGGAGAGCAGGATCGAGTGAGAGAAGACTATAGTTTCTACCTATCAATTACCTAGCATGTGACACAGCCATAGTACATACAGTATGACTAAACTCTGAAGACAAAACTTACTCCAATCTATTTTCACATATAGAATTCTACTTTCACATGTAAAATAAAACATCAATTACTTAGCATGTGACACAGCCACAGTACATATAGTATCACTAAACTGATCTGAAGACAAAACATACTTCAATCTATTTACAAAAATAGAAATCTACTTTCACATGTAAAATAAACCAATCAGCCAATACCTTTCAAAATATTTTAACACAGTTGCAATTTCTGTCTTTGACAGAGTGAACAGAACCTGCCATTTAGATTCATCTATAAATCTGTATGTCACAATTTGCCTATTAATACCAGCCACGTTCACCTGACACGCGAACCCGTATCTTCATTAAGAAGTCAATTACCACCGAACCACATGGCATGGGGTGAAACATGTGTATTGGCTATAAAACTAGAGGGCTGCCAAAAACAATCAAGCAATGCGATTGAGAAGCTTGGTGTAATGTAACATTGGCTCAGCCAACACCTCACATGGATATTTGATCAGCAACAGGCCCCCCAAAGAAAAAAAACCTGTGATGATTAGAGATGTTGAAATGGATCTTTCTCTGTTTCACCTGAGCCACACCAAGTTGATTTGATTACCACTAAAACCACCCATAATGGTGAACACCTTTTACCAAAACACACTGGTGAAGTCTTCATTCACAGTAATGTCTTGTGCAAGGAAAAAACCTGCACCAAATTTATACCAGAAACTCCATTATGCTCATACCACTCATGTTTGTGTAAGAATAGTAGACACATGCCATTTTGTTTTTCTTCTTTTTTTTAATGATAAATATTTTCATTCTGTAATATACTCTTCAAAAAAAACGAAACGCAAAAGGGTTATAACTCCGATTTTATGTTTCCTACCGGTTCATGCTTTGTGAATATAAGGTCATTGCATGTCCCAAACACATTCCCACGGTTACATTCGATAAAACGCATCTACTGTACAATAAAGTTCCAAAATGTGAATATTCGCAAAAACGCAGCCATGTGCAAACCATGTCACCACTGCACGTGCATTGTCTGCACGTGCAACATGAACACTGACAGTATAAAAGTGCAGGGTGTTCGCTTGCCTGGCCTCTGTATCTGGCCGACAGTTGACAATCCAGGACATGCCACGTCTCCGTGAACCGCAGAAAAACAATGCCATCGGCCGACTAGACGCAGGCGAATCCAGAACGGCCGTTGCCAGGGCATTCCATGTGTCCCCAAGTACCATCTCCAGACTGTGGGACCGTTACCAGCAACATGGATCAACACGTGACCTCCCTAGATCCGGTCAACCACGGGTCACTACCCCCGGGCAGGACCGCTACATCCAGGTACGCCACCTTCGGGAACGATTGACTACTGCCACCTCCACAGCCGCAGCAATACCAGGTTTGCGCAGGATATCCGACCAGACCGTACGGAACCGCCTACGTGAGGTAGGAATTCGTGCCAGACGTCCAGTTCGAGGTGTCATCTTAACACCACAACACCGTCGACTCTGACTGCAGTGGTGCCAGATTCATCGACAATGGCCTCAACTGCGATGGAGACAGGTGTGGTTCAGTGACGAGTCCCGATTTCTGTTCCGACGTCATGATGGAAGATGTCGCGTGTATAGGCGTCGTGGTGAACGTTATGCGGCAAACTGCGTGCAGGAAGTGGACAGATTCGGCGGGGGTAGTGTCATGGTGTGGGCAGCCATCTCACACACTGGCAGAACTGACCTGGTCCACGTGCAGGGCAACCTGAATGCACAGGGCTACATTGACCAGATCCTCCGGCCACACATCGTTCCAGTTATGGCCAACGCCAACGCAGTGTTCCAACATGACAACGCCAGGCCTCACACAGCACGTCTCACAACGGCTTTCCTACAGAACAACAACATTAATGTCCTTCCTTGGCCATCGATATCACCGGATTTGAACCCAATTGAGCATCTATGGGACGAGTTGGACCGACGCCTCCGACAGCGACAACCACAGCCCCAGACCCTGCCCGAGCTGGCAGCAGCCTTGCAGGCCGAGTGGGCCACCATCCCCCGGGACGTCATCCGTACTCTGGTTGCTTCAATGGGCAGGCGGTGCCAGGCAGTTGTCAACACACGCAGAGGCCACACCCGGTATTGACTCCAGATGACCTTGACCTTGGTGATGTGTCCTATCACTTACTCACAATGGACTAGAGTGAATTGTGAACAATCCTGCAACATTTGGTAATTATCGGACTCACCATTCAATAATTAAATCAATTCTCCAAATGTTACGACAATGTGGTTTTGCGTTTCTTCTTTTGAAGAGTATATTATAAATTCAGGCAATAATTTGGTATACACTACAGAATCTCTTATGCTTAAACTGTTTGTTAAAAAGGACCATGTGGTCTGGTTGTAAGTTTACTAAATGTGTATAACACCAACATGATTTTTTAGCACATGATGTTGGTAGTCATCAATTACATTTATAAAGTATATATGGTACAAAAACAATGGCTGTAAAAATATGCTGACCAGTTTCTGGATACTAATGCATATAACTATCTTATAGCTTTGACACAAATGGAATTTGAATTTCATTGCAATAATTATGCTTGATGCATGAATAGCTCAAAATTATCATTGGGACATTGAAGATGTCCAAAGAAAAGGTATTAATATCAGAAAATAAGTCTGCTGTACCCTGTATAGAGGCTGTAATCAGTATTACATTTAAGATATTACATTTTAAAACAATGAGTAGTCATAAATAATTCACAGCTATGTTCACCAGCTTTACTTAACTTACTTATCTCAAAAGATCTTATGAATCTTTTTTGTCCATCGTGTATGAAAACTACACAGAATCATTGCATAAGAATGGTATTGAACTGTAAATGGTGTGATTTGCTCTGCATAATCCACTCACCACTATCCCTGCCAACAACTGATTTTCATAAATAATTTGAGACAGGAGAAGAAGCACTTCTAACCTCAGAATCACCGCAACTGTAATAGCAGCCTGCTGTTAAAATCCAAATGCAGGTTCAATCAAAAGGTTGGGATAGCAACTGCTGGTTTCCATGTCAACAATTCCATTTGTGCAGTTTAATTTAACTCAACCTCCACTTTCTGGTCAAGCTATAGAAGACCATACTGAATATTACCAGAACAGTCAGTGCACACTGTGTAACCAATTAACACTTGTTTACCACCAAACCTGTTTATAAAGAACACTGATAATAATAAAATCACACTTCATGAGCAGATGGCTTTTGGTGAGGCCATCTATAATAATGTATGCAGTGTTCTTTATTGACAGGTGGTCATTATGCTGGGTTTCTTTTACGACAGATTCCTTTGTCAGGCTTTTTGTCAGAAAATAATTTGAGAGTACATAATAAAAAGAAAACAAAACCTACTAGGTGGTTATGGGTTAGAATATTTTGAAATTGGACATTGCATTTTATGTACTTTGACAAATTTTAAACTGCAGTTCTCTTACAATTTTTCTAAAAAATAATAAAAATGTATCCATTAATTTCAAGATTTTAGGGTATGTAATTTTACCCTTCGTACCCTCTGACAGAAACTGATTGTATACAGCTGTGTTTTTCTATGTGAAGGGACAGATTGTAGCTCAATGGTAGAGTGCTCACAGGATCGATCAAGTATCTTAAAGGGACTGTCCTGAGTTTGCAGCCATTGTAAGATGTTTGCGATAACAAAGCCTTGTTGGCGACTACTATCTGTATATTGAATGTGTTTGCAGTCGTATTACTAATGTTTGTAGCACTCAGTTTTTACTTTAATTCGTGATATATATTTTTTCGTATGTACGAAATTATTGGGAGGTAAAATCCAGTCTGGGCTACTATAAGCATTAGGACAACAACAAACACCTTGTACACACAGACACTGATATTTTAAATAAGAAAATGTATTTAATTTGTATGTTACATCGTTAAAAAGGCTCTATTGGTTGGAACGATTTTACAATGATTGTAAACTCAGGACTGTCCCTTTAATATTTAGGGGGCCCCCCCCATCTCAATCAGTGCCTCATGAATGGCACATGATACTGAACTGTCCTGTCTTATGTTAAAGTCCATACAAAATTTCCCTTGCTGCTTTATCAGAAGTACCCTGTGTGTATGTTGTGGTAGCAGACTTTCCTGTTTTCTTTTGAACAAGTGTCAAAACAGCCATAGTGTAAACTGTACTGAGCTATAGTTAAACAAAATATTCCTTTCCTTTCCCCAGTGTGAAGGCACACTAAATTATGGCTAGAAATTTCAAGGTACACAAAAAGATATACTAATAAAAGTATTAATTATGTGTGTACAATATGTAAAATGTTGCATTACTTAAAAATCAATGTCATGGCATACCTTGGTCAGCATTATAGCATACCATTTGAAACACCAGTATATGGTATTACAATGAACCATAAAGACTATATACATTATCATGAATTGAAAGTGATAAAGAATGTTTCATATTTTGTTTCTGTTAAAGGAAAAGAGTTTTTTCAAGTCTTACCTTTTTCATCCATAAGAACTCAGAAATCACCTCAAAACTAAAAATGTATTCCAGGAACAGCAAAAACAAAAAAACTAAAAGATATATACATATATATACTACTCCTAACAAATTCCATAATCTTTGGTTTGCAAGTCATTCTCTGAGCACTAAATGATTAACAGTAAAACTTCTGAACAAGTAACTCTGGGCTTGCTTTAACAATGCACGTAATTTGAAACTGTTTACTGTGGTGTGCCAATTGCATAATTGGAGGAATTTTATGACTGTTCGAAAAAAAACAGACAAAGAAGAATGTTCACTTTTATTACTTCTTTCCGCTCAAGAATACTCTGTTGCTGCATAAACAATTACTTCAGTCATTAAAAGAGCCGAGATGAAATTGGCAAGCTGTGCAAAGTTCACATCAGTTTAAAAAACATGCCAAGGTATCACATAATTAGTAAAACTGGGAAACCATAAAGTGTTGGTACATGTAGCTATTAGTATGCTTCAATGAACTAACTCCTGTAAATTGTCTTTTCTGAAGCAGCTAGTAAATTATCTATTCAATCCAATTAGTATAAATCATCTATCTTTTTTTTTAACCAAACACATGATTAATGTTATTTACAGTCAATACTAAAAAATAATGTATCAAACTGTGCTTTGTAAATATTAAGTATCTTAGAATTATTAGCCAATTAACTGCAGCTGACAGTCAAGCTAATAATAAATTAATGTTACTTAAATCTAGAACTTCCTTACTTTCTTCCTTTCTTCCTTCCTTCCTTCCTTCCTTCCTTACTTACAAGTATTTGACATGTCTATATCCAATTAAGGTTTACAGACACTGTCCTGGGGATGAACTGCCTCTACAGGACAGAAACTTTAATAGCAAAGTATATGCATGTATATACTCTTGGCAAGGTTTCCAAAACATGAATGAATTCATGTCATGGCCAGACGTGCCCAAACCTTAAGTGGACTGGGTCATGGAAACACAGTATACCCTATCACTATCGTCATTAATGTTTCTGACTAACACAGTATTATGGAAGACAAACCCAGGTTCTAATTATGATACCTAATTTTAGCAATGTTTGGCTTGGTTAGTTTTTGGATGGATGATTGCCTGAGATTACCAACTGCTGTAGACCCTGCTATAGTCCGTCCCACGGGGAACACCTATTTTCATACTATGGAATTTACTATAAGTTATTTATTTCCGAGTCCATTGTTTTCTAAATTGCACACAAAAATAGTATATTTTTGTTATTTCCAAAACACTTTTACTTTTCTTTTTACGTCAAACTAAAATTATTTTTCAAAAACATTTATGTAGCAGGATGGACGGACTATAGTTTATCATCACTGGTATATTTCTGATTGAAATGGGGAAAAAAGATCTCTTGTGATTCCATAACAAATGTTGGTTGGGGGGGGGGGGGTTTATGGGGGAGGTGTGTGATATCAATGATACCCCTAGAGCACATTGATTTATTAAACATCGGCTATTGCATGTCAAACTTTTGGTAATTTTGGCTCATAGTCTTCAGAGGAAATCTGCTACATTTTTCCATTGGCAGCAAGGGAACTCCTATACATGCACTTTTATTCAGGAACAAGGACAATTCTTATGGTGACAGTAGGACATAAACCTTCTTTTTGTCCTGAATGACCAACACAGGCAGCCGATATGCATGCCCAGGGTAGTATGCTTGAACCTTAGTTGAATATAAGCTTACAAATAAGCAGTGTTCAAAATAAGCACTTGTCTGTTTGTCTTGACAAGTGAAAATCTGCTCAGACAAATAAAATGTACTTTGGTGGTTGTCCAGTGGACAAGTAAAAATGTTCAATGAAAGAAAAAAGA
The DNA here is from genome assembly GCF_016097555.1 of Gigantopelta aegis. Classification (NCBI taxonomy): domain Eukaryota; kingdom Metazoa; phylum Mollusca; class Gastropoda; order Neomphalida; family Peltospiridae; genus Gigantopelta; species Gigantopelta aegis. The sequence continues at coordinate 25,930,857 of NC_054704.1, forward strand.
AAGAAAGAAATGTTTTATTTAACGACGCACTCAACACATTTTATTTACTGTTATATGGCGTCAGACATATGGTTAAGGACCACACAAATTTTGAGAGGAAACCCGCTGTCCCCACTACATGGGCTACTCTTTCCGATTAGCAGCAAGGGATCTTTTATTTGCACTTCCCACAGGCAGGATAGCACAAACCATGGCCTTTGTTGAACCAGTTATGGATCACTGGTCGGTGCAAGTGGTTTACACCTACCCATTGAGCCGTGCGGAACACTCACTCAGGGTTTGGAGTCAGCATCTGGATTAAAAATCCCATGCCTCGACTGGGATCCGAACCCAGTACCTAACAGCCTGTAGACTGATGGCCTAACCACGATGCCACCGAGGCCAGCATGTTCAATGAAGTTTCATTTTGAGCAATGAGAAACATAGTCCTTGTACTTGAATAAAATAAACTATTTATTTGGACAAGTAAAAATATTGTCGGACAACTCGATTTCTAAATGTGTTTGTCCAGTGGACTAACGAAAAATTCTGTTTATTTCTATCACTGATAAGTTATATTGTCACTTCTATATGGACAACAACAAAAAAAGAGAAGAAAACTACTTATTGTAGTATTTCTTTGGGTGGCCTATATAGGGAGGCTCCGCCCTCACATGCACATTATTACTGGCCAGTTTTAACTACTTTGTTGAATTTAATTTTATATAAGTATCTCTCAAAATGTTCACGAATGTCTGCATCACAAGTGTTTCTCATTTCCCTGTTAATCGTTAGATCTGTAGACGTGTTTATGAAGCAGAGGATTCTCCAAGAGTCGATATTTAAATGATTGCAAGTTCCACTCAAAATAACTCTGAAGCTCTTGAAGCTAATACCCCAGCAGGATTTTGATAAAGCTGTTTCGTGTGTAAGTGCATTTTTATTGTGCAAGCCATGAAATGAACTTTTGCCGAGGAAACTTGAAATCCACCTCTGTGCAGTCAGGTACTATATTATATTTCTACAACAGTGGGATTCTATTCTAGTGTCCATTGATCTTCAAATGATAAGAGCAGTTTTTTTAGTATTAATAAATAACAGAATAGTAAACAAGTTTCTTGATTAAATCACAAGGACACATGCAAAATTTAACAAAAAGGAAAAAGGTACCATTGTACTGCTAAAATGTTATCAAGTATTGATCAAGGAAGTCTCAAGAAATAATTACATGGCTGTTCTGATTCAAGTTGCCAAATTAGATGCTTTTGGGCTGGAGCAGTGTTTTAATCTTTTCTTTCCCCACCCCCACATTCTTTTTCTTTTTTAGTTTAAATGTTATTTTTTCTCTTCTTTTTTTCAATTTACATGTTTTTGGATGGATTCAAGGTTTTTGACATTTAATTTTGTTTATGTTTAAAAAAAAAAAAAAAATTTATTACAGTTTACATGTTCTTTGAAATGATATATCATTATGCCTCAGATGCATTAGCAACCAGTGTTTTAAGCTCTGGAAGTCATTTCCATTTATTGTTTTAAACATTTATAAATCAATATGCCTAAAAGTTTCTCCACCTGGAACTAATTTTACTTCTTTCTTTTTTTACTTCTTCTTTTTTGCTCTTTTTATTTTCATGTAAAAGCACTGTGAAATAATAATGTGAGTTATTAATTTAATTTTTTTTCTTCTAATGATTTATCAACAGAATCATGCAGAATCTAGGCAATGTTGTAGTTGGTTTTATTTGTTTTGTTTTGATGGTGGGTGGGGTGGGGTGGGGTGGGGTGGATGTCGGTTAGGTTTCTCTAATTTCATTGTGTCCATTTTCTGATAATACAACTGAACTTGACTAATGAAGAAATATCACATATTCTCAAAACTAAATAAATACAATGCTTCAGGATACAGACATTATTAGTTATTCATAAATAACATTCACTATTCGTTTTAATTAAAAATCTCCACATAAAATCAGACGAAATTGGGCTGTTTCACAGCACTGTGGAGAAATCAATAGGGTCTGTGGGGCAATGACTCATACCTATATTGTAAGTAATAATGGATAAGAAATCCTGCAGCTGCCCAGATTGCATTAACTACTGACCATCACCATGCCGATCAATTTGTCAACCATTTTAGTAACAACCAATTTACTTATTAGTGTGAAGAAAGGGTAAGGAATCCATATATAATTTTCCAGGGCCCATATTTTCAAAGCTGTCTTAGCGCTATGATATCGTAAAACTGTGCTAGTGACATCATAGCCTACAATGGTTTTACCAAATTGTAGTGCTAAGATAGCTTTGAAAATCTGTAGTGAGGATTTTCTATCAGTCTCCACTGTACCCATCATGTCTATAAGGGGGCGGGATTTAGCTCAGTCGGTTGAGGTGTTTGCATCGCAGGATCGATCCACCTCAGTGGATCCATTCAGCTGATTGGATTTTTTCTCATTCCAACCACCACACCACAATGGATAAAGGCTGTGGTATGTGCTTTCCTGTATGTGAGAAAGTGCATATAAAAGATCCCTTGCTGCATTAGGAAAAATGTCTACGAGTCAGAATTACCAAATGTTTGACATCCAACAGCCGATGATTAATAAATCAATGTGCTCTAGTGTGTCGTTAAACAAGCAAACTTTAACTTTCCAGATATTTCCCTCACCAACTGACTATACCAATGAACTTATCAGTTCAATTCCCTTTGTATGTAAATATAAGATAATATGGGCTATATTGTTGAATTCCAAATGTCAATATTTTAAAATTGTCATTTAATAAAGTAATAATCCCCCTCCCCCTTTCAAATACACTGGTAGACTGCAAAATTAACACGATTCTGTGCTTCCACAAATCCAGATTTTGGGTCACAAGATTAAGATTAAGAGATGGAATCTCAAAATATCTATAAAAAATCATGGTACTGGCAGAATCCTAAACAAAAATTTCCAAGTTTATAAAATCCAGAATCCCGTCTTTAGAAAGTGAATCCAATTAGTACACTATAGCAGTGGATCCAGGGGGGTGAATAGGGTGGCTAGCCACTCCCTCCCTTCCTGGGCATTTTTTGTTCAGGAAGATGCATATGCATTCTGTTAGCGAACATAATATGCATCACCTTGTTGTCATTCAGGTGTACAACTGAACCGAGTATGACAAAATTAAATCATTTTCTATATACCGTATACACAAATATTTTTGCAGCTAAAATAATTTGCGATCGAGCTTTCATTTTTAATTTTCGTGACTGTGTCCTCCGATAATAAAATCAATTACCCATATTTCATTTGCCAAACTCTTTTCAATGACGATTTCACACACACACTTGGACATGTTACTATGCTGTCAGCGAGATGTCAATGTTGTATGTATGTCTGATAAGACATGTTATCGATAGAACACGCACATGTGATACAGAAAACTGAAAAACGCAAATATCAGAAGAAATAAATTTTAATCACTGATGGTACCCACAAACTTCCATTCAAGGTTGCAAAGAAAACAAACAAAACTGAGATTATATAACAACAGACTTACACCCAACTGTGTGTCACTTCGATCAAATCCATGTGACCATGCAGGTTTACAGAACCATGTGACCTTGTGGATAATTTGGTGGTAAAGACAAAGTGCATACGAAACTCGGTATAATTTAACAGGTACCTCTGATTGCTTGTCTTTTGTATCCATGAAAAGTATACCAAATCGGAAATAACTTTGCGCGTAATTAAATTCACGGTGCTGTCAACGTGTTCGCGATTTTCGCGGTATATTTATTCGCAAACATTTTTGGTGTGAATCAGGAAAACGCCAAAATATTTTCAACTTTACGGAATTATTAATTATGAATTAGATCTTCAGTAATCAGTGAAATAAGGCTCTAAAAGGTCCAGAATGCTGAAACTTCAGGGGGGCTTTGCCCCTGGAACCTTCACCATGGTTCAGCCCCCACCGGTTCACTCCATCCCAGTCCAGCCACCCCCTCTTATTATTTTCTAGATCCGCCATTGCACGACATCCTTTTATTAATATTAACCCTCACAATCTGCATGCTTAATTCACTAAAGATATTAAACAAATATATATACACAGAGAAACCCCCAAAATCAGACTCCCGGTAAATCAGAAGTCCCTCAATACTGGATGTTTTATATGATCCTTTATTAAAAATTAATACAAAACAGAACCCTCTAAACCAGACACCCATTAAAACCAAATGATTTACTTGGTCCCATTGGTGTCTGGTTTAGATGGGTTCCGTTTTGTATTAATTTTTAATAAAGAATTGTGAAAAACATCCTTGCTCTATCTCATTCTAAACTGAAAGGACAACATTCCCACATCCTGATTAGTATCTATAGTAGAGCAAGGTCAAGTTGACATCATATTTACATTATCACAGTTCTATATACCTGCATTTTTTATTATTTAATCATCAAATATTTATACTGTTAAATGTATTATTCATTCTTTTGTTGATATACTAGTCTTGGTCTCGTCTAGTCTTGCACCATGCACCTATTATTGTGTTCACCAGGATATACTCTACAAATTGCTAATTTTACCTTTATAATCGACATCACTGCTCTTTCCGACACCCAGCGGCCAAAGTTTTTCTTTGTGTCGACCAAGGCCTTTTAAATTTAATACTAAGTAACCATTTTAAAATTTTTACAATTTGTGACATTTGAAAAAATAAGCTCCAAGTTTTGTCAAACAAAATGTAAGCTCAGGAATAGCAGGAAAATTGATTTTCAAAAGGTCATCAGATCTCCCAACCTCACCAATGGTCCACTGGGAATCAACAGGTCTATTTTATGAACACTTCAGTTTTAAATTCCTGGCAAGACTACTGTGTGACTTTAGGGCATAATTTTGGGGAGAAAACTTCAAGTGTCATTAGGAAACTCTGTTGGCAAATATAGTGAGCCCGACACCAATCTAGCAAGTCAAACAGTGTGCCATAATAAAACACCATAATAATGACATGTCTTTTAGTAAACTGTCTACATTATTCTCATATTTTATCATGAATCTTGCATTTTGTTTTGTTATAAGACAAGTATTCCTCAACAGGTTAGTAGAGTAGTATAAACCAATGTTACAAATGACTGTGCCCGATTTTTACTTGAAACCTTTCAACTAATTATATGTTATGAATAAAATCTCAAATTGACATAAACTGGGAAAACAATATCTTCTTTTTTTTTCTGTACAGTACATTTTTTCTTTTCTTTATTAAATTAAATTTCAAAAATGACATTTTACCATCAGACACGATGTAGGAGACTGTCATGATGTAAGAGACTCAAATGTAATAAATGTTAAGAGCATTCAGTGTGGTTTTTTGTTACTCTCCCAGTTTTGTTGGTGGGCCCATTGGGTTATTTCTCATTTTATCCAGTGCTCCACAATTGGTGTAACAAAGGCCGTGGTATATACTATCCTGTCTGTGGAATGCTGCCAATCTGAAATAGTAGTCCGTAGTTGTGGGTTTCTTCCCTCATTATCTCTGGGGTTCTTAACCATATATCCGATGCCATATAACCGTAATTAGAATGCACGCATCAAGTGTGTTATTAAAAAAACATTCCTTGCTACTTACCTGCTATTCAGACGACTGGTCTAAAGACAAGCAACTTTAGTACTCCTGATCAAACTGACAAGCTAATACACTAGTTGTTGATGGACAGCTCTACTCTGTACATGTGTCCATCGTTCCAATCCATCAAAAGGTGAAGACAGAGTTGATAAAATATCCACTGAATATCTGCATTTTAACTGCAAAGACAGAAACAAAAAAGGTATTCATTTCTGGATGGCAGTACTACTATGATGATAGACAAGTCACCATCATGCTTGCTTTCATGCAAAATACTGGAGGCCCAAATTATTTTTACTTCAATGACAGCAATATTAATATCCATGGCAACGGCTACTGTAACGAATGACAACATTTATGTTGAATGCATTTCCTTCAGTGTACCTTCTTTCTTTTTTTTCCTTCAGTGTACATAACAAAAACACATAAAATCTACTTTGATTTAGTATAAATTAATAATTTACCAATTCTTACCTGTCTAACGACTTAATCCTATTTTTGATTGGTGTCAAAGTAATAGTGTAAGATACTCTGGACAAAAAGGGTTATTATGGATATAGAAAACAAAATATTTATTTAGTTTTAATTTTAAAAACACCAACCCCCAACCCCTCCCCCACAAACAAAACAAGAAAACCCACACACACACAAAAAAAACCCCACATGGTACTTGTGTCCATGACATTAGTATGAAGAAGAAAAGAAAATCAGTTTTGTTTACATATTTTTTAACTCTAATAAACTTATTAGTAAAAAGTAAATAGTGTTTAACTACATTCATGTATGAGAGCTTTTTTAATTAGCAAGGTTAAAGGAGAGGACAATTAAGGCATTTGGCCTGGTATTCATATTCAACGATATATAATGCACATTATTGCTTAATATCAACACGTATAATCGTATAGTTAATTAATAAAACGGTTAAATGTGACGGCTATTATATATAACAGGCGCAGCAATTTTGTACCATCTCAGTGAGTACGCCCTCTGGCGAGCTGGTGGTTACGTAATACTTAACGCGTAACGTCAGGAATGAGCCTTAGAACTAGAGAAACACAATCTACCTGGTTTTTGCGGGATGATAAATAGTCATACATTGCAAATGTTCTGTAATAATACACATCCCAGTAAGCCAGCAATAAGTATATCCAGCACTATATATATTATTTTTCAATACAAAATAAAATACCATTGTCAAAGTGGCTACACAACAAGTCGAAATAATTAACAATGTTTTGCCCATGCATTAACCTACGTACTGAAATAATACACGGAGTGTTTTCTTAGTTAATTGGTCTATGCTGTTAGTTGCTTCTACCTGTGATTCCTGATTGGCAGGTGTGTATTTGATTGGTAACCAGACAAGCCAATTAATTGACGCTGTCTAGACACAAAAATACATACCGGTATTGTGGAATATTACCTGTCGCCCCTAAAATTGTAATGGACATGGTTTATTACTGTAAATAGTTCTGTAAAACTACTGATTAAGTAGACTTTTCCATTTAATACCACAGAACTGACCAATTACGTAGTCCCAAAGAAAAGAAAATTATCACTTGGGTATTGTGGGTTGTCGTTTTTGCTCCAATGTAGCATATCAATAGGCCTAATAGTGTACATTTTTTCTTTGGATTATTTAACAGAGAAAAATACTATAACCCCATCTTGTTCCATTAATGCAACTTGAAATATATTTAGTTAAATAGTTTATTATATTATTACGTCATTTATGCTGTTTTACAAGTCAGGTTGATCAAAGAGAAGCGCCTTGTCGAAAATTTCTGCTTTTGTTTATACTGTACATACAGGAGATGGTCAGGAGCTGACGTCACTTCGTCCCAAGCTATCCCACCGGACGTCACAAAAACTAAACAAAATGGCTGCCCCCAGTTAGCAGGAATAATCATGAGTTTTTTATTAACTCTAAAATTACGCGTTTTTCATTTCCTAAAGTGTCAGTATGTGTTGGTGGTCCGGGTATGCATCTTTCCAACACATAAGGCTCTTGTTTGAGTTGACCCCACCTTTAAACAAAATGTCACACTAAATAGTAATAACCGTTCCAATCAATATTTTCTTGGTTATGCAAATGTTCATATGTGTTAAATAAAATGGCTAAATTTCTGTTTTTATGTGTCACGGTGGTCTCATTAGAAATTGTATACCAACAAGTAGCCTCTTCATGGAATAGTCCAGATTTGAATGGAATCAAACTAACTGATCAGTGTCAATAAAACTCCATTAAATCAAAACCATTAGCAGCTTCTAGACACCTATCAACACACAATTATTTGAAATGTAAAAATATTTGTATACCAATCCCCCATCCATGAAACCTGCAATCTATATAACTTCAAGACTGGCTTGTAAATGAAAGACAGGAGTTTGGCTGCCAGAAGTGTCAGAGTTTGCAAAACCTTTTTGCTTTGGCCAGAAGGAAAGAAAAACACATTTGAGCACAAGGAAATTGTTTGTGCCATGTGGAAAAGATGAAATGTAAAACAAGACTGGCGGAGCTGGTTGTTACTTCCTAGAAAACAGGGCACAAACAGCTGTGTCAAGAAAATTACCCCTAATGGTAAAAATAACCATGATCTTCATAATATATAACTGAGTTGGGCACCCTGAATGTCAACAGAGAGAGCACTTTTTAAAATTGTTTTCTGTAATCTGCCTTAATAAAAATTATCCTAATTTTTCTTTTTAGCCATATATATATCTTATCATGTTTTGCTTTTTGCTAGTATAAGAAAAGAAGAAAACAAAAAGCATGTTAGGATGGCACAAGCAAAATAATTTTCAACAGAATTAAATAAATTTATAACTACATGTAGGTCTTCTATTTTTCATTTATGCATTTTTTGTGTGTGGTGCATTAGAAAGGTTGACTGGTTATCAATATGAGTGTTTCCATTGGAATAGCCTGTGATGTGCCCAAAACCACACGAATGGCAAATGGCTCTTAGAGTGGAGGAAACCTGCTACATTGTTTTATTAGCAACAAGGCATCCTTTACATCACTTTCTCACAACCAGGACAGCACATATCACTGCTTTTGATATACCAGTTATAAGGCACTGGTTCGTAAACTCAATACACCCCACCCCACCCACCACATATCCACACTCTTTGAATAACACAGTAAGAGTTAATGTCAATAAAGTATTAAAGATCAGTTTTGAAATATAATAATTACTGATTATCCAAAATATATTATACCACTACGAACAACAAATATTACCATTAATCTAAAACACACAAGCAGGTCAAGGATGTTAATATTCTTTATTTAGGACCATCAGGAAAATGCTTGACACCTGATCATGTTTAATGAAAATTCTTGGTTTATAAAAATCCACCAGCATTTTACAATTGCTTCCACTGCAGCCTATCAATTCTCAGAATCACATGAATTCTTATATCCAAACACAATCTGTTGAAAAATATAGTATAGCCAAGAGGAAACACAAAATATTTCACTCAGCAGTCCTTGAAGTGGTGTCCGATAGCTTTTTTCAGCACATCCAGCATTTAAGAAGTATTTTAGAATGAGAATTGTTATCACCAACAGGCAGAGAATGTTTTGTATCAACAGCCCCAATCTTTGCATGGACAGGCACCAATTTCTAGTGTTACAATCATGTTACTAGCATGGCACATGCAGACGCCAAGTCACAAACACTTGCATCCACGTCTAGCAGGAAATGCAGAAAATAATTCATCATGGAAAAAGATAATCTGGATCTGCTTCACATGTCTTCAACCATCGCAAGACAAATTATTCACATGTGGCAACAGCCATGCTGCCAGTGCTGTAAGTGGCAAAGTAACATGAAAAACATGCAAGACAGGCACAGGTTAGAAAAGAAAAGGTAAAAGAAAATTCTTGGGCAGTCCGACCCCCCAAAAAATATATACATGGATCTCATACAAATATGTGCCCCCCCCCCAAAAAATGTTTTAATATAAATCATTGTTGGGAACAGAAGCAGACTTCATGTTAGGTAATTAATATACTGTTTAAGATATAAAGCCAAACATGCTGTAATGACAGTTTGTCAGATATATTGGTTATTGGAAATGACACTTTTAACCTTTATAAAATCTTCTTTTTTTAACATCAACTGTCACATGGCAGTCAAACTAACAACAAGTTTAAGAGTCACTCTGTCAGCAATAATTCTTTATATATGTAATACTTGTACCTGGTAAAACAGTTTTAAAATATTCTCTATGTGTCACCCTTTTTAAAGGTATGAATCCTACTCTTAAACTAACCAATAAACTAATGTCTGTATTACTTACTGAGAGGTTTTCAAGAAAATGTAAAAGTATAACCAATGGTTACATGCAGGGTTTCTGCTAGAAATTTTTGAATATGGCGCTATGGAATTGAATATTTACAATATGCGTGCTGAATGCAACTGCAGTTGACAGGAAGTATGGTGGCCTTCCCCCAGAAAGAAAATGGGTTAGGTTTAGGGTCAGGGTTAAAAAAAAATCATAATTGTGTCAAAAGATTAACTTTAAAAAATTAAATCTGCAACCATACCCACTTTACCCTGTGACAGACACCTTGACATGTACACTTCAGGGCCCAGTTGTTCAAAGCATGTACTTAAATTAACCCTGGGTTAATACAAAATAAACTTTAGATTTGATCATAAATAAATTCCTTTTAATTATTTTTGCAGAAAACCCAAAATAAACTATAGATATGATCATATATGGATACCTTTGGTTGTTCTAAATCAAATTTCAACATTATGTTTTCAATTCTTATTTGTATTGATGTAGTCCTTGGTTTTGAAAATTTATGTTAACCACTGGTTAAGCTAAGCAGTGTTTGAACAACCCAACCCAGGATTATAAGTTGACAGGTACATTTACTGTTAGGTTTCAGGGTCCTAGCTTCCATATACGCAGGTACGCAAATGCATACCACCTGAGATTACAAATATTTTTTTTAATTAAAATATATGATGTAAATACGTATATGCTCTATGCCAATAGCGTTTTATTCCATCACCAAAAACATCTGCGTACCATCTGAAAATCCCAAGCTAGGCCTCTGAGGTTTACAGTAAGGTTTAGGTTTAGGTATTGTTTTGTCTTGGCAAATAAACATTACATGCAAAAAGGCAAAATCACTAATTAGAGCCCAATTAGACATATTAAATTTGAAAATGATGCATAGGTAAATTATTTAGATAATAAAATATTCATAAATATTTAGTTTAATGTTTTTTCTATGCTTATTGACACCTAAATTTAGAAGTTATCTTTTTATGAATCTTGATAAAATTCTCACAAAATGCATTATGGTGGCAATTTAGTGATTTCCTGTGTCAACATTTCATGGCTACAGTATTTCTATTTTCATTCAAGTACCCATTTATCATAGATTATCAGTTATTATGGGTTATCGTGAAATGTAGAAGTTTGACAGTTTGATTTCTATTGGTATAATATAGTGCAGGGAATCTGGTAAAAAAAAAAAGTGATCGATTATCAGTTTGCATAATCAACCATAATCATTTAAATGTGCATTATGCTTTGGAAATTAGTATCTGTATGTATATACGTAAAGAGTAGGCCTATCAATTACATGTAGCTGTGTGTTAAATAAAAACATCGCTGTTTCTCTATGAATAAAAAATAAAAGTAAACTGACTTTAACAGTTAAATGATTCATTAGTGCACCCTGGACCATAGAAAAAGAAGGGAAATAACTCTATTATACTAAATTATAAAATATGTAATCAATTACAATAATTAGTCACTTCGGTCAGCTTGATCAATGAGTATAATTATGCTTGATTAACAAGTTACCAGTTGTGTATTATTGCAACACATGCATCACTGTCTATCTCCATGGTTATGTTTTCAGTGCATTATTGATACTATCATGAAAAACTTAAAAAGAAAAAAAGCATTAATAATTTTTAAAATTCAAAATTCAAAATTTTAAAAATTCAAATAAACAACCAAACAAACGCAACCAAATATCTATCCACAAAAAAAGCTCACAATGAACAATAAAACCACAAAAGAAACAAGTAATAGTGTTGTCTGTAAATAATTAATATCAATCACACCAAAAAAAGACCAGTTCCAATTGTTAATGGTCAACAAGAAAATGAAATACTGTTCTCTTGAGACATGAATCATCTGAGCTGTTAATCCGAGAATGGGGCTCTGTGGTTAGAGTGATCACATGAGGTGTGCTGACTAACACTGTAAGATTCATCCTCCTTAGAATACCAACTCATGCAGTGGGGTTTTTGGGGGGGTTTTTCTATTCCAACTTATTTTCCATGACTGGTACATGTATATCAAAGGTCATGGTATGTGTTATTCTGTCAGAAATTCCATATAAAAGATCCCATGTTATGACTAGCTACTTCAATGGCATAGGAAGGTGCCAAAAAAAGGGGGGGGGGGGGGGGAGACACTTTTATATTTACACTTTTACACTATTATATAGCAAATATAAAGCAAAATATCATGCCCCGCTTGCCTCCCACCCACTTCCTATGCCAGTGTACTTGTAGCATCTTAATATAGTCTGGTTCAGGAAATAAGGTTTTCATTTAAAACTTTGATGATTATATGTAGGTTGACCATTGCACTATTTAAATAGCCCAGTGTTTTGACTTCATTTGATGTTTTTACTGTTAACTAATAACAATTGTGCATGTTGTATTTTGTCACTTGAAAATGGGTTATGTAACAGCAAGACAATGTTCTGGTTAATAGTGCGCAATTCAAAATGTATGTGGTTAGTCTATATTGATTTTGTGCATGTCAGTTACCAAGTAGTTGTACTGAGCTTTAGAATAATGGCAGACACATTTTCTTTCGATATATATTATGGCACAGAATTTATTCTGACAGAGTAATTCATTGAAATGCATGTAAAACTGAATGGTGGTATGCAACCAAATTTGGGTAGTCAGACTTAAAACAATGTGTTAAAAGGTGGGTGGGGTGAATATTAATTAATTTTTGTCAGAATAAGGTCAGAAAGTGGTAGTGGCATCAAATGTTTTCCTTTAGCCTAGGTTTGGCAATTAGCTCCTATCATGGCTGCATTGTGAATGTTTAGCTTTATGTAAAGGTTTTCGTATTCAGCTGTTTTTCACAAACTACTGGTAAGTTGTAGAGCAACAAAACATTGGTCATAGCTGCACCTATGTTCATGGTAATTAATGTATATTATTAATAAAAAATACTTTTTAGTAGTAGTATTTTAAAGAACTAGATGAATTTTACATCACAAATTACACCAAACCATATTGTGGTATGGCCATTAAAGGCATACTGTCACAGATTTAAGGACCTTATTTCTCTAATAATGAATATAAATCAAAATTACATTAATTTTTACAGACCAAATCTAGCTATTGCATCACTTTAACTACACCATGATGGCGTGAAATCCATGTCAACCCTCTCAGCAATGTTAGTTTTTGAATTATGGACCATTGCCATAATTCAATTATTTTTATAAAATATCACTAATAAATGGAATATGGTGGTTACATAGATGGTTGAATAAAGTACATTTAGGGACAAATCAAATATATATATTTTTAAGTAATACTTTGTTAGACCATGTAATAGGTCAGTGGTCTGTGACAATATGCCTTTAAATGTTCCTTTATCTTTAGGTAAATTATATGTAATATACCTCTTTTCTAGTGAGTTCACATGTATTTAAAAGAAATGTTACAAATAACTGCAGACTATACACATTTTTTTTTTTTTATATATCTATCTTCACTAAAATAAAATGCAACACAACAGAAACTTGACACACCATAAATCCTTCTGTGCATTACTACACCCCATTTAATCCCACAACTCCGAAACATCCATAAACAAAAAACAAGCATCAAACCATAAACAATTTACAAAAAGCTCATGCATTATTCCACAACAGCACGAGATAGATAATTTTTAACACCCTGGCTTCAACACAGAGATTCTGTGAACAAAACAAGTTAATTTTGAAACAATAATAGGGTACACAAATACTAATGGTACAATGGTTTTTTATGGGGGTTTTCACAAGTGTGTTGAAAAAAAACACCTGAACATTTACAAACACATCTTTTTAGTGTTGCAAAGCAACATAAGGTCCATGCAATAAAAAGAAGCATCCTCAGTAACATTCATACTTCATCAGAAAACAACAGGTTATAATACCTTGTTGCCATTTTTCTCGCAAGTATGCTGAAAGGGGGAAAAACGTCTATGTTTATACTTACACACCTCTTTAGCACGGTAAAGTCCATACAATAAAATGAAGCAGGCGAGATAAAGTGCCCACAGACTCGGAAAGCTCACCACTATCAGCTGTGAGATTCTCGGTGCCAAAACTTTGTAATGCAGCACAGAACCTGTGCATTTCAATCAGCCCAGCCGAAGATCCTGGGCAGTTGACATGTGTGTGTGTGTGTGAGGGAAGGGCTTACAAGAGTGAGAGTGTGAGTTTTGTACTGATGACATTTCAAATGAAAACAATAGATAGTGCTGTACTGATGACATTTGAAATTAAAAACACCACTTGGGCTGTATCAGTAGTAGAAACATTAAACAACATTCATCTATTTCACACCCAGACACCCATCACCTTTGGCAGACATGGGCAATAACAACTAGAAATACATACATGTACATGCATGCTTGGGTGGACATATCTTTCAAACAAAGGTCAAAGTTGAAAATAATGTTTTATGAACTTTATCCAAAACAAAATGTGGACAAAAATTAGTAGTTTATAAACAAATACCAATCCAAAATATACACAGAGATGTCACAAATTATATTAGGACATTAAAGGTTGTATTTGAAAACAAAAAAGTTTTTTTGTAAATAATTTCAGTTTGGTTTTATATAAGAAGAAAAATAACAGTGTGAAATTTTAAAAAACAATCGGCTCAGAAATAAATAGATTGTAGTAGATTCCATAGTATGAAAAAAGGCGTTCCCTGTGGGAAGGAGTATAGTTCTGAGGACACTTACAAGTTAATAAAACATATCTCTACAGATTTCTTATTCACAATTATTTAATGTTATCATTAATTTTTAGTACTTTGACACATAAAAAAACCCCACATCTGATCTCTCCCTGCCAAACCCCACCTAACAATATTCTGATACAGCTCTATACTGATTAACTATAAATGATCAAAATTACATTGTTATAAAGACATAAAATTATTGGAAGCTGTAAGAATGGTTTTTCATGAGTTGACACGTTTCGTAAGAATGGCACTGGACACTTATAACCAATAACAACTAACCCACTGTCCTGGACAGACAGCCCAGATAGCTGAGGTGTGTGCCCAGAACAGCGTGCTTGAACTTTAGCTGGATATAAGCACGAAAATAAGTTGAAATGAAAAAGGACACAACTGTGCAGCACCAGGGTTTCTGACAGAGGGTAAAACGGGTATGGTGTCATATCCAAAATGTTTGCAGATTTGTTTTGTTTTGTAAGTTAACCTTTTGACAAAATTAATGACGCTTATCATTACTGTATGATGTTCTTAACCCTAACCGTAACCCTATCCCTTAACCTAACCCATTTTCTTTCTTGGGGACAGCAGGTGCATGCAGCACACACATTGTAAATATTAAATTTACGCCTTACCCAAAAATGTCTTTCTGGCAGAAACCCTGGTGCAATTAAAGGAAGTAGCTGGGTAATCGTTCCCCATTGGGGTCATACTCTTGGGAGACATGCCCATAACGGCATCTGTAAAGTGTGTTAAACTCTATTTAAGTGGCTTTACACATTGAGTAATTTTGACATATAGTCTTAGAGAGGAAACCCGCTACATTTTTACATTAGTAGCAAGGGATCATTTATATGCACCATCTCACAGATGGGATAGCACATACCATGGCCTTTGATATATCAGTCATGGTACACTGGCTGGAATGAGAACTAACCCAATAGGCCCACCAACAGGGATCAATCTCAGACTGACAAGCATTTTACCACTGGGCTACGTCCAGCTCTTGGGATTTTAAATGAGTTTTAAGATAAATGTATCTTCAGTAGGTAAAGACAGACTTGTAAACTTAAAATAAAATATGTTACCTAACACTGGGTGAAAAAAGACTTGTATCCACCGCTGTTCAGTTGACGATCTGCATTTCTGAAGTAATATAATCTAAACGAAAACAGAAAAGAAATATTATACAGTGTTCGAGATTAAATTTCTTGGCCAGTATCCCAAATGGATACTAACATTTCAAAATCTGGTATCCCACCTGAGAATTTAGTATTATATGGCATCTCAGTGGGATACTGGGTTCTTGAAGTCTGGTATCCAAAATTAAATTCTGGTATCCCCAGGATATCGGGATACCGTTAATCTTGAACACTGTTATATCTGTTTAAAGTTGAAATAGAACATTTAATTTATAGAGAACTTAAATAACACAGGCTGTAAAACAAACAATACAATTGTGTATGCAGCAAATGGCACTATTACACCATTAGACCGACATGTGTACAACATCTCATGAAGTTATCTTGTACGGTTTTGGAGTGGTGCTCTGGAAACACTATCAGACAGACAGACGGATGGATGAAGAGTACCCGTTTTAATATCCCCACAAATCACATTGCAGGGTGCAAAAAGGGACTTGGATGTGGAAGTGGATAGCAAAAGAAGTTTAAAGTCTAGCTATTAGTATGGTGAAATATCAACAAAATTCCAAGGTGAAATGGGAAAGGGAGCAGCAAGATTAAAGGGGGGAAAAAAGCACTTTAAAGCCTGGATATACATGTTATTAGAATAAATAAAGGGTTATGTTTAGCCTATGTACATCTTTTGATGTAAACATTAGTTATAATTTCAGCCATTGAAATCATTACCAACAGCAGCTGTCTGCAGATATCACTGTTAAACACAGATATCACAACTATTACACAAATGAAAACAAATAATAATTCAAACAACAGCCAAGTACAAAAGATATTGACAAGATCAAAGAATAATTTTTTGAAAATGATGCAGGTAAGATTTCACTAATAAAACAGCAACCTTTCCTACATTGCATTGTAAACACAGACTCATTGGCAATATCAAACAAGCTTCTGGGTATTATCAAAACAAACAGTTAAAATGTGTGCCGATCAGCAAGGTTCAAGTAAGAAAACCACACCCAGTCATCATATACTGTATATCACTTTCAAATTTAAAATATGGCTGAGAAAGGTCAGCAACATTACAAGGATTTAGCAAGGACAGTTGTAGAATATTAATCTTCATCATTTTGACTTTCCACAGGACATAAATTTAACATGGGAAAGCCATCCCTCCTCCCTCCCTCGTCACTGTTAATATGCTGAAAGAACAATCAAAATATGCATCAACTCTCTATAGAAGATAGTTGTAGGGCTCATGTCTGGCTCCAAGATAAAAATTCACAAAGAAATGTTCTACAATAAACCTTTGTGCAACATTTCTTTGTAAATGTCCATCTTGGAGCAAGAGCCCTACCCCCATCTTCTAATATTATGTTCACACGAAGCATAATTAATATCAGAGGCATAACAGATATCAAACTCGTACCAAGGTAACATGTTAACCATATACTGAGTGAAAGGTATGCACATGCAGCAAAAAAAAATGCACATCAGCAAAAATAAATGCACATGCTTTTCATGTTCATCAAAATTAACCATCTACACAAAGCATATTGCTGCATTTATTAAATACAAATTGTTTTATTATTTTTGTTGATTTTATCAGGACCATTGGTCATCATATATAGAGTTATCAAGGATTGTTTTTTGCATTTGCTTATTAGGCACAGACTTTACAACAGTGAAAATTATGTTTTGTTCATTAAATCGTATTATGATGAAATGCATTTATATATAAAATATATTTACAGACCCTCAACTTGTTTTGAGTAATATATTGAACTACCAGTAATTCACAGCTAAAATGGTGGGTCATGTTTCAGTCCTCAACACAAGGACATAGCCCAGTGGTAAAGTTTAGGATCAATCCCTGTCAGTGATACCATTGATTTATTTCTCATTCCAGCCAGTGCTCCACAATTGGTGTAAGATGTATGTGATGTGAGTGTGTTATTTCACATTCAGACTCAAAACAGCTGAAAATTATCAGTTCATGACTTCTGTTAATATATTCAAATTAATGCTGATCTTTACATCATACGTACTCTACATCTTGTCCATGTGCTACCACTGTGATACTATAGAGGGAATCTGAAGAATTGAGTATGCTTATAATTTCATGACATACATGTACAATGTAAATTGAAATTATAACATTAATTTGCATACATGTATGAAGACTACCAAACAATGTAAAAATTAAGCTAAAGGCAAAATTTACCCAAATGTTCAAAAATGAATGGCGAACTTCTACATGGTTGTCTTCACAATACTACAGATCTACAAATATGGAACAAAAGTACAAACAGTTTGGAGTATATATAAACCACGGCTAGCTGCTGTTCACAGATTTCTCTGAATGCTGTGCAGATTGTGATCTCCTGTACTGATTGTTTACATGCTATTTGTTTATACAGTTCCAGAACTAGTCTACGAAGAAGCCCACATGGCAGGCCTGACCTCCTACCAGCATGACCCCTGGGTCACAAATCTTTGTTTTTCTTCCAAACATATGGCTATCAAGCATACATCAAAATAGCCTATCATGTTTTTCCTTTACATTCATCCACAAAATAAATATTTTAGATTTGCTCTAATTTATCTGATGGAGAGTGATTAAGTCAACAGGTTTAAGGACAGTAGATGCTGGGATCATATCCCAGAAGTGATCAACTGACTCTAATTTAGAATAAATATAGTTCACTGGGTGTAGGCTACAAGTACGATACTACAATGATTTCCCTCTCCATATCTACTAATATGCTGTGAACAGATAACACAGACAGCCACAGTATGCTCAGGACAGCATGCATAAACCGTACTTGGATATATTTCAGTATCAGATGTGTTGAAATTATTTTTTTTACAGTATTAGTTGTTGAGGAAATACAGGCATACCTATAAAACTGAAGAAAATGAAGAGACTTGGTGCATGGGTACAGCTTTCTACAGGGAAGACCAAGCTCAAAACACCAATTTCAGTTATAAATGCAATGGATGTAAGCAGGAAAAAAAGTATAAATGAAATGAAAAATTAATATAAATGCAAAGTCCAAAACACGAACACATGTTTTTAAATTGAGAATATTAAGGTGGTGATGAACAATGATTAATATCATATTTGTAATTCTTCCCGAAGTATTCTGTGCAGACACATATTCAAATATAAAAAGTGACATTCTGTTCATGTTTATTTTGTATATGGAAACTACGAACATAAAGAATGCCAGACAAGAAGGTCTGCTTATATTAAACCCAAATGTATTGCATGAATACTTTGTTCTGGCTGTGTAACTTTGTTCTCGCAGTTACAGAACTTCCTTCAGAGTTGCAGCATCCCACTGCCATATGGTGGTGGTAACTCAAGTGGCTGTGTTACAGTCAGCACATGATCATAATATATTATACTGGTGTTTGGGCACAGTTCATCCTTTCCCTTGTGGACTCATTACACTATTCTTTAGTCCAACATGTGCTCAATGACTGTACCTCAAACGCTATAAACAATGCTGTCCTGTCTATGATAAAATGTGCAGACCTCAGGACATGGAAACAAAAATTGATGGTAGTGATTAATTGCTCCTCCAACTTAGATTATAAAGAGCCATTTAAAATATTACCTTACAACCCATGCAATTAAGAAAATGTCCACAGCAAAAAAACGTGCCATTGAATAAACCCTGAATATAGTCTAAGGCAAAAGAGTACCGTGGAGAATTATAAACTCCACAGCAATCTTCACAGCATTGCCAATTGCCATGGGCAATTGCAGGGGTTGCCCTATTGATACGATATAAATCCACGTTTTAAAGGGAGCTAAATATTACTCTTTTCAAAACTAGTCTCAGGGGACTGATGAGGAGCATGTGATGGCTCCCCATAAATGACAATGTCTGAAAGAGCTCTTTTTGCTAGACAGTGTTAGAAAAACTACTTTTCGACACCCACTAATTGCTGATTAAACACCATACTGAGATGTCATTAAACAAATATACTTTTCTGTTACTGTCTGTTGATTAAACAATGTGCTAAGGTGTTGTACATTTTATTTTTTATTTTTCAAGTCATCCATATCTGGCATCCAATCAGATCATCCAGTATGAACATCAATATGCCATAAAGCTTATTCTTCATTGTAAAGGACAAATCATAAGTCATAATTTTGATTCCTCACAAGGGCAACTTTTCATTACAAACAGACCATTTTGTAATTTGCATTTTCTCTCCAAAATGACCATAAAATGCAACATGCTGTGTGAAGCCTGTGGATATAATCAATAGAAAATTAAATTAAACTGAACTAACAGTTACATTTATTCCGTTTGTTTCGACTCAAATTATTTTCAAGGGAAATACCTCTACTTAATAATATGTAAATTAGTTTTCATGTATATAATCCAATTAAGGTACTGTCCTTGGCACATACCACAGCCATAATCTAGGCTTACTGTCCAAGGTGGAAGTTTATGTGGTAGAGAAGTTAAATGTAGTGGCTTTACTGAATTGTGGATTCACAAGCCCTGCAATTGCCTACGGCAATCGGCAATGCCATGGGGATTGCTGTGGGGGTTTTAGTTCTCCATGGCATTGTTTGCCTTTGACTATTCAGGGTTTTGTTTTCAATGGCATATTTTTTGCCATGGACATTTTCTTCATTGCAAGGGTTGTATTCACACTGAGTGGGAACCAGAACTGAGATTTGAAACCATTCCCTACTAGCTTTAAATTGTATTGATTAAACACTACTCAAATGATGTATGCCCTTTTACATACATGTACTTGCTGGTAGGTTTTACTTGTAAACCTATAATAATGCTGAATAGTGATTGAGGATTTTCCCCCACCTTCTCTGTCTCTCGGTTTTCATTTAAGCGGCATTGTTAAACAACAAAATAACTTAAACACTTAATCTTATAAATACATGTATTTACTTTAACTAATCTTCAATGCAAGAGACATTTTAGCAGTTCTGCTTTTCTATAAACCAATTACACATCAAATTATGTTTTACCTAACATTGATAATGCATTAACAGAGAGACCTATAAAATGGTGACGTGTTAATAAAATGCCAGCTTTAGGAATTACAATGTATGAATGAGTATTTTGAGCTGAATTAAAGTAACCATTAGGAATAATTTTATAAGCAACAAAACATTTGTTTCATTTGAAACATCAGAAGAAGAAAATATGGTTTTATAAATTATTTATTGTAACAATTCAGTGGGTTTTTTTACCATGACAAATAATATATTTCACACTCATTTCAGAAACATGTCACAATTTTGTCAAAATATTCCTTGTACTTATACCAGTACAACTTGAAATGAATTAATGGTTTTATAAGTTTAATTACAATCAACAATTATTATTTTCTGAAATTCTTTATTCATAATAGGAAAGAAATATGTATCATTTATCCAGATGGCTAATAAATCTAAGTTTATATGATTCATGATGTCTTAAGTTTCTTCTTGATGTCCTAAGTTTCTTCTTGATGTCCTAAGTTTCTTCTTGATGTCCTAAGTTTCTTCTTGCTACAATCATCTGAACCTAAGAATGCCACATTTTTAGAAACACTGGGTAAAATATGCTTTTTAATAAGCTCAACATCTCTGATAAATATTTGTAAAAATCCACATAACAGCTATATAGCACCACCTATAAAGTGGTCAATGCTAGCAATATTAGATTGTTACAAATACAAATACATTTATGGATTGCCTGCCTGCCGCTGACCTACAAATACTGCAAAATGTATCAACACAACCTCCTTTACCCCAAGGACAAGAACGGGTCTATAGGAATTTATTCCTAAACAAGATCAATTTTCCTCATCTAGATACCAGCACACCTTCAGAATATTGGTACACTGCTTCATTGATTTCTACCATTTACTATTCAATGGAGACGTATTAAGCTCTAGGGTAGGGCATTCGACTGGCAATTGCTGTAATGAAAACTCAATGCACATCTCAGCATGTTAAGAGCCTGACAAACATTCGCATCAATTCTGGCTGGGCCGAAACTATGATGAAGCGCATTTCATTTCAGCAGCAGCCGAGACGCAGGCTAGGATTGGAGGTAATATATTTTGCTGAGTTACCGTCAGAAACTGATCCGCTAATGCTGATGAGTTTGGCCAATAGTACTCCATAACAAATGCAACCACTACAAGTTGTATTTCAACAAGTATGTGTTTAACAAGAAATCAGATGCAATTAGTCATGGCACTTACCATCAATGATCCCAGATGAGGCCATCTCCATACAAAACAATTTTACAACAATGTTCTGAATCAATGGTGATGATCACCCAATTAACCTCAAACAGTCCTCTTCCATCATTTGGACAACACATTTTGGCAGAACTCTTAAAAGCTTTTTATCACTAAAAACCTGTTATGAAATGTTTTCCTTTGAAAGTGGATGTGGGAGGTGGATATCAAAGAAAAAGGCCCAGAAAAAAACAAAGCTATTAAATGACCAGTGCTCTGGTGTGCCAATGGGAAAATACATGATAAGGAAGATTGTGAAAACTAACTCATTTACCAATGTCCAGGGAAATAAATACATTTTTCATTTTATCTCAGTTACCCTGGTATTGTAGCAAAAGAAATATATGACATATTCTGAAATGCTGATTGTATCTACATACATGTATTAATAGTAGCACCTAAAAAGTCCTTCTATGCTAAATGGTAATTTCAAAAGATGTCTAATAATCATGAACCAGACAACATGTTCCAATTCTACTGCATCTGTTTATACAATGGCATCCAACAGTTGTTAAGATATTCCTTTTTTTATGAATCCAAACAGATTTCAAAATAATGTAGCTTATACACCACCCCACCCCCCACCCCCCAAAAAAGAAAGAAATCTATCGGCTAATTTTTAGCGCATGACTGTACGGCAACCAACTAATCCCCTGAATCAATCTTCTGAAACTGCAATTAAAGTGTAAATTGAATTTCAGCATGTACGAAAATATGTATCTTAGTGTTGGTTGGAATTACATCATCAATCATTGGTCATAATCGGTTGGCACCAACTGATCAAATTTCGATTGCACAATCAGTTAGAATTATATGAACATAAGAAAGATTTGAACTACAAGAACCATTCACCTATTCTCATGTTCACTGTGCTCAATAGACACTACAAGTCACAAATGACAACCATTTTATATATTTTTTCTTTATGACAATAAAAACAAACACCAACCCAAACATATTTACATCAATTCCATATCTAAGTTTTCCCCACATAATCGATTATGAATTTTATAATCCATGATCACATTGTTAGAGCCTAATCGATCATAGGAACATCACTAATGTACCTATATGCCAAGGATATCCAAGAGACCATGTGATCTTTTATGGATGCCAATAAAGATCAATAGAGCTTTCTGAAGTTGTTTTCACTGCAACATAAATGTCTTCCACATACCTATTGCTACACATTAACAGGGTGTAATGTAAAATTATTCTAGCCTGCCTGATTCTAATCTTTTTTAAAAACAATAAACTTAGAAAATAATAATTATAAAATTAGTTGGAATCGAGACGAGTATATACGGTCTGCCCATGCATGGGTGCACTACATACATCCAGCAAGGGGAGACAATTCTGCAGTGGAAGTTATGACTCAGGGTCGTATAGCATTGTTGTTGTGCTAGCACAGTAAGTTGAATAAGACTAAAAACAATATATTTGGTGTTGTGGTCTGATGGTTATCATATAAAATAATTTTCCAAAATGAAATATTTTTCCTACCTAGCCTACTGTTTTTAATCTTGCAATAGGAAACAGCAATTATTTTGGTTCAGCCTGGTCAAATCTAAAGAGCTAACACAGCCTTCAAAGACCGATTTCAATGTGGACTTTTAGTACAGGTCAATTTGTACTAAGTTAAGATGATTTGGGAGAATAGTATTTAAATGCAGGTAACTGCTTAACAGAGGTGGTCACTTGAGCAGATTTTACCAATTTTTTATTGGGGTTTTTCCATTCCAACCTGTGTCCCATGACTGGTATATCAAAGGTCATAGGTATGAGTTGTCCTGTATGTGGTAAAGTGCATATAAAAGATCCTTCGCTGTTAATGGAAAAATGTAGCGGGTTTCTTCTGAAGACTATGCATCAAAATTACCAAATGTTTGATATCCAATAGCCAACGATTAATAAATCAATGTGCTCTAGTGGTGTTGTTAAACAAACAAACTTTAACTTTTGAGCAGGTTTTAACTCTAAAAAACAAACATTTCTGACAATGTTTGTTAAAAAAAACAAAAACTAACATGCAAAATACAGCCCATTTTCTCTTCAACAAAAACTAGATGAGAGAAAAAAAAACATCATGTCTTTTATGATCATTTAAATGGTGTATATGTACATAGCAGATGGTAATAATAACAACAATCAACATTCATATGTAGGTATGACTGGCATGGTGGGTGAGCATACATACGTATATATAAACACACACCAACACAGAGCACCTGGAACAGGGCAAACAGTTTACACATTTATTCAACCCAAAAGATGTTTGCTTGACTATGAACACTAACCATTAGTGGTATTCTCCAGTGCATTTAACTGCTCATCAGCCAGTAAACAAATGCAGGAAAACTGCAAACAAACACACATTCTATCTCAACATGTTCTTGCTGGCTAGGAGGAAAAGATAACATCAGTATGTTTCACACTGTTTTCCTGTCTCATGCATAAATGAAAAGGAAAGGAAACCTCAGTTCATTGTTTAATCAGAAACTACAGTGTATTGTGTCTACATATATTTATTGCACCAATAACTATAAAACTTGTTCTGTGAAAGGCTAAGAAACTAGGCTACTCATTCCAAATGCCAACAATGGATCTTTCACGTTGCATTTTGTCACATATACCACCACTGAATGGAATGGGATCTTTTATATGCACTTTCTCACATATGCCCGTCTCTGCAACATGGTTGGAATGGGATATTTTATGTGCACCTTTTCACATATACATTGTACCTGTCACTGAGCCATGGTTGGAATGGGATATTTTACATGCATATTCTCACATATACCTGTCTCTGAGCCATGGTTAGAATGGGATACTTTACATGGACTTTCACATCTCTGACCCATGACTGGAATGGGATATGTTACATGCACTTTCACATATACCTGTCTCTGAGCCATGGTTGGAATGAGATCTAATACATGCACTTTCACATCTCTGACCCATGACTGGAATGGGATATTTTACATGCACTTTCACATCTCTGACCTTTGGTTGGAATACAATCTTTTACAAGTACTTTCACATATACCTGTCTCTGAGCCATGGACGGCCGGAATGGGATCTTTTAAATACACTTTCAAACATATACCAGTCTGTGAGTCATGTTTGGAATGGGATCTTTTAAATGTACTTTCTCACATTTACCAGTCACTGAGTCATGGTTGGAATGGGAAATAACCCCATGTATCTACTGAGTGGATCACTGTTCTAGCCTATCACATCTCAGACACACCTCTAATCAATTAGCTACATTTCACATTCATTATATAAGTGTCATGCAAAATAAAATTGGTGTTTCTTTTTCTTCTCTCTTTTTTAAATTTAAAAATCAATACTGCTATTCAAGCTTTTTGTAAAATACACCAGTAATTTATTAGGCAACCCTGGCCATGGAACTAGCAACTTTCCAGCTAGTCAACTGATGCTGGGCTAATCGTATCCTGCTGAGTCTGTGACCCAACAATGAAACAGCTTTACAACTGTGATGAAACAGTATCAACTATCCTGGTCTTTAGTCATGGGATGGAATCAATACGAATCCTGTGTGATTAGTCTGATGGGCAGATGTCAATGTGCACAGCAGTTCATCACCGCGTCGTGGTGCCAAACACTTGAAAGCCAAATGAGAACAGAAATGGGATTTTTCTCTTCAATTTGGCAGAGAGTAATTAAAGATTTTATTTTTCATGTGGGACTGAAAAACCTAGACAATATCCTGGTTTGCCATGTTATTTAAATTTTCAGCAAAGTGTCTGCATGTTAAGTGGAACGCCCCTTTCAGACGATGTAAAATGTTGGCTATCATGTAACTCAAGGTTAAGCTCTTGGCAATTGATTTTAGAGTCTTCAGTAGCAATTTTTTAAGCAAGATGTGACACCCTGCATCTTAGTATTATGGCTCACATACTGATTACTCTTTCAGTTCTTAACACAGCACACTGACCTAGTTTGAGCTGTTGTTCCTAAATTGATACATTAGTGAAAATTGACAACACCTAATGAATTCTTTCCTTGATGCAAACATGGATTACCACTATCTATTTTTAAGACAATATTAAAGACCTAATATAGTAGCAAATATTAACTCTGAATACCACCATTCAAGAGAACATTGGCATTGCTGAATAATTTAATGAGGGTTTTCATCATGTAGTGGGTGTTTTTAATATTAGTGATTTAAGTGGTTCCATATGTGATGGCTCCGTTGAAGAACATATATTAATTAGTGCAGCCAATTTATTAAACTCCAATTTTTGGGTTGTAAATTTTATCACAAAGGTGACATGCTTCGTTAATTTCAGATGTAAAGCCGGCTACATGTAGTCTTAAATTATTGCTTTACAAGTTCAGTCGCATTATGATAAGGGTCTGGCATGCTTTAGTAATGCATTTAACTTGCACATGAGGGTAACAGACTATGGCATTAAATTATCATCTTAATAAGCTAAGATCAAATGTAGGAAGATACCTTAATATGAGAATCACCTGTTCATCAATCCCCAACGTTAATAAATATTGTTTTTAAAAAGGAGAAAACGATTTTGAAAAAAAAGAAGAAAAAAAAAAAGACTAAATAAAAAGTTTTAATGATTAGATTCCTAAATCAAACTACACTTGTTGGCTTCCATTCATGAATTTGGAGATTTGTACAAAATTTGTTGGCATGGAATCCATTTAAATAACTATTTGAAATAATACCACAAATAGGAACCAATTTAAGAAAATACCTGATGTAATTTCAAACTGCGCATGAAGGAACTGGTTATCTTTTCATTTACATAAGGAAGTAAAACATTTGCTGTAACAAAATAATTGGAAATGCTCTAGAAAGAGTTACGGCCATTGGGTTCTCTCATGAACATGTACATGAATGTTCTGATATACTTACCGTATATTGTCGTGTATAAGCCGACTTCGTGTATAAGCCAACCCCTTAGTTTGACCCACAATAACTGCTATAAAATGATCGGTCCCGTGTACAAGCCGATACCAAATTTTTGCAAAAAGACAAAAGTAAATACGGTAGCTGACCACTTATTTTACTATGTAAACCTGTAAAAATATACCGGTATCCCGGGATTGTCTCATTCTTGTTGGTATCGTCAGCTGTTTTAGCATGTAAGAGTGTAACCCATCCCTCATTTTGATTATACCGTCGGAGACACCGGCGGTGTCAATGCAATTTACTACCCATAATATAAATACTGTATATGTATATGTGCATTTTGAAAAAAATAACAAACGCTAGATGTGGTTTTAAAATAATTATTCATGAATAAACAGACACATTTATAAATATTTGTAATACATTTATCACAGAAAGAAATACACAAATTATGTATTTAAAATGTCAGTAATGTCTGATAATGGTTCATTCACTGTCGTCGGTTGGTATGTCGGTTGTCTTGTAGCCTTCAAATTCGGAATCCGAATCCTGTGATGAAATAATTTTCCAAATCGTTTCATCAATGTTGTCTTCATAATAATCGTCAATTTCCGTGTTTTTTTCAACATCGGCTTCCGCGGTTTCTCGTGCAGTTGCTGGTTCGCCGTTTGTCTTGTTGGCGTGTATTGGTAACAAGTGTTCTGCAAACAGTGCATCGTCTTCTGACCCGTCCATGGCGTTTGAAATTCCAGTCTTGAGGAAGCTGCGTACAACCATTGCTGTAGGGATCTGGTCCCATGCGTCCTTTATCCACTGGACGACAGTTGTAAGGGGTGCTCTGCGACGACTGCCGGTTTTGGTATAGCTGTGGTTTCCGTCCACCATCCACTCGTTCCAGGCATTTCTTACGTTTGATTTGAACGGCTTGTTCAAACTGACATCTAATGGCTGCAATACTGATGTGCATCCACCCGGAATGACAGCCTGTCGAATCTGCATGTCCTTTAACTTCAGTTTGACGACATCTGTCAGATGGGCGCGGAACATATCCCAAACAAGAAGTGATCTGCAACGACGTGGGCCACCAGGTCTCATCATCCACACCTCTTTCAACCACTGGAGAACGAGAGACTCGTTCATCCATCCTTTCTCATGGACTGCAACCACAACACCCTTTGGGAATTTATCTTTCGGCATCGTCTTTCTTTTAAATATTACCATTGGCTTTAGTTTAGTGCCGTCAGCCATGCAAGCCAGAACCACCGTAAAGTGCTGTTTTTCGGCGCCGCAGGTCTTCACCTGAACTGTATGTGTTATGAAATACTGTACACCAGTATTTATATCATTTTCATATATTACTCTCAACTGATGTTTTGACTACTGTTAATGACATGAAACAATGCCGCCATTTTATGATTCGAGAGGCCACACACGCGGCTTAATTAATCTTTCACATATATATACAGACATATCTTTCTTCTCATCTGTTGGTCATTATTACAAAAAAGACTTTAATGCCCACCACGAGAGGCCATAGTAATGTTCATTGTAATATAGCACCAGCATATTTACGACTGAGTAGTAACAATGCATCCGTGCATTCAGGTAATTAACATTATTAGTATGACGGCAAAATATCAGTTCAATTGAACTCAGTATACATTTAATCCCTATTGCTCAGCCTCATCCCCCTCCCTCACCCACAAGAAATCTACAGTTAGGTCACAGCAAAAAGTAATTAACGGCTTGGGAAATGGTTTGGAAACGTGGTTTAGCTAAGCCGACAGTAACAATGTTAGGATTATATTGATATCATTCCACTCCGGAAAATACTAGTAACTAAAACTAAACTAAATAACTACCGGTAAATACAAACAACAAAAACATTTCAAGTACGAAAATAGCAATACTTAGGCCAAATATTGATCGATGCTGTCCAGTACAGTGGAAGAATCTACGTCGAACGAATAAATGGCAGACGAGACGCGAAAGAAACACCACGTGTTTTTACAAAAAAAATTAACACACAATATAGAAAAAGAAAACTACCACTATGTGATGTTTTATTTATACATTTTTCCCCACACATGACTGCCATTTACGTGTAAGCTTTGAAGCATAAACGATCAGTCGTATCAAAAGTTGAAAGTTGTAACCACATTAAACCAGTTTTCGTTCATCGGCTGTTCACGATTTTATGTATTGAATTCTAGACTCCCTGTATAAGCCGACCCCCCTTTTTAAGAAGGTATTTCTAGGCTTCAAAACTCGGCTTATACACAGCAATATACGGTATACCATCACAAGTTGTTACAAGTTTTTTTTTAAGTTTTTCAGTTTCTCAGGTCACAAAACTGAGCTTAATGCTGAAGTGAAACATGGGAGGAACCTTTGTTTTTATAAAGAACATATTAATAAATACTGAGCTGCCTTAATCTTCATAATCTTTAATAAACAAATCCCCACAAAATCTAGGAAGCTATATGCTCCACTCACAATGTTCAAACTAGGAAATGTTTTAGGCATATCTTGTGATTATGTCTATATTACTGGTCTAGAACATGATGACATTAAAACAGAAAATATGTTTTGAAACAAGCAGTTAAGATTTGACATTTGATTTTTGGAAACTCTTAATGAAAATCCATTATTAAAAACAAGAATTAGAAAAAACAGTTGAAAGCTACGTGTAATAAAATAGTGATTTAAATTAATATTGAAAAACTTGAACTAAAGTAGCCTCATTGATTTTATATTACAATAATTAAATTTGAAGAATGAAAGGTGTTTTTACCTTTATTCTAAATCCAGGTTAATTAATTATTAAGTATTAATCAGTCGTTAATTAACAGGTGCAAACTAATGATCGATGACAAGATTTTATCTGATTTCCAACACTAGTACAGGTGTAATAAATACTTACTAATCCATTTGGTTTATTGTAAAAATAAATATAAATTCTTTTAATGTTTTCCCAATTGCCTTCATTCTGTCACATCTGGATTTAACCTTGTTCAGCAGTATACAAAGACAAAACTTCAAATAAATACTCAACACCTCATAAACACATTTCTTTATGCTCACACCCTAAACAAAACTATAAATAAATTCCCGCTGATTAAGAGTTATCCTGTGATGTCCTTAAAATGTGGCCCTAGATACAATAATCTCTAGAGTTCACTCACTGCATCCAACACTTCTGCCCACTGATGATAAAACATATTATCAGTAGGCAACTGCCAATTTGTCACCTGTCCTCCAACGAACATGAATCTTATGCTGAACGATAAGCCTGGTTTTAAATATCTTTGGAATGAAGGCTTGGAGCCATTAAAGTGATCTTTATGTCCCACCTGTGATAGTATGTTTTAAAGTGCAAACATTTTTGCAAATACTATATGGCAATGCTGAAATCTTAATGTACTTTCTGTCAGCAGCGATTTCACTACACATAAAAGAAGAAGAGCTACACCACAGTATCAACATTTTTAAGCATATCTTGTAATATAAAAGATTGTCTTTTTCCGTGAGAATGCCTGCTAAAACACATGCAAATGGTTTCAGAAAATACTACATGTTTTGAAGGATTGGGAGGTGCAGGAGGGAGATATTTGTCACTGACCATGTGTAAACAGGAAATGTAGTCATCCTCATGCTAAATTTTTTTAAATTAATTTCAGTTTTGTTTATAAATGCAATATAATATAATATAATACAGATATACATTTACAATATACAAGTTCCGTGGCCCAACTGGATGTACAAAAATCACTTAGTCAAGTACTAATAGTATTTGATCTTAAAATTATAGTATAAAGATGGAAAGATATATATGGGATCACTCAAGCAGATACAGCACCTGTCCTGGACAGAACTCTCTGGTGAGGTCAGAGGTTGTGCCCATGACAGGCATGCTTGAACAATTTTCTGATCGAAACACACCAAAAATGTGACATACCCATACCCCAGTTACAACAAACATTGACTGCAATCAAAACCCTCAACCATAGTGTCAGGAAGCTAACCATGTTATTGACATTCAAAAATAATTAGCAACATTCAATCCCACATTAAATGTTTGTATTTGAT
This sequence comes from Gigantopelta aegis, assembly GCF_016097555.1. Classification (NCBI taxonomy): domain Eukaryota; kingdom Metazoa; phylum Mollusca; class Gastropoda; order Neomphalida; family Peltospiridae; genus Gigantopelta; species Gigantopelta aegis. The sequence goes on from NC_054704.1 coordinate 25,961,880, forward strand.
ACAGACGTAACCACACTAGTAATTAATCACATTTTATCTAAAATGTCATATGTTCCCATATTTCTTTCCATATAATATGGAATATGATATTAATTTCAAATCAAAGTGACTGCATTCATTTTCCTTTTTTTATTACATAAAATTAATTATCTTGTTATAATGTGTGACTGATGGTTGTTATTGGTCTTATTTGCAACAGACTGACAGTGATATGTGAGAACTGGCTATTTCAACATCAACAACATGCAACTGAATACTATCAATTGGAATACAGTACAGAACATGTTATTGGTTTCATGTCTTCACAATCACAAATATTAACAAGATCACTGCCTTGTATCAATTTCCTTTACTTATTAAGCAGTTACGGTATTTAAGAAAATTTAACTGTACATATACTTGAATTTTACGTCTGCTTCAACACTCAGTTGCTATCATTTTCTTGTAATATAATTTGTATGTATCAGTACTACAGAAAAAAAATTCAGAAAATTCTGTACAACTTTAGTATGCATTTTATTTGATAACAAAATACACATGAAAGTCAAAGAGAATATTTTCTACCTTCTACTTGGACATACTGCGAGTTGTACAATAAATTGACATTTCTTTATTCAACTACTGTAGTGCACAAGCAGTGAATATTTATTCGGTACAAACACATGAATTTACAATCAACTGGCATTCAAGACACTAAATTAAAATTTAAAACATACGGAGGAAAAAACAACCCAGAAAGAAAAAGACCATGACAGTTGAAATGAACAAGATCCTCAGTATTAACATTATCATGGGAGAAATACAGTATTACTGGTTTTGGGGGCGGGACGCAGCCAAGTGTTAAAATACTCGCCTGATGCACATTAAGTCTATGATCAATACCCATCAGTGGGCCCATTGGGCAATTTCTCGTTCTAGCCAGTACACCATGACTGGTATGTGCTATCCTGTCTGTGTGATGGTGTATATAAATGACGCCTTGCTACTAATGAAAAAATGTAGGTTTTCTCTCTGTAAGACTATGTCCAAATTACCAAATGTTTGACATCCAATAGCTGATGATAACTACATCAATGTACTCTAGTGGTGTTGTTAAACAAAGTCAAAGCGATAAACACTGTGCCCAAAATAATCACGCCCAAATTAACTACAAACATGCTGACCTCAAAATGTTTCACCTCAAAACCACTGAAATGTTAAGTTTAATTAGACTAAAATAACTTGAAATGCATTTCTGAATATCGACAACTCTACAGCATCTGTTATTGACAGTTCTGAAGTAAAACGACTTTCCTGCACTCGGAAAAGACAAAAGTCCTGATTGTACCCAAATTAATGAGTTCTATAAAGCCCTGCTAGGTTGCAGACTGTCAATTATTTTTGTCTGTTACAGCTGTTTTACCATTAACTTCCACAATGCTTACAACTTTTTGTTTAAATGTTATAAACTTTGGCAAATCCAACCTGTTTCACATCAACTTGCTATTTGTAGTCGCTCAAAATTAATTATATGTAAAACAAAAAAGGGCATGTACCTCAGACACTAGGGTGAGAGGTTTTAATAAAAATACAAAGTTTCCAACAGTTCCTTTATAGAGAGAGTGCCACCTGAATCATAAGAAAAATATCCATCATCTTGTTAAGAAATAACTGTAAAGCTCATTATAACCAACTCAATGTTAATTCCATTCCACAGCCGTCTGTTCAGTGGCAGAGTGAGAAAGAAAACTATATTTTACAACTCCACTTCATATTTCATAAACAACTGACGAAAAATGACAGATATTTGTAATACAAAAAACTGCAAATAGATAAATATGTCTGACAAACAAGGGCGAAAACTAATGGGATTCAAGTGTAATTATATACAGATAAAAAACCATCATACTTGATGAACTGTTCCCCTATCAGCCATGTCAATTTTATTTTTAGTGTATAGACTAAGATGAAAGTCTATTTGAGAAATTCTTTAACTATCTTGCAAGTATAGCCTAGGAATGATGACCAGCCTAGGAATGATGACCGGCCTCAGTGGCGCAATGGTTATGCCATTGGACTACGGGCTGGTAGGTACAGGGTTCACAGCCCGGTACCAGCTCCAACCCAGAGCGAGTTCTTAAGTGCTCAATGGGTACCGGTAGGTGTTAGGCCACTAACCACAAACCTAATTAACAAACTAACAACTAACCCATTGTCCTGGACAGACAGCCCAGATAGCTGAAGTGTTTGCCCAGGATAGCATGCTTGAACCTTAATTGGGTATAAGCACTAAAATAAGTTCAAATGAATGAATAGGAATGATGGCACTGAGAAAGTTGGGAGAAATCAGGGATGTGGTAAGTGAGGGAGTGATCAAAACAGACAAGATAGGGGTGGAAAAGGAAATGGTATGGGGGGGGGGGGGGGGAAGACATTAAAAACGTATGTTTATATTTATACACTGCAATATTTGGTAGAATTTGATCTGTATGGTTGCAGGTGTATGAGCATGAAATTGTAGTGATTAAAGTTTTTAAGTGGGGGGGGGGGGGGGAGGTTGCTCCCCAGAAAAATCACCCTCCCCCACCCCGCCCCTGCACACATGCCTGTGATGGAGTATAGATAGAAATTTCCTTTTTTATATAGGGGTACCTTAACTAAATGGTTTTAATTGTTCTGTAGTTTTTTTTCACTTAAATATATACTGTGAGTGCAGACTTGGTTTATTTGGTATTTTTTGTGTTTTTTTAAGGTATCTCTCAATATACATCATGATCAACATGTTTTTTTAAAGATACATTATACAAAATTTAAACTTTAAAATTATTTTTTATTGAAATTTTCTGTAACATCCTTCCTTTAGTATTATGTAATTGGAAATCCAGCTAGGGCAAATGCAATCATCCACTTTGCCACTGTCAATTATATGATACTCTCTTACGACAATCTAAATTAAAAATTAATAATTCATGTTCAACATAATGTATTGTTTAACTTCACTTCATCCTTTGTCCCAAATCATTTAATCTGACAAACAAACAAAAACTGAATGAGTAGTGTCACTTTTTAATAGATTAATTTTGTAGCACAATTTTTTTTATTATTTAAAAACATTTAATGTAACATTTTTGCCATCAACTGGTTATATTGGATATATAATTCTGTTAAATAATGTATTATTTTCTAAAGAACATATATTTCAATAACTGAACTTGTTTTTTGAAGTGGAAATTGTTTTATTACAATTTGTTCTAATATCAACATAGAACACATTTGATGAACCGATCGGAAACAAGGTCTCACCTATTTGTTTTCTATTTTAAATCTAAGTATGACTGTAAAATAGCATGCTGGAACAAATGGTTACAATAGGAACTAGACAAGAAACATTGCCACAGTTATATGCCTTGTTAAACTCAAGACTCGTTTTTCCTTATCTGAGAAGACAAGAGGAAATTGTGTAGACCTTATCAGAATCACAATGAAAAGCCGGAACAGACTTGTATTGTATTCAGATAAGCTCCTAAGAAGTTTCTAGGTCAAATAGCCATGCACTGGAGTAATAACAAAAACAGCCAGCCATGTGTAGTAGGTGCTGGACCATATTGGTAAAATAAACAAGTTCAATGGGAACAGTTAATGTGAAAAATGTTTTATTGTAATACATGTACCATAATTTTTTCATTTCATTTCATTTTTAACTAGATTTTATTATTCATATGAAATGATGGTCAAACACACTGTCCTGGGCCTATCTTGACCATTTGACCAGAACAAGGGATAATGAATGGTTGCTGGTCATTACTGGTTAGCAGGGTTTCTGCCAGAGGTTAAGGAGGGTAACATTGCAAACTCTAAAATCTTGGAAATTAATGGATATATTTTTATAATTTTTAGATAGATGATAGTAAGAAAACCTCTATTTAAAATTTGCCAAAGCACATGCAATACAGCATCCAATTTCAAAATGTTTCATACCCATAACCACCTAGTAGAAGCATTTATGGTCTGTTTTGTTTTTATGTACCCTCAAGTTACTTCCTTGCAGAAAGTCTAATTAGTGAGACAGGCGTTGGTGCGGTGAACTGTTTAAACACACCTCACTGAGCTATTAAAGATCACTTGGAGTTAGCTAGGGCCCCAGAACTAAGATGCAAACCCAGTATCTATGGCTTGATCACTACACAGGGCGGGACATAGCCCAGTGGTAAACGCTCGCCAGATGACCCATTGAGCTAGTTCTTGTTCCAGCCAGTGCACCATAACTGCCAGGGTATGTGCTATCCTATCCGTGGGATTGTGCATATAAAGGACCCCTTGCTACTAATGGAAAAATGTAGCTCTAGTGGTGTCTTTAAACAAAACAAACTTTAATCACTACACCACTGAGGCGGCTATTATCTTCTTTCATTTTTTTTTATCCTTTATTTTTTTATTTTTTTTTAAATAAGATTTTCTCACTATGCTTACAGGTGTTAATTATTCAATTTTAATTCAATAGTAAAACGTTTAAGATGAATGTCAAATATGAATTTTATAATCGAGATTATACTGCAGGTTATTAGGTAAAAGATCAGTGTTCAATAAATATTAGCATTTTTTTTTTTTTTTTAAATACAAAAGGTTTCATAACCACGCTAACATTATCCTCATTTTCTTACAATACACGAATCAAGAATGGTGAAGAGATTTTCTGATTGGACAATCCTACGGACACCAAGCCAACCATTCACTAACAATGTTCTGTGAACTGAAGACAAACACTGGAACAAAAGTACCACGAGCAGAAATAATCTATTATGTTTTATGGTATGGTTTCTGGTGTGGGAGGAAAAAAAAGATACAGCAAAGAAGAGAAAATTTCCAAAGGTCGATGAGCCCATATATATGTATATATATAGCTGCAGCAAAGATCTCCAGGCCCAGGCGATGATCTCATCGGTGGTCAATATCGCAAGGGCCACTTGAGTTGCCTCCGATCAATATCCAGTTCGGCATGGAAATCATTTCGTCTTCTGGAAGGATGACTCGATGAAAATTGAGAACATCGTATAAAAGCTGCTAAAATTGACTTTATACTGAAAAAAAGGCAATTGAAATGGATTGTTGGTGGATCGGGCAAGTCCCAAGAAATCAAATAGTTTAGTTTTATTTGATAGAAAGGATTTGCCATGCAAATGGCTGAGCTGCCCTCCAAACATGTCAATGAAATTTTCTTTAAAAGAAAAAATCATATAGCACATGTTAAGCCAGGAACAAACTGTTCTATGGAATACAGTTGTGATGAAAGCCTACCTAATTAGTATAATTATTAACCTGCTGGATCTTCTTGAAGATGGTAGCAGAAAAAAAAAAAATAACAGTCAACAGGAAAGATTAAGAACTTTTTTCTGACTCTCTTGATTAGACATTAAATGGTGTCAGTTTGCAACTTTGAAGCTATAAACAAATTTATGACTAAGCCACCTACCGTATATGTAAATATTTTCGCGGCTAAAATAATTCGCGATCGGGCTTTCATTTTACATTTTCGCGAGGAATTATTTTCGCGATTGTGTCCCCAGATAATAAAATATAAATTACCCACATTTCATTTGCCAAACTCTTTTCAATGACAATTTCACGCACATGCGAGACGTCAATGTTGTATGTACATGTGTATGTCTGATAAGATATGTTATTGGTGGAACACGCACATCCGATACAGAGAATTGAAAAAAGCAAATAGAAGAAATAACTTTTAATTATTTGTGGTACCCACACACTTCCATTCAAGGTTACAAAGAAAACAAACAAAACTGAGGTTACGTAACAACAGAATTATGCACAACTGTGTGTCACTTCGATCAAATCCACGTGACCAGGCAGGTTTATAGAATCACGTGACCTTGCGGACCTCTGACTGCTTGATTCTGATATGTTTGATTTCATTATTCTTTTAAGCAGTACACCAAACTGTTTGTAAACCACCTCAAATGTAACACCGTAGGTGTTCTGAATGAATAAAATTCTGTTCTGAATTGGGCATGTAGAGATAAGACTATATATTATCAGGTAAATAATATTATACCAAATCGGAAATAAGTTCGCGCGTAATTAAATTTGCGGTGCTATCAACATGTTCGCGGTATATTTATTCGCGAACATATTTGCGTATACAGTATATATTACTTAAAAGGGAATTAGTCAAACAAAACTGTGGGTTTTTCCCTTTCTTTCATTCTTTCATTTAGGGTTTGAATAAATCACAACATATGTACATGTAACTTCAAAATCACTTTACTTCCCCCCCCCCCTCCCCTTCCCGCCTAAAGTAACTAAATATTTTCTATTATGTTGAAAATGAAGAAAGCAATTATCAGAACTGGGCGGTATACCATATATGCCGTTCATATCAGTATCATATCAATACCAATTTACTGTATGGAGCAAATTTCAAAATACTGAAATTTCGGCACTGAAAAATGTTTCCCCGCCATTTAGTAAAGCACTAACAATATATCTGATGAACGCAAGATAGGTTGGGTATAAATCAGACGATTGTGTATGGAATTTAATTATATTTAGATGAAATTAGCGGGTGAGCCTTAACTCAGACATGCATTTAAAACAGAGTGTACTAAAAATACCGCTTGATATTGTGCCAATACCAAATACCATACCGATACCGAGGTAAATCACCCACAAAATACCGATATCAATACCAAACTTCAAATTTTGATACCACCCAGCTCTAGTGATTATGAATAAAATAATCACAACAGAGGATTTATACAATAATTTTGGTTTACAGGTAACAAAGAGTTTTTCAAAGAACAAAAAATAAGACTTTAACTGGGTTGCACATGTAACTAGGACCTAAACATAAATCTTTGCTTCCGATTTAACGGAAATAGGAATATCAATTTCTTTCTTCGAGCACAGAATAAAAGCAAATCTTTAACTATCACACATGCAATTCCTTTTTCTTCAGCAGTAACGGATTAGTCCGGGAGCCCAGAGAGGTTTAACTAGCATTGCAAGTACAAGAAGATTTGAGACCTGGAATATGTAGGTGTGGGCTGTGGGACCCCCAAACGGCCTTTCTTAAGTGTCATCTCCTGTACCAATCCGAGGGGCCGCCCCTCAAATAAAAATACCCCAAATTTTAAGTTTAATTAGCATGGTTGAGTACACCAATCAAACCTACACCAAAATGTTCTCTGTTGATGTACTAATTAAGATCCACCATTCTTAAGTGTCATCTCCTGCACTTAGTCCACTTAAGAACACCCCTAATTAGCACTAATTAGAAGTTTAATTATCATACTGGACAGACAGGCTAGCAGTTTTTATGTTGTACACATGCAAAATCACAAATTAAATTAAATTAAATTAAATTATGAACTGAACAATTATTGACAATTCTATGTTCACAGTTCATCCATTTTCTTTTCTGCTGCACTTTATCACCGACTATCTCACCTTGTTTTATCAACTTGCAATTCTGAGAAAGACTATAAAGTGAGATACTCCTGACACCAAGTTTGAAAAAAACCAATATAAAGTGAAAGACTATAGCGACAAGTAAAATCAATCACAGAATAATTGTAACCTGCTGCGTGTTCTTCACCTCCATGTGTCCGGACGTGGTAATTTTACACACTACATTAGAAGAAGATACATCACACTGGAAACAGAACAGAGCATCCTGCATCAGCCCATGTGCCCACGAGATGCTTTCAGGCCAATCCTCAAATCAATACTCGGTAAACTCCTTAACATTTAATTAAAAAAAAATAGTCCATTTGAGGAATGTTTTCACAATCAATATGTACAATTTTTTTTTTTTAATTTCCCCAGTTACATTTGTTTTTTTCAAGTGTGTTTGATATTTAAGTACACAATATGTAAATATGGTCAATGGTGATATTGCAAGTACATCTGTACCAGATGTTTTGCGTTGGTTTTCTGGTTTGGTAGGTGCTGCTTTCTTGTTTGTTGGGTGGTGGTGGTTATTGTGGTGTTGTTGAGGGTTTTTTTGGAGGGTTGGGGGTGGAGGTTTGGTTCTGGGTTTTTTTAAAATTATTATTATATTTGTTTTACAATCTTCCAAATAATGGTACATGTAACACAAATGATCTTTCAGGTCCCTTTTAAATAATGTTTTATGCTCTATTTCCGCATTACAGAGAAGTCAAAATGAAGTAAGTCTTAATTTTGTTTTATTTTTCAGATATAAGTTATAAATTTAACAGAGGGATTTTTCAGAAAAACATTTAGTCATGCTAGTAGCTGACACGGTTTAAAAGACAAGGACTGAGATGTTGGAGACAGCAATGAAATGGTAATGGAGAAAAAGGAAAGGGAGATGAAAAAGAAAACAAAAACCCAGGTACATCATACACTGGGACACTGTTAAATTAAATGGTTACTGTAGGGTCCAGAACTATCAGCAACCATTGGGTTTCGGGGTGGGACAGAGCCCAGTGGTAAAGCATTCACTTGATGCATGGTAGATCCAAGATCGATCCCCTTCGGTGGACCCATTGGGCTATTTCTCGTTCCAACCAGTGCTCCACAACTGGTATGTACTATCCTGTCTGTGGGATGGTGCATATAAAAGATTCGTTGCTGCTAATCGAAAAGAGTAGCCCATGAAGTGGCGACAGCAGGTTTCCTCTCTCAATATCTGTGTGGTCCTTAACCATATGTCTGATGCCATATAACCATAAATAAAATGTGTTGAGTGTGTCGTTAAATAAACCATGTGAGCTCCGTGGTCTAGTGAATAAGCTGCTGGACAATCAAGCTGATGACAGTGGTTCAAATCCCGTCAAAGCTGGCTCACACATTCATTCATCTTTCTCATCTATCACCCTCTGCCTATCATTCTCATTATCTTAATATAAAAAAAACTTTCCAATTTCTCCCACGATTTCAATCTGTTTCGACCCTTTCTGTCAATTTCCTCCGACTCTGTCCACACCATCGCCTACCTGTCTCAACTTCCTCCACAGGTGCAGTCTCTGTGTATATCCCTGCACCCACCTGGCATCCTCGTCCTCTGCTGCTAATAAAGCTGGTCTGACCCACAGCACTAACTAACGACCGCCGATAGTAGGGGTGCATAGTAGGTGGTTACAAGTGCCTCTTAATAATGCCAGAAGTAACTACTGAACACTCCCCAAAGTGGTCAGACTAAGCCCACAGCTAAAAACTGATGAGGAACAGGTGTGTGGCACAGATAACCACAAGAGACAAGCACCTGTCACGGTTGGAGAGACAAGGACTGGGATGTGGAGGTGGATGGCGAAGAAGTTGAAAGATAGGAGGAGTTGCCAGATCGGGAAGAAATGAGATGGAATTCAAAGGAGAGAAAGGAAAGGAGGCACTGGGATAAAAAAACAAAAAACAAAAACAACCCACAACCTATTTCCTTCCTTCCTTCCATTGGGTTTCAGTAATTAAAGTAACAGAATAAGTTGTCAGTCATAGTCTTATATAACTATCAATTAACACTGAACGGTATATCAATGGTGCAGAAATAGAAAATATTTCACTAGCTCTCTGGACCAGAACCAACTAAAACGTACTAGCCCATCAATATTTCTACTAGTCCACCAGCCCATAGAACAATATATTATTGTTTAACAATATTATAATACACTTCAAATGATAGATATAAATTTGATAAAAACATTAATATTAATGACACTTGGTTGGCCAAGTGATCAACATCATGTGGCAACAAAAAAAATCAAGTCCACACACCCCCAAACCTTGATTAACAAAACAATTTTTAAAAAATACTATTTTGGAAAAGACTAAGTTTTTCACATTTCTTCTCAATGCAGTACATGTGTATTTCGTCATAATTCTGAACAATTTGTTTGAATGGTTTGGAATTCTGACATGGCTGATGTGGAGTTGCATGTTCAATGGGGAGGTAAGGGGAAGGTTTACGGTTGTCAGAAAAAGACAGATCGCCCGTCGGACTAATAGTTGTATTTTTTTTAGCAGTTAGAACTTTAAACCAATGATCAGATCTTTTCAACACAGAGTAGACCGTCTCCAAACCAACATCTGTGTAATCCAGATTTGTGTGTAGAACAGTATAAGTGTATAGCTTGAGTGAAATACTAATATATCTAATCTTTCACTCTGTATTTTTAGGTGCATTTCATATTAAAAGTTTGATTTATTTAATACCACCACTAGAGCACACTGCTTTATTATTCATTGGCTATTGGATATCAAACATTTAGTAAGTCTGACATATAGTCTTAGAGAATACCTGCTATATTTTCCCATTAGTAGCAAGCAATCTTTTATATGCACTTCCCCACAGACAGGACAACATATACCATGGCCTTTGATATACAGTCATGGGGTACTGGTTTAGACCAGAAAACTCCAATAAGAGAATGTGTCCACAGAGGTGATTTGATCCTATGATGCAAGCACCTCAAGCAAGCACTCTACTGACTGAGCTAGATTCCACACAGTCCCAGTTGAAGAAGTTTGTTTTGTTTAATGACACCACTAGAGCACATTGATTTATTAATCATTGGCTATTGGATGTCAAACACATGGTAATTCTAACTCATAGTCATCAGAGAAAACCCGCTACATTTTTCCTAATGCAGCTTGGGATCTTTTATATGTACTTCCCACAGACAGGAAAGCACATACCACAGCCTTTGATCAGTTGTGGTGCACTGGTTGGAACAAGAAAAAAAACTAACCAGCTGAATGGATTAACCGATGTGATTTGAAACTGCAATGCAAGCACCTCAAGCGAACACTCAACCAACTGAGCTAGATTCCACCTAACAGAACTTTTTTTTTTTTTTTTTTTTTTTATATTAACATAATTATACTAATACAATATAGCTTCCCTGCACATCATTTTCCATACTGAGACTTATCAATTAGCAATTACAGGTCTTAAAATCCACCATCATGGATGAAATCAATGACACTCTCACCAGTTGCTTGGTCTAGTTGCTATGGCAACTCAACTCTTTTGAACAAGGTTTTCACCTGACCTTTTATTGACAGATTCAGTTTGTATGGATTAGCAGGTTCAAACATGCAGATAATCCTTTTACTTTGTACAATTCGACTATGGTCAGTGGGCAAGCGTTGTTTAATGAGTAGACCTGAAGACCGACGAAAACTGAAAGCACCAAGTCCCAACTGACCTGCACACATTAACAAACACCAGATCAATAATTACATGAAGCATGGTAGTTACAAGTCTTAACCAAATCATAAACATGGCATTCTAACTAGATGAACGTAATACAATGTTCTCAGTGCAACACTAAATGAACTTGCTGTAGGTCTTGTATCTTAATCAAGATTCAAGCATATTCTGTCCTGTACAACATAAGTTTAAGGGTTAACCAGAGAGAAAACCCCCACATATATCTGGTCCAAGGAATACCCCTACCAAATTGAGTCGAAACAGTATTTATGTGTCCCTATCTATATACAGTTTAAACATGTTCACCCTGGGCTTATTCTCTGTCTTCACCAATGACAAAGTCTAGGGCAGAGCCTTACCAAAAGCAAGGATTATTTTGATGAATGAATGAATGAATAAACGAATGAACAAATGAATGAACAAACAAACTTGTAAATGGACGGATGGACGATCGAAGGAACGAAGGAATGAAGGAACGAAGGAACAAACGAACGAACGAATGAATGTTTAATGAAACACAAGCACAAAAAATACATCAGCTATTTGGTGTCCAACTAAGGTAAATGCAAAAATAAAGTTAAGTGATGATCAACATCAAAATACAAATTCAAAAATTAAATTAAAACATAGTGTAAGGAGCTGTGGGTTTGTTTTACATGGAAATTAAAACAGGATTGTAAATATTTGTATTATGTGACAATTTGTTTCCTCTCGGTTTCAGCTGATTTTGCTGTCAATGAGCAAAACAAGATAATTGGGGAAATACCCTCTAAAATCATTACTTCTCATACATACGTACGTTTTTAGAACATTTATGGTAAATGCATTTTCTGGTTTTACAAAAACTTGGATAACCAGGAGTATGAAAATGATTACAAATAATAAAATGTAATTTAAATTATCAAAAAAAGGCTTTAAAAGTGAAAAACTAGGGTCTATCATCTTAATCTACATAAAAACTAAGTTCAACATTGTTTAATGTAGAACAGCCATTTTAATCAAAAATCACCATGGAAATGCAATAGATTATTAATCAATCATCGATCAGTTGCTGTAAACTGATTCCATTCCAAACATTTATCACTAAGGCTTGTACCATATAATTTTGTGTGTGTGTGAATTCTACCAGAATCACTATTGAGTAGATATCTATGTTACAGGACTAGAACCAGCCCCAAACAATATTTTGTTGTCTGGAATTTTCCATCCAAGTCTAATTGAATAAAGAGAAATCTAGGAAACATCTTCCATGACATCTCTGGAGATATGTCATGTGTAGCAGCTTCTGTATCATGATCTACATATTATTCTCAGGACCTTCAGTAAGCAAATGTTACCATGGAAACAAAGCACACTCTCTTCACCACAATGGCAGTTAGTTGTACCACTGGGGAAAGGTCCAGTATAGAGCTGCTCTGTATCTACATATGGCTTGCATGGGCAACCTTGTTTTATGTTCTGCCAAAAAACATTCAAATAAACATCCAAAACAATCCCTACAGACATCTTGTTATGGTCTAAATAGCTCATCAGTACTGCACTTTCAAAAAACCCACAAAAAAAACAACAACACCCTTATAACAATGCTAATGGAATTATGGGAAAACAAAATCAGAGCTGATAAATGGATTAGTTTCTGGCAGAAAGTAATCCTACATGCAGTTAATTACTGATAGATTGTAAGGGTTTGTCGTTTATTACAAATACCAGCAGAGTTTTTCTCATTTCATTTCAATTTATTTCCAATAAAGATTTAAGCATGCTGTCCTGGGCACACACATCAACTATCTGCACATGACAAGACATTAATGGTTATAATAGTGCTTAATGAGAGGAAGATGTGAAGAGTTCATTTCCAAAATGTGATGTATCCATTTAAAGTCTTTTTGAGAACAAAAAATAGATTTTGCTGCATCGTGACATATAGTGTTTATTACACAAAGGAAAGCTTTAACGACACACTCAACACATTTTATTTTCAGTTATATGGCGTTGGACATATGGTTAAGAACCACACAGATATTGCGTGAGGAAACACGCTGTCACCACTTCATGGGCTACTCTTTTCAATTAGCAGCAAGGGATCTTTTATATGCACCATCCCACACAGCCGTTGATATACCAGTAGTGGTGCACTGGGTGGAATGAGAAATAGCTCAATGGGCCCACCAATGGGAATCGATCCTAGACCGACTGCACATCAAGCGAGTGCTTTACCATTGGGCTACGATCCACCCAGGTTTGCGCCAGAGGGCATAGAGGGTAGAATTGCGTACCCTAAAATATTAGAAATTAATGGATATATTTAGAATTTGTAGAAAGATGATAAAATATGTCAAAGCACATGAAATGCAGTGTCCCAATTTCAAAACATTTCAAACCTGCAGTTTTTAACCATCTAGTACGGACACTGGCAAAAAGCCTGCAATGTAAGACTGTCGATTTGCATTTATTAAATAACCATCATTAAAGCAAAATACTTGCTTTTCTTATTATACAAACTTATATATAATAGTGTACAAAAGTGATAGTGTCAGAAATTACATGATGTAATTGTTAAACAGCCCAACTGTGCTATAGCCATTCCAGAAACAATCATTTTAAAGTATGTTAGTTAAAGGTAAATTTTCTAACAGAGTAAAGTTAAAACCAGACAAAGAAATCGTTTGACAAGTTGTAGTCAAATATCAGGCGACATCACGTGTATATTTATATCCAATAAAGGCAATTTCAATTTTATAAAATAAAAATTTGAAAATTTGAAAATTTAGTAAGAGGAATAAAACATTTCACTATAGTTTTTGGGTATACAAAGTTTAAACCGTACAGCTCACAGGTCGTAATCTTATTATATAGTTAACCATTAAGCATCATTAATGGGGTATACAAAGTTTAAACCGTACAGCTCACAGGTCGTAATCTTATTATATAGTTAACCATTAAGCATCATTAATGGGGTGGGACATAGCCCAGTGGTAAAGCGCTCTCTTGATGACGGTTTAGGATCCATCCCCGTCAGTGGTCCCATTGAGCTATTTCTCATTCCAGCCAGTGCTCCACAATTGGTGTAACAAAGGCCGTGTTATGTACTATCCTGTCCGTGGAATGGTGCATATAAAAGATCCCTTGCTTCTAATCAAAAAAGAGAGTAACCCATGAAGTAGCGACAGCAGGTTTCATCTCTCTATCTGTGTGGTTCTTAACCATACGTCTGATGCCATATAACCGTAAATAAAATGAGTGTGTCATTAAATAAAACATTTCCTTCCTTCCTTCCATTAAGCATCAAGCAGATTCATTATGTACAAATAAATGATTGTGGTTTTTATCACCACATCTCAAGGTGATGATTTCCAAAACCGCCGTTATGGAATCTAGTGAGTGTTGTAAATATAAAAAAAATCTACAACAAAGTGAACACTAAAATTTAATATAATAAAATAGAATTTCTTACCTTCAAATACAGGTGTGGAAAATTTCAGTTTTCTAATATTTCTACCTATTGAAAATAAATAATTAAATATTAAAGAGGCCCTTTCAAAGTTTGAAATTATATTTTCTCAATTTTTTTATTTTATTATATCAACAAAATGGATCTCCAATTAATAGAAAGAGTAGCAAAAGAAAAATCAAATATAAGAGTTTAGAAAAAAAAATATTTATTTCCAACACCATGAGTAAATTACATTGCTTGCTATGGGCGAGTACTGCTGTTTTATTTATACAATGACCAATGTTTTTATAAATTGCACATAAAAACAGAACAATTTTGTTGTTTCCAAAACACTTTTACTTTTCTTTTCACGTTAAATCAAACTGAAATTACCGACAAAAAACACTTAAAATCTTTGTGTGTACATGTAGAGTTTGTGGAGTTTTTTGGTGGGGCTGTGCTTCTATAAACCAAATTTTGTTCAACCCATTTTAAAACAAGCATTCTGAAAGTACTGCTAAAGCAATACATGTCCCCTACCGAATCTAAGAATTTTATGTATCTCCTAAGTTCAAGGGCCAGAACTCCCATCAAAAATGGTTAAATTGCCATAAAAGTCCAACATGATCTGCATCAGTACATGATAAAGTTATAAAAAGAATAATTCTGCTCAATATCTAAAGGCTTTCTGAAAAAAGTCCGGAAAACTAATTTTCATATGTCTTAAGTTCAAGGGCCATAACTCCATACAAAATAGTTAAATCTCCAGAAAGTCAAACTTGATCTGTAACAGTACATGATAAAACTATACAAAAAATTTCAGCTCAATATCTCAAGGCAATCTAAACAAAACATCCGGAAAACTATATGTGGGACAGATGAACGAACAGACAAGACAGGACGGAGATGAAACCTATAGTCCCCTCCGGTTGGACCGGTAGGGGACTAATAACAGAAAAGTTAATTAAAAATGTTCAGAATGTACCCTGGGGTGATTAGGTGAGTGGACTGGAGGAGTATATCCTCAACAACACCAATTAGCTCAAAGTGTTGTCTTAGGGCTGTTCTAGGGTTGAGACGTACCATTTTTTTAAATTTATGCCTGGTGGATCGGCAGCATTTTCTTCTCTATAGATATTAGATTTAAGTAAAATTTTATTTTTAAAAATTACTTCCCACCTCCACCCATGTAATTCATTTTAGAACTGCCCTTACTAAAAAAAAAAAAATCATCATCATTTGTATTTATCGTCCTCCAAGTAAATAAATCTCTCCAATGGTCCTGCTGGTTGCAATGAAAAATGACTCTTATGGAAGTTGAGATAATTAATGTATGACCATTTGTTATAGCACCAAACGAACTAACAACATTTTAAATTCACAGACTTCAGAATTATGTTATGGTAATCACCACGGATGGGTAATAGGTCTTCATGAATAGTATATCTAATACAGAAGACTGCAATAATTCTAAGATTTATAGAATTCATATACACTGCGCATCATTAAACATGACCAGTGGGATTAGATGGGACTGATCAGCATCAATATTTCATTAAAAGATTCCCTTGTTGAACACTTTCTGTTAATTCCCATTGTCTATACATCTCGCCGCAGGCTTAACATATTCTGTAATTGCAACAATCGAGTGATATTTTCTATATCAATATCAGAATTCTGAAATTTGGTTCTTAATCATAATGCTCTGAAGGTCTTCATTTCTCCAGCACTACATGTAGTTTTTCTTTTTCCTACCCACATTTCAAAATGACAGAAGCAGCTCATTTAAAATTTGCCAGAATCCACAATTAAAAATATGGCAATATGTGGTTAAAAATAATAAAAAATTTTGTCATATTGCATTGCACTATGTACTACCAATCGACACCAAAGAAATGAAATAGTGCCATATTTTTCAAGCATAAAATAATCTGGCTTCAATGTAATTTCACTCCATCTGATATATCAGATCCCAGTTCAATTTGATTATACTTAAAGTTTGTTTTGTTTAACGACACCACTAGAGCATATTGATTTATTAACCATCAGCTATTGGATGTCAAACATTTGGTACTTTGACATATAGTCTTAAAGAGGAAAACTGCTACCTTTGTCTCCATTAGTAGCAATAGATCTTTTATATTTGTACCATCCCACAGACAGGATAGCACATATCATGGCCTTTGGTATACCAGTCATGATGCACTGGCTAGGACTACAAATAGCCCACTCTGACTGCGCACCAAGCAAACACTTTACCACTTGGCTACATCCCACCCGATCAATTTGATTACAAGGGTTAGGATTAGGGTTAGATTTAGACTTGGAATAAACATTTTGGAGGGTTTTTTTAAATTTATTACATACTCATTTATTCTTACTATAATAATAAAGACCATTCTAAAAAATATTTTATTCAACATACATATATGTGCAATACAAAGTCTTGCATGTCTAGTTACGTGTTCACTCGAATGACATCATGTCCCTAGCTCATCGTTCTGTAAATTCCACAAAATTCAAGCAACTTTCCAGACAAAAACTTGTTATTTAATTAAAACTTTTGTTTAAAATAACATACAAAGGTGGTAAGTAATAAGAACCACATACCAATTGCTTTCTCTCGTTATTTATTGCACTCGTTTATAGTATGTTAGAGGGGAGTGATGTAGCCCAGTGGTAAAGCGTTCGCTTGATGTGGTAAAGCATTCGCTTGATGTGCGGTCAGTCTGGGATTGATCCCAGTCGGTGGGCCCACTGGGCTATTTCTTGCTCCAGCCATACCACAGCCTTTGATATACCAGTCATGGTGCACTGGCCAGAACGTGAAATAGCCCAATGGGCCCACCGACGGGGATCGATCCCAGACCGACCGTGCATCAAGTGAGTGCTTTACCATTGGGCTATATAACCCCCATCTGAAATAAGGTTGGTAGGTGTTGGGTACACAAACCACTTAAAAGCTCCCACCCAGAGTTTTAATAAAGGTACTGAATCTTCATCATAATATTGGCTCCCACTCAGTCATAATTGTTTTCCCTAACCACTAAAAGCAGCCAAGAGAGCCAAGTTGTGTGACAGTCTGTTTGAATCTTAATTGGTTATAAGTATGAAAATGTGAAGGAAAAAAAATTAATTAAAATTTTCATGAGAACCGTAATACAACATGGAATGTATTGAATGTATTGTTACTTGTAAGGGTACAGTGGCAAACCAAGTGCGTAGGATAATGACAGCATTTTTCTTGCTGCTGACAATGTCCGATTTTCAGGAAGTAATGAGGGGAACCACGACATGGAACCACTGTCATGGTATTTTAAAATTCAAACCCTGCAAAATTTGGATATAGCAAGTTCTGTAATGTATTAGTTATGGAGACCTGACTAAATGATAATCTAAATGGAGAAAATGTAATGGCAATTGATCCTACAGTCTATCACACATCATGCCAGCATGCTATCACTGAATTACATTATGCTTCCCAATGTACAAGATAAGAGACATCAGACATTATTCACATACAGGTCACACATGATATGGCAGCTTTTTAAAATTGTGTGCATGCTGTTTGCTGTTCTGTATTTACAACAGATGGAAATGACATCACAGACTAATTTTTTTAAAAACCCAATAAAAAACCCCATGCAGGGCCTTGAAGAATAGGGGGTTACTGTGCACTTGGAACAGGAAGTTTTTAGGTGCTAACATTTGGTTTTCCAGCAAAATCCTGAGGTTTATACCCCTGATTTATAAATATATTATATATAATATTTATAAAATATTTAAAGACGAACCCGTTTTAAAAATAAAAAGCAAACTTCTACTACAGGTTTACAAAAATAAATTAACAATAAAAGATAAATAAATTATTCAAATAACATTAACAAATACATTTTTATTTATGCATTACATGAACAGCACCATCTAATGACTACACCACTACCTGTCAGTTCCAAGCTGTACTTCTTTTAATACTTAAGTGAAACAAAATTACACTGAAAACCTACTTCCCAAATAATAACAAAAAGTTTTTATTTTACCTCAAAACACAATCTAATTCCTACCTCTCTACATCAAACACGAATATTCTTCTTTCATAAAAAGACCTCTTTCCTAATTGCAATGAATAAATGTCGGCAGCAAAACTTACAACCACATAATAATAATCCAGCAGCCTCCTTTTCAATTTAGAATTTCTGTCGGGCTCGCAGATGTATTGTCACGTAGCAGGGGGCTCGCAGGAATCGCGAAAGATGACTGTCCAATAAGAAGCGAGCTTGTCCAATAGTGATCAGACCAGTGAAAGAACCCAATGATGCAGCATCGCTAGATACAAACATACTTGATAGATCTGGTATTCAATCAATACGCTTTGCTCATTGCCGCGGCATGGAGAGGACACTGAGGCATGCAGTGGAATTGGTCTTTTTATTAATCTGCAGTCGGCCTCAAGCTACTTGAGTATCTTCAATACTACCATTTTTAATGGATCGGGATAATTTTTTCTTTCGTTATTCCCGACTACATTTCAGATTTTAAAAAACTTAATTTATAACACAGAAGTAGATTATTCTCTGACTTTGTGGTTTGTTGGGAGGGTTTTTGTAGGGTTTTAAAAAAAGAAGAAAAAAAGAAGCTAATGGGCTGAATTTACAAAGCCTGTTTATGTTTACACGCATGAAACTACATTCATTTGCAATGCTTAAAAAGGCTTCGTAAATTTTGCCCAATAAGTAAACAAAAACTGGGATACAATGCTAACAAGTGACAAACAATGCCCACAATTCTGGAATAATCTACTGTTATGTGTGTGTGTGTGTATATATATACAGACAAATTTCATTATTTCGATGTTGAAGGGACCAAACTAAAAACCTATTTTAAAAAAAGGTTTGAAATAAACATAGCAGTCGCTAATGAAAATGATACCACAGGACAATTTTTCAGTCTCAAGAAATCCTGTGCTCAGGTCATTAAAAAAGGTCAAAATAACAACATTCGACAGTGCTGCAACAATAAACCAGTATATTGCTATATCACAATGTTTCATAAACTTAAAACAAACTCCAGTACAGTTTTGCACATCACATTTTCGTCTTAATGCAATGTACAAGAAATGGGTCCATGTCTTTGAACAAGCCCTGCCATCTTCAAGGAATTAAAGAAAAAAAAAGCCCACAATAAGTAATAATTACTACACCTTTGGAAAGCATAGACCGTCGACATTGACACCATCTGACTACAAAAAATTGTCGGGAACAAATGTACATCAGAGTTAATCTGTTCATTACACCGGAATTCACACCTTCCAACACCGACAGAGCAAATTAGGAACAAGCATGCATCAGAGGTCTGAAAACACCCCTTTACAACTACATTACAAAATCACAGATGCCCTAACACTTTGGCAGTACACACAGCCGTTTGGCATCATTGACCCCATCGGGAGCCAACAGTGTCACATGATGTCAGAATTACCGATGTCTGCTAAATCTGTAGAAGTGTATTGCTTTTGAAAATTTAGTCATTCAATTAAAGAATTAACTGTGAACAAGCAAGTCTACCAGCTTTATGACATTTTGTAAACAAAGTTTTAACCAAGGAGTTATTAGATTGACGGTCAATGCGCCTTGATAAATAATAATATATTTAAAAATGGTATTTGATCAATCCCCGTTGGTGGGCCCATTGGGCTATTTCTCATTCCAGCCAATGCGCCACAACTTGTATATTAAATGTCATGGTATGTGCTATCTTGTCTGTGGGATGGTGAATATAAAAGATCCCTTGTTACTAATGGAAAAATGTAGCAGGTTTCCTCTCTAAGACTTCGTCAAAATGACAAAATGTTTGATACCCAATAGCCGATGATTAATAAATCAATGTGCTCTAGTGGTGTCGTTAAACAAAACCAATTTTTATAACGGCAATTTCAATATAATGGCAATTTCAATATAATGATAATTTCAATGTAACGACAAAGTAACCCAGGGATGAACGTGGTCGTTGTAACGAGGTCTGATTGTATTTAGAACAACTGGTAACAGCACAGAGGTCAGCATTAAATCCATAAGTAGTACTGGTAGGCATGCTCATTTTGTTGAGAGAAAAAAACAACCGGACCAAATGATAAAAGTATGTCAGCTGTAACTAATATGCAAAGTTCAGTAAAATATTTATTCCTTCAGCTTTCATTTGAAAAATACTGACATTCAGTCCCACATTATATCTATTTTAAACAAGCATAACTGTATGTCCTTTAGTAGCAAATTCCATTTGGTCTCAAATACTATGTGTTGCCGTATTTCTTTCCATCAGTATATATGAGCTATTTTCACAAAAAGGAGCAAAAAACAGTAAAGAACTTTTAAAAATACAAAAGTATATATTTTTTTTAAATGTACATAAAAATATTTTTGTGCTTCTGTTTTACCCTCAATTCTAAGGCATAAATAATAGTAAACAACTGTCTTTACCATTATGTCTTAATAATGTCTTATTAATAGCAAAAAAAATTAATAATGATAAATACTTTTATAATGTATATAGATACAATGTGCCTATAAATAATTGTTACTAATATGTAAGATGTAATGATAGACTGGGACGATTGTGAAAAAGTGTCTTTTCTATTATTTAACACTGATAACGGTAAAGACAAAAATTATAATGGCAAAGACACATGACATGGTATTTGTGCTGCAATGTATTTCAGTTATGCAATGGCTTTTAAAAACAATTTACTGAATGAAAAAATATCAATGATGGGTTTCTCATGCTTCCAGGATACTTTATTAAACTAATGGTAAACGAAAAGACAACAAGTTTGACATTGAAAAAAGTGTTTTAAGATTTAAAAATAACTTGCCTATAAACATATCCAGTTTGTATTCAATTACTTAACATGTTGACCTACATGTAGATGTGACAGTGGCATCTGGTGGATAACTTTCAAACTAATCAAAATGTTGGTCCTTTTTGTAGATAATATAACAGTAAAGACAATCAAATGAAAAATAAAATGTGCAACTTATGTACTTGTGAGTGGTTTACTAGTACTTACATTTTGCAGTTTAAAGGCAAACACTTAGTATTTGAGAGAGTTTGCGATTCCACAACAATAACATGAGCTTTTGTACATAACAACGGAGTGGACATTTTGGGTATATAACTTTAACCACAAACTTATGTAATGCATCTACATAGCCAAATATCATATCCAGTGCATCAAGTGACAATGCTTTTTGTGTGCATGCCTGTTTATTTACACATTATATGCTGTTTTGTGTAAAATATTGGAGCTACAATGTCTTTACTGTTATTTGCCCCTTTTTGTGAAAATAGCCCATATGTAGTTCCGATGAGTTTAAATCCATGCCACAGTTGTCAGTGATTTTACATACATGACTACAGTTAAGGTTTAGTTTTGTTTAATGAAAGTAAAAGTAAAGTTTGTTTTATTTAACGACGCCACTAGAGCATATTGATTGTTTATCTTATCATTGGCTATTGGACGTCAAACATATGGTAATTCTGACACTGTTTTTTAGAGGAAACCAGCTGTCGCTACATAGGCTACTCTTTTACAACAGGCAGCAAGGGATCTTTTATTTACGCTTCCCACAGGCAGGATAGCACAAACCATGGCCTTTGTTGAACAAGTTATGGATCACTGGTCGGTGCAAGTGGTTTACACCTACCCATTGAGCCTTGCAGAGCACTCACTCAGGATTTGGAGTCAGTATCTGGATTAAAAATCCCATGCCTCGACTGGGATCCGAACCCAGTACCTGCCAGCCTGTAGACCGATGGCCTAACCACGCCGCCACCGAGGCCGGTGTGTTTTGTTTAATGATACCACTAGAGCACATTGATTTATTAATCATTGGCTATTGGATGTCAAATATTTGGTAATATTGACATATAGTCTTACGTTTTTCCATTAGTAGCAATGGATGTTTTATATGCACCATTTCAGACAGGAGAGCACATACCACAGCCTTTGATGTACCAGTTGTGGTGTACTGTATGGAGTGAGAAATAGCCAAATGGGCCCACTGACAGGGACCGATCCCAGACTGACCACATGATTACATATGCATACTTATTATAATTGTAAATCTATACTGGTCACGTACATGTACCTGTAATTATAACTGGCACTTTGTAAATTTGAGCAGACTAAATTTTCAGGTTTTATTATAGTTTCGTCTTAGATAAATGGTTTGCTTCCTTGCAACAACGGAAATACATTCTATTTTCCACTCGATCTAATGAATACCCAAGCACTGTTGGGAAATGTCAACCAGTGCATCACTGTGCATGCAAATCAATGTGTACGAGTGAAAAATTCAATATTACATTTATTACGACTCACGTTCAAATCCTTGCTTTCTGCAAGCAGATTAAGCACCATTTTATCTGTATCATTCATTTTAATTTATTTTTATCCTCATATTCAATTGTGGTTCAAGCACTTTCTTCTGGCATACGCCCAAGCTTCAAGATGTCTGGTTCCAGACAGAGCTTAATGGTTAGTGAAAAACATCTCTGTTCAGGACAGAGGTTTAACTGTGGATTGTACAAAAGATTTTGGTGTATTGGCTACAGATTTTTGAAGCCATCTTAGCACTGCAATATCGTAGAACTATCATGGAACATGATGTCACTACAACAAACACCATAGTGACATCACAGCCTACTATGGTTTTACAATATCGTTGTGCTAAGATAGTTTAAAAGATTTAGTCCCTGGGCTGGATTCAGAACACAGGTTTTATCTCTGCTAATAATGTGACTGGTTCTCACCTATCTCATCCATTTAAAAACCAGGCTAGCAAGCATGCCCTAATATTATGCTATGGATTGTTTGTGTCAAGTTTTAATGTTGTGCAGGCTTTACACCTCCCCAATTAGTTCATGGTGGAATATGAACCCAGGACATACCATACAAAACGCCCTTGTGTTTTACTATTACAGAGTACAGGACAGCCACCTGCCACATAACATAAATGTGGAATGACAAAACCTGCACATCTCATACAATTATTGTATAAATACAATGGTAATCAAGTCATTACAAAAACGACCAGATGCAGAATTAATGTGAGTTTTATTTTCCATGCATTTACCTCGGTACTTAGGTTTTACATGGCAATCATTTAAAACCAATATTTTTCACTTCATTTGTACTTACTTACCCAGGTAATATACCATTCATTTATTACATCATTCGACAGTTTAAAGTCATTCCCACAAGTAGTTCTGTTTAGTGCAATCATTGCTGAATAATCAATAGCATCATTTAACAGATTTAGTTTGGGTGTTTTATTTTTCTACAATCACATTTTATCTCTTTTTTTTTAATGAAGTATAGTAACCTGTTTTCCTGAATAGCAGTAAGTAATGATCTTGCCATGGGAGATTCACATTGAAAGAGCATCAACATATAAAAAGAGAGAAACAAAATTAGTCATTTTAAAATGACAAAGGAATGTTTGTGTAACAACTCGACACATTATTTAATCAGTGTATAGCTGAGGTGTGTGCCCAGGACAGCATGCTTGAACCTTAATTGGATATAAGCACAAAAATAAGTTGAAATGAATGAATAATCAGTGTAAAAAGGAACCCTGCTGCCATCTCTCAGAATTCTCTTTTCTAATATGGGGGAGGGAAACACCAGAGCAAATTAGAGGGCAAGGCCATTTAGCCCAGACCAATGGAGATTTGTTCAGGGCATTATCACCAGAAAGCAGAACAAGGCAAACTTTAACAAGTGTCTTAATATAACAGAGCTCTCAAGTCAGAACTTTCACAAGGAGTGAGATTTTGTCTGGTCGGAGTCCGACATCGTGAATCCGAATAAACCGGTGAGGGAAATAAGTGCGCTGACAATTGGTCAAGGTTCGAGATTCTGACCAATAAACAACGTGGACACCTATTTTAGAAATTCTTTTTCTAATTTTCATTATTATTCATACTTACCTAGTACTAGCACAATAAAAATGCTATACGACCCCGAGTTATAACCTCCACTGCAGAATGATCTCCCCTTGCCGGATGTATAACCTACACCTACGCATGGGTAGACCATATATCCTCGTTATCGATTCAAAGTCCGAATGACTGAATAAAAAAAGACCTCCCTCGGGGCGGGTGGGAGGTAACAGTTGTTGTTCTAGTACTAGGTAAGTATGAATAATAATGAAAATTAGAAACAAATTTTCTAATAGTCTTATTCAACTTACCGTACTAGCACAACAACAATGCTATAACAGACGTGATATAACACTGTTAAAGCACGAGAATTTAACATTAAAGGGAGGAGGTAAGAAAACAAGGAGGACTTACCCATTCAACCAGTAGTGTGCATCTCAAGTAATGATACAGTGAAAAAGTAACCCACATCATACGAGGTATAAAATGTCAAAGTGACTTTTAAATTGAAGAACTACAACCCCAATTAAAAGTAAACCAAGTTAACAAGGTGAGGAAACCTGCACACCAAGTAATGGTAACAGACACTCGACTGCCCCAGATAGTCAACCATCCACCCCCCCACTCTCCAAACAGGAGGTGGAGAACTATCTCCCAGAAAGACTGCCGCTAGTGACCTGATGAAATAAGGGTCACCCCCTACTCGTGGCCCTGCGCACCGAAATGACTTGCTGCCCTGCAATGACTGATTGAATCCGCAGAGTTCCGTCCGGACCAACAGCCATATCACGGAAATAAAACCGGTCAAACGTGTGTCGACCTTTCCAAAACCCCGCACTCATGACCCTGAAAATGTCCAAAGAATCATGGAAATTAAGGGAAGCAGAAATCGCCCGAATCTCATGAGGTCAAACGGAGAAATTCCGCAGAACATGATCACCCGCCTTCTCATATGCCAGTTTGATGGTTGCAGCATCCATCTCGACAAAGCATTCTTCGTAATGTCTCCTGGTTGGCGTGTGAAAGAGATAAACAGTTTCTTAGTGTTTTGCCGGAGATTTCTAGTACGCTCCAAATAGAATTTCAAAGCCCGCACCGGACAAATAAGTCTATCAGAGATATAAACACTGAATGATGGCTGGAAGAAACTCTTCCCCTGGCACCTGGTTCTTAGCCACGAAAACAGGATCAGTACATAACGTAACTGACCCGTCCGTATTGTAATCCACCAAATCATGCAAAAAAGCATGAATCTCACTAATACGACGGCAAGCCGCTAGTGAGACCAGAAACAAAGTTTTCCATGTCAAATGACGAAGACTGGCGAATTTCAAAGGCTCGTAGGGCTTGCCTTTGAGTGCATGCAGAACCAGAAAAACATTCCATTTAGGCAAAATGGAAGGCTTCTCAACCGTGTTTTGCAACGACTTAAGCAAGTTATGCAACACGTTGAAAAATCTTGACGTCCACACTGCCTCAGAGTAGTGAAAATGACGACCGGTGACTTCTCACTTCTCCACAGGGATCAGATAACTGTGAAGAAAAGTTGATTTCTTAACAGGTGGAGGCTTAAAAGTAGATGCCGCCTGGCGCTTATGAGCAGTTCGGGACTGAGCAGCAGGGACGAATTTCGCCACTTCTTGGTCCATGACCAAGTTAAAATTGGTCCCAAAAAGTAAGGTTTCTCTTACTGAGCGACTACGAAAGTAGGTTTTAACCACACCCGTCGCTCTCAGTCCCACCAGGTAGTGATCCCGACGCAGAAGTAGACTGTTGGCAAAAACATGCCCAGCAAGCTGAGCGTCGTGATGAGAGGCTTAGAAGCCACCAACAAACAACCCTTAGCCATCGGCGGAAGACCCGTGACTGCTTTATCTAACCCAAATAGGAACGTACCTAAATGGTTATTGACTTGAAAAAGAAGTTTAGATAACCTCTACAAAGTTTCTAAATCCGTAAGTGGCACACTGACATTAGGAGATAGGTGGCAGTCTGCCTTCACCCTAGCGGAAACGACCGCTGGATGTGAAAGGAAGGAAGCTCCCAATGTCTTATACAAAGACATGGACAAAACCTTCGCCGCAGACAACAGTTTCCCGGTAGCTAACGCTGCCGGAAACTCTTCCACCACCGCCCCCAAAATACAATCGCTACCCGCAATCAAAGCATCAATCTCCGCAAGAGATTCATGCGCCTCGATCACTAACGGCAAGCCGAAATCCTGCCACAGAGCGTCCGTCGCTAAAGGCCGGTTTCCAAACGAAACACCCTTGTAAGACTAACAGCCTCCTCCGACGGAATTGCATCCGCGCACACCAGTCGGCCCTGTTCCCGTACAAAACCAAGAACCGCCTGGTAATCATAATCGCCGTCTGGCGTACCATCGGCCAAATTGGGAATCTCGTCAAGCACCGAACCTGGTGCCGACCCTTCCCCCGAACCACACACTGATTCAGAGGGAAAATCCTCTTCCAAAGAAGAATTTTTTTCAAACGACGTGCCATGCGCTGACCGTAACGGAAACAAAACTGCATGGGCAGGACGATGCGGACCGGCCGAATCTGCAAACTGGTCCAACCCCGGTCTCGCTGGAAACCCCGGCGGTGGAGGGACTGGTGGAGGCGATTCCCCTAGCCAGGCCATGAAATTCTCAAAAAGAGAAACATAGTCCACTCCGAGTCTGCCCCTGAGGGCGACCCGATAACGCCTGGAACCTCTACCCCGATCTGACAGGTCCGAATTGACCATCGGTGTAGACACAGGCGCACCCAAGAAAGCTGCAGTTTCCCTGATCCCTGCCAAAGCAGACAATGGGACTGGTGGTGTCGGTTGAACCGGACCGTCAGAAAATTCTGTGCCGAATTCTGAACCCAACGTACCACGTGTGGATTAGCCAACCCAGTTGACTTAGCCACATGCGAACGATCTAAAAGTTGATGACGCTGTACAGGCGCCCCAACAACAGAAGGGACGCCCACTGGCGTCGCACCCGAAACAACGCCACCCGGCTCCGTAACTGAGACAACGTTGTGAGACTTCACGATTTCGCCAAATGGCTCGATCACCGAAGTAGCGCCGAAAGACGCGTTGGCCGAAACGGCACCCTCGGATGCCACGACCAACCCTACACCAGAAATCTCATGAGACAAACGGCGCCGCAAAGCGGGCTTCATTCTAGAGCTAATCGACCCCTCCACAGAAGGACCAATAACAGCAAGATGGGAGTCGGAACTGAGAGACACAGTCGTTCCTGCCACAACTGCACTCCCTCCGACTGACACCCCCGTTACAACCGTAACATGCGCCGCCTCCACCAACGGAGGCAAAAGCAAATCCCCAGGTGGAACGGAGCCCAACCAAACGGCCGCTTCGGGTTTACTGGTATCACCAGGAAGATGGCTAACAGACGAGGAGGAGCCCTTGCGCCTACCACTTGTCTGCGAACTCTTTGAACTGGACACCGACTTGCCGACCGACGGCAAATCGGTATGGAGCACGACCCCGGAGGTTGCCACTGTGCTCCGCCCGTCCCGTTCACGTCTAATCATCCTCTTGCGCTCGGCGTCTTTTGACAGCTTCTTAGCCTTCCCCCACGTGGAGGGGGACCAATTTTCACAGATATGACACTGGCGTTCAAAACAACAAGAACGACATAACAAATGCTGATCAAACTGGGGCAGTCGTTTAAGACAACCCCCCTCGGCACACACAACCAACCGGTTGGAGCCCGAGGAAGCAGTGTCAGACATTAACCCCCTGTGTAAATCACCCAAAAGACATCGTATGACAGAGTAAAACAAAATTACAAATTAATAAACAATTTAACAATTTGACAAAAAATTTACTACAGAATTCGAACACGACTGCAATGGAGGACTGCAGAATAAAAAAACGAGGATATACTGTTTACCCATGCGCGGGTGTAGGTTATACATCTGGCAAGGGGAGATAATTCTGCAGTGGAGGTTATAACTCAGGGTCGTATAGCATTGTTGTTGTGCTAGTACGGTAAGTTGAATAAGACTAATATGATTTTAATGCCTTATGATGCTTAACCGGGCCCGCCTGGCAGTCGCAGGCTTGTTTGTTGGTCATCGAGATTGAATGAACAACAAAAAATATATATGTATAAAAAAAAAATTGCTATGTTTAAAATGCATGAGAAAATCATGTATCGGCGTGAGAGCGTGACACGACGTTCAAATGCACGAGTTTCACACCGAATGCTTGAGACTTGACAGCACTGGTATAACACTATAGCATCCATTCAAAATAAAGAGTGAGGGTTTCATGTTTTCATAATAAACCAACTTTCAGGAGCTGTGTTTGAGTATGATGACCAGTTACTACCATGTAAAATAAGGCACGGCCAATTTGGCCGTGAGACTATGTTTAACTTTGAGTGCATCGAGGCAAATGACTAGAGCATTACAGCAATTTGCCGCATGACCGCCATTAAATTCGAGCCCAGAAACTCTATTATAGCATGCCCATACTCAGTGATAGTCAAATAGAAATCTCAATCACCAACACCAGCAAAACTTTTGCATCACTTTAAAACATCTGGAAAGCAAAAAATGTCAGTTTGAAAATCAAAATACACCTATTTAAAAGCAAGGTCTTGAGCACTCTGCTATGAAGGAGAATCTTGGAAACTAACCATGACCATCAGACAGAACTTGGAGGAGTTTAAAAATTGATTCTGAATATCTTCTGGCCCAAAACCCTAACCAAAGAAGAACTTCATAAACATACTCTGACACACTCAATCGTAGGCGAGATCAAATGTCGAAGATGGCATTGAACTGGCTGTATAATCAGAATGCCTCCAACAGCATTACCAAAAGTGGCACCATGATGGACCTTTGCTGGGAAAAGAAAAAGGACAAAACCAAAAGAAATATGTAGAAGAACTGTAGAGTTAGGGACTGCTGGAAAAATCTGTAAAAAGAAAAGGCATCAGATAATTCCATTTATCTTGTTTAGGATATCTACAGTATATAGTAGGACGTTTATGGAGGAGGATTACTTTATTGTGGAAAAATGGCTAGTAAATCTACTCTTCATACTCGTTTTGAACAAATACTGCAGAATCCATCTGGTTCATACAAAGCAACATGCAAGCATTGCCATGTTCATATCTTGGCCAAGAAGAAGACCACATCAAATCTTTTAATGAATGAAATTAGTATGATTGTGAAATAAAGTGAACAATTTCATGTTGGTAACATCTCATGAATATTTGTGGAAATGTAATCATGATTTTAATCAAATTAAAATATTTATGTTGATACTACCTGGTAGTATTTTCTATTATGAAACAAAACTGAACATTCAGTTCATAGTGATTTTTATGTTTATAAATGTACAACTTTGTTTGTTTATGCAGATAGCAGCCTACCAAATGGAATTACGCCAGACGACTAGAAAGTGACGTACACCATACTTCAAACCGGTATTTATCTGCCATCTTGTAAAAAATAATTGTACACCATAAAGATATTTCTAAAATAAATTTTGTCATTTTATAACTTAACTCAGTTTGTCTTGCCTTTGTGAATCTTTATCCCTCTTCGAGAAAGAATCTGGCACATTTTGACATCTTCCAACTTTTAACTTTACACTCAGTTTTAAATATACTCTGTCAAAAAGGAAACACATAGGTGAAATATTCATGGAATTATCTCTTTAATACAAAGTGGCATAATTTCGTTATTTATGATCTTATCACAGTCAAATTTGACATGAGTATGTGACAACGTGGAATCCTAGCCCATTCTTCCTGCAGTGCATGTGACAGTTGCGCAAGCGTTTTAGGCTCCAGGTCATGCTGGCATACACGTCTGTCCAGTTCATCCCATAGATGTTCAATGGGGTTGAGATCTGGCTATCTTGATGGCCATGGCAGCACATTAATGTTCTCATTCTGTAGGAAAGCCTTTGTTACACGTGCCTGTATGCGGCCTGGAATTGTCCTGCCGAAAGAGTTCTTTCTGTCGATCCAAAATGGGAAGCATGTGACGGCGAAGAATTTCATCCCGGTAGCGCACAGCTGTCAGGTTGCCTTGTATGAACACAATTTTACTTCTGCCGGTGTATGAGATGGCTCCCCACATCATGACACTCCCTCCACCAAATCGGTCAACTTGGGCGACGCAGTTGTTGGCTAAATGTTCATTGTGGCGTCTGTAAACACATTGTCATCCATCACGTTGCTGTAGAAGGAAAAGTGACTCGTCGCTGAACCATACTCGCCGCCAGTTTCCCAAGTTCCACCCCTGTACATTCGGGCACCAGCGACCATGTAAATTTCGATGTTGACGTCGCAGGACACGGCTGAGACACATACTATCTCCTAGCCCGTAAACTAGTTCCGAATGGTTTGTACAGACATCCTTCTCAAACCAGGTATGCGTTCAGCAGTGTTAGTTGCTGTGACAGTTCGGTGACGCAAGTGCAGAACCCGGATGTAGCGATCTTGTGCTGAAGTTATGCGAGGTCTTCCACTTCTGGGCCAGTCTTCAGCCGATTGAAATTGCTGGTACCTGTCCCAGACGTGTGAAATGGTGCTCTGATGGACGTTCATGTGGCATGCGACTGCTGACTGCGATTCACTAACTGGAGGCGTTCTATTGCAATGTTTTGATTCGGCACGTTTAGTCTTGACATCTTGTAACTCATCTACGTTGAAATGGAAATGAGGCATCATTGCGAGCATTGCAGCTTTAAATACCCATCACTACCCCAATCTTTTCCCCCACCCGAGTTTCACGTGCATTCGCCAAAATCCGACCATTTCACGCCGATTTCCTGCAATTGTCTTACAACGTGCGTTAAATTTGTTTTAGGGTGCATTTGGGCATGCTGTCCCATTCAAGGAACATTAACAAACATGGTCATACAGCAACATTGTACAAAAAAAACAATATTTTGTAAAATCAAACACTTTTCTTCTTTCCCTATCATTTCTTTTTTGACAAGAGTATATATTAGCAATATTAGCTTTCCATTTTTTAAGGTTGCACATTACCGGAATATTAATTTTTAAAGGTAAAAATAACGGCAGAAGCACCTGTTTTTATTCTGGCCTCAACAATTGTGGAAGGTTATTTCTGCAGATATTTGAAGCAGATTTGAATCCTGTCCAAACCAGACAACTTGATAAGAGCTGAAAATGAAGCTCACCTTAATCTGCAGCCAGACAAACCGAAATATCTGTAAACCTCTGAGATATGAATAATTACATTATTATGATAGAACACCAAAATTAGTAACCAATATTTAATTTAAATCTACAAATAGTATAATTTTAACGTAATCTTATATTCCAGTTGTAAGAGGAAATTAAGAAGGCCTTAGTTGTGGCTAAAACAGGAAAACATAATTTTCTCCTTGTAACACTGATTGTGCTGTTAATACTTGCATAGACATTAACATTGTTCATTGATATAACTTTAAAAGTGGTACAAAGCCCTTTCGTACAAATGCTATTTGTACATCACTTTGAGAAAAAAGGGTCCGGTATGAAACAGAGTCTACTCGCATTTGTTTCGACACCTTCAAAACTGTGCAAGACTTTCAACAGGACTCGACCTTAGTGCTAGCCCGGGGTGTTTTTGGCTACTGATTTTTCACGCAGGCTACCTTATGTCTAAAGCAAGTAGTCCGCCGGGCTACTAGATTTTATTGTGTACGTGTATCCAGTTACTCTGCAATCAACAAAGACACGTAAACACCTAAAAAAAACCCACACCTAAATCAATGTTTAATAAATAAAAAAATAAATGATTTTGCTTTTATCTCTTTTTAAAAATTTTAATTAAAATTGTGGGCCTATCAATTTTTACTGAGGGCTACCACTGAAAAAAGTTAAGGTAAAGGCCTGCTTCAAGGTTATTTTATTGAGATGACTGGCTGGCATGTTTAGCCACCTAGTAAAACTGATGACATCATATGCAAGTGGATGATGGAATGATATAAGGCACCTTTTTGCTGGTCACTATTATTGTATACTGGTTTAGAGCATGAAAATGGAAATATTAAAATGTTGTCACAAATATGCCCTAGCTGCATTGGTACCTTGGAAGAATTAAGAGCAAGGTAAGAATCAAGCACCTTTTCTACTGGTTGCCAAATGTCATTAGTGTTAGGCAAGACAAAATGCTACACAGGAACCAAGAGCTGTACTCGAAGAATATCAGTGTATCACACCAATGGATCTAGTTCAATTGAATATTTGTGGCCTTTTTTCGAATTTCTTCCAAAGGGAATAAGTTATTTAGATCATCACAGGCCAATTCACAAAACTGAATCACGAGTAAGGCATACATTCCAAATCTGAATACAGAAACAATTGCAAAGACTTTTGTTGAGAGTTTCTAACACAGTTTGGGTGACCCCTCTGGAATAGCATACAGTGATATATTAAAAAACTTTATAAATTCTTGGATGTTGCCAAAACAAAAACAAATTGATTACAAGAATAGTTCAATAAACCTTTATTACACATAATCTGTTGCTACTGTGATCAAGGCCATAAGAACTGGGATCTAGTCATCTTGCACACTTACCTGACGTTTACAGAAGTGCTCCTCATTCAACACAGGATATCTCTCCCAATCAATTAAATGGTTGGCAATGAAAAAAAGAAAGAAATGTTTAATTTAACGACGCACGTAACACATTTTATTTACGGTTATATGGCGTCAAAACGACGAAACCCGCTGTCGCCACTTCATGAGCTACTCTTTCCGATTAGCAGCAAGGTATCTTTTATATGCACCATCCCACAGACAGGGTAGTACATACCACAGCCTTTGATATACCAGTCGTGGTGCATTGGCTGGAACGAGAAATAGCCCAATGGGCCCACCGACAGGGATCGATACCACACCGACCGCGCATCGAGCGAATGCTGTACCACTGGGCTACATCCCACCCCGGTTGATAATGAAGTATACTGACCAGAAGTTAGCGTGCATGGAGTGCTAAAGGTCCATAAGAGAAATTATGACAACTTGGATGTGGTTTTGGAGAGACACCACCAGTTTGCAAGGGAAGCTTTGAAGGCAGCTTAATGTAGACAGGTTGAATGAGAAACATTTAAACAAGAGGATTTAGTATTTGTGAGAGATTCAACAAGAACAAAAGGAACTCAAGCAAATTACAACCTGGATGGAAGGTTTTATATGTGGTCATGAAAAAGCTGGGTCCAGTATTATATGATGTACATGACAAACAAAGCTGAAGCCATTATGTTTTAGCTTCTCTGGTCATGCACTTAGCCCTCTTGATGGTTACCATTACTGCAAACAGGTTTGGACCAGTGACTGTTATATAAACATTGCACACAGATTGAGCAACTAACATTTGTAACGACAGCCATGATAGAAGATTAGCAGACATTACAATAATTTATCATAGGTAGGACAACACTGTAACGAAGTGGGTCCGGATTTTCCCTCAAATCATTTCAATTTGCAAAAGACATAAGAATAATACTAGGAGAATTTGCCGAAAAAACACCTTGTCTATGAATAATTTTTTCTAAAACTGATATAACAGTTGCAAATTTTCCCATAGGTTTTTGAAAGCTTGCTGGATGTTTTGCCATAAATATAGATTGTACAATGTTCAATACTTTGTACTTGATTTTAAAGCAGGTAAATTATTATATTATGTAACATTTATTATAAAAGAAAATATATTATCAATTAATTGAAGTGGAGATGATGTAAAATTCATATTTTATTGACATTTTAATTACCAAATGCATGTTCAAATATTGTTGCATCAATTTTAGGTCTCTGTGGAGCCATTCAGAGTGTATTCCCTGAATGAATATTCCACATGGTGATGTGTTTAACACTGTCCAGACTAAATGTTGTGTGGAGAAGTGTAAAGTTAGGTTGATAACATAAAACAAAGCCGAGTACATGGGTTTGTTAGAAAATGTCTGGCTCTTCTTTCCATAAACTAGCATTTACAGATCTGCGACTCAACAAATGACCTACATCTTGAAATCCTGGATCCGATTTTCTGTTTGGTCAACAGCCAAATTTTCTTGCTTCAACCAAAGTGTTTTTAAACAAATCACCATGTAGAAGGTAGGCACCATAGGCTCAATGGTCAAACAGGAAGGGAACAGGTATCAATTTTATCTGTTAGCACAACCACTCTTCCAGAAAACCATGTTAATTAAAATCCAAATAACTTTAGTTGCAGAAAGACTGCTAACTCACCATCACCACACTGCATCCAAACAAGGAAAGGTATTTGGTAATGGGACAAATACACCAATAGGGAATGTCAAACCTCTTACTAGAATGTGATACAGAAAGAAGTGTTTTATTTAACGACGCACTCAACACATTTTATTTACGGTTATATGGCGTCAGACATATGGTTAAGGACCACACAGATTTTTTTAGAGGAAACCCGCTGTCGCCACATAGGCTACTCTTTTTACGACAGGCAGCAAGGGATCTTTTATTTGCACTTCCCACAGGCAGGATAACACAAACCATGGCCTTTGTTGAACCAGTTATGGATCACTGGTCGGTGCAAGTGGTTTACACCTACCCATTGAGCCTTGCGGAGCACTCACTCAGGGTTTGGAGTCGGTATCTGGATTAAAAATTCCATGCCTCGACTGGGATCTGAACCCAGTACCTACCAGCCTGTAGACCGATGGCCTGCCGCGACGCCACCGAGGCCAGTTAGAATGTGATATATTGCAGTGTCGTAGGAAGGTGCCAAAAAGTGGGAGGGGGCACACTTTTATACTATTATAAAGTAAATACAAAGCAAAATATCTGAAAAGTGGGGGGCACATGCCCACCTTGGACCCCCCCCCCCCCCCCCCCCCCCGCTTCCTATGCCAGTGTATTGTATGGTCTGTGTGAATAACTTTTGTTTATATTATATTTACACATACAGAAAACATTTTTTCAAAATCTCGATTAGTGATATTTCTAGTCAAATAATAATTGATTAGCAACTATTGTTTAATGTTTTAAAATTGTGTAGCGATCTATGAAATTAGTGTAGCGAATCGCAACACAATACTGAACAAAATGTTCCCCGATGTATATAGTATAATATACATGTATTGCAGTAATTTGTATAATTTATAGCTATTATCAATAAATTGTGATACATTATTTGATTCTTCCATTTGAAATGGTTAATTTATTACTGTATTTTTCGATATCTGTAATACTAAAGCTTTGAAACATTTATTTTAACATTCAAAGGCTTCATATTACAAATACCGGTACATGTACTTTCATTTCATATTTAACCTTTAGACTACTGGGTTAATTTTTGACAAAACACATGTTGAGTGGATACAAGTTTATAATTTTTACCGACATACATGTATATTCACTTAAATACATAAAATAAAGTTCATATATGAATCGGTAAGTATTATTTTTGTGGGGTTTTGTAATTTTTATGATATTTTTGATCAGTTAATGGTGATTAAAATTAGGCCAAAAAAAATGCAAAAGTCACATTTACTTACGGGCATTTGTGGCCAGCTGTCCAGTATTTATGTCCATTATTCCCAATAACAGTGGCTTTCTGACCAGAATTTAAAAAAACAACAAAAAAACTATGATTTATATTGCAATATTTGGTGATTTTCATGGTAGGTAAAACGATCAAATTTATTATCAAATTAGTTAACACAATCAGCTATCAATCCCTGAAAATGACCATGATGTGCCGCCATTGTTGTAATACTTGCCGAAAACCACTTTATGAACTCAAAATTCAAGCCATTTTACAGTGAAAAATCTAATTTTAAAGACACGGGAAGCTAGGTTGTCTTTTGTTTCCCGTTAATAAATCGTTTCCAGTGAGTGTTGTGTACAAAACGGCGGGAAATATGAATTGGAGAATGCACTGTATATAGTGTACATACAGTATGTCGACTGGTGTGACGAAACAAATGATGACCTACATCTTGAAATCCTGGATCCGATTTTCTGTTTGGTCAACAGCCAAATGGTCTTGCTTCCACCTAAGTGTTTTTAAACAAATCACCATGTAGAAGGTAGGCACCATAGGCTCAATGGTCAAACAGGAAGGGCACAGGTATCAATTTTATCTGTTAGCACAACCACTCTTCCAGAAAACCATGTTCATTAAAATCCAAACAACTTTAGTTGCAGAAAAACTGCTAACTCACCATCACCACACTGCATCCAAACAAGGAAAGGTATTTGGTAATGGGACAAATACACCAATAGGGAATGTCAAACCTCTTACTAGAACGTGATATATTGCAGTGTCGTAGGAAGGTGCCAAAAAGTGGGAGGGGGCACACTTTTATACTATTATAAAGTAAATACAAAGCAAAATATCTGAATAGTGGGGGCACATGCCCACCTTGGACCCCCCCCCCCCCCCCCCCAGCTTCCTATGCCAGTGTATTGTATGGTCTGTGTGAATAACTTTTGTTTATATTATATTTACACATACAGAAAACATTTTGTTTTCAAAATCTTGATTAGTGATATTTCTAGTCAAATAATAATTGATTAGCAACTATTGTTTAATGTTTTAAAATTGTGTAGCGATCTATGAAATTAGTGTAGCGAATCTCAACGCAATACTGAACAAAATGTTCCCCGATGTATATAGTATAATATACATGTATTGCAGTAATTTGTATAATTTATAACTATTATCAATAAATTGTGATACTTTATTTGATTCTTCCATTTGAAATGGTTAATTTATTACTGTATTTTTCGATATCTGTAATACTAAAGCTTTGAAACATTTATTTTAACATTCAAAGGCTTCATATTACAAATACCGGTACATGTACTTTCATTTCATATTTAACCTTTAGACTACTGGGTTAATTTTTGACAAAACACATGTTGAGTGGATACAAGTTTATAATTTTTACCGACATACATGTATATTCACTTAAATACATAAAATAAAGTTCATATATGAATCGGTAAGTATTATTTTTGTGGGGTTTTGTAATTTTTATGATATTTTTGATCAGTTAATGGTGATTAAAATTAGGCCAAAAAAAATGCAAAAGTCACATTTACTTACGGGCATTTGTGGCCAGCTGTCCAGTATTTATGTCCATTATTCCCAATAACAGTGGCTTTCTGACCAGAATTTAAAAAAAACAACAAAAAACTATGATTTATATTGCAATATTTGGTGATTTTCATGGTAGGTAAAACGATCAAATTTATTATCAAATTAGTTAACACAATCAGCTATCAATCCCTGAAAATGACCATGATGTGCCGCCATTGTTGTAATACTTGCCGAAAACCACTTTATGAACTCAAAATTCAAGCCATTTTACAGTGAAAAATCTAATTTTAAAGACACGGGAAGCTAGGTTGTTTTTTGTTTCCCGTTAATAAATCGTTTCCAGTGAGTGTTGTGTACAAAACGGCGGGAAATATGAATTGGAGAATGCACTGTATATAGTGTACATACAGTATGTCGACTGGTGTGACGAAACAAATGATGACCTACATCTTGAAATCCTGGATCCGATTTTCTGTTTGGTCAACAGCCAAATGGTCTTGCTTCCACCTAAGTGTTTTTAAACAAATCACCATGTAGAAGGTAGGCACCATAGGCTCAATGGTCAAACAGGAAGGGCACAGGTAAAAAAAGCAAAAGTCACATTTACTTACGGGCATTTGTGGCCAGCTGTACAGTATTTATGTCCATTATTCCCGATAACAGTGGCTTTCTGACCAGAATTTAAAGACAACAACAAAAAACTATGATTTATATTGCAATATTTGGTGATTTTCATGGTAGGTAAAACGATCAAATTTATTATCAAATTAGTTAACACAATCAGCTATCAATCCCTGAAAATGACGACGTGCCGCCATTGTTGTCAAGCAAAAATACTTGCCGAAAACCACTTTTAGAACTCAAAATTCAAGCCATTTTACAGTGAAAAATATAATTTTAAAGACACAGGAAGCTAGGTTGTCTTTTGTTTCCCGTTAATAAATCGTTTCCAGTGAGTGTTGTGTACAAAACGGCGGGAAATATGAATTTGAGAATGCACTGTACATAGTGTACATACAGTATGTCGACTGGTGTGACGTCGGGTGAGATATCTCGCCTGCAGTAGTCAAAAGGTTAAGTTACTTGTTTAACATATAATAATCTTTAATAGTCCGATGTTTCTGTATTAACTCGTGCTTCCGAGTTATTTATCAGTGTACTACTAACACTTTAGGTAGTGATTATCAAGCAATGACAAATACAGCTTTTGAACATGTCAATAAAAACATAAACATAACTGTTCTGAGTTACGTAGCTAAGTATACTACTCAGTTACAGGTAGGTGACATTAGACATTGATTATGTCATATCGTCGATCAGGAAAGAAGGAAGGAAATGGTTTATTTAACGATGCACTTAACAAATTTTATTTACGGTTATATGGCGTCCGACATGGTTAAGGACCACACAGATATTGAGAGGAAACCCGCTGTCGCCACTTCATGCACTACTCTTTTCGATTAGCAGCAAAGGATCTTTTACATGCACCATCCCATAAACAGGATAGCACATACCATGGCCTTTGATGTACCAGTCGTGGTGCACTGGCTGAAGCGAGAAATATCCCAATGGG
Organism: Gigantopelta aegis; assembly: GCF_016097555.1. Classification (NCBI taxonomy): domain Eukaryota; kingdom Metazoa; phylum Mollusca; class Gastropoda; order Neomphalida; family Peltospiridae; genus Gigantopelta; species Gigantopelta aegis. The sequence goes on from NC_054704.1 coordinate 26,001,072, forward strand.
CCCACTGACAGGGATCAATCCCAAAGCAAGCGCTTTACCACTGGGTTACGTCTCGCCCCCTACTGTCGATCAGAGACAAAAAATTATCATGCAATTATCTATCTGACAACTCACAAGAAGTGTACAGCACAGTTTGGGTTGGAGTAATTTCTGATGTACTTCCATAGAAAAAACTGTCCAAGCCCTTCTGTTGTGAGAACAACTTTTAGCTTCACCAGAAAGTTCTATCCAAAACAAGAGTAGTGGTTCACAAGTCTAAGTGTACGCTTGGAATATTCAAGATTTCTGACATCTTTTTAGCTGAATGCTGGATTAATGTAAACACTGATAGTTATGAAAGTGAGTCATTTTTAATGGCAAAAAAAACACAGAAACAATTAGAATTATTAACAGTACTGATCACTTGGAGGGACAATTCAACATACATGTAGGGCCTATATATACGGTACAACAAAATGTTTAGGGTATAAGACAAAACATCAAATTTTTACCCGTGTATTTATATCACAAAATATTCAACAGAAAAAAACATCAAATACATTAGTTGCATGAAAATGTTGCCTCAATAATATAAAGCCTCTCAAAAACTCAAAAACCAACAACAAAAAACGTTGAAAAAAATATTTAACAAGCTCACCTGTATATGAAGCTAATATAAGATCTGGCTCTGAATGAAAAATTTACATAGGCAAGTCAGGGAAACTGTCAAGCAGAGATGTAACAACCACATAAGTTCTTCAATCAGAAAAAAAGAAATGTTTTATTTAACGACGCACTCAACACATTTTATTTACGGTTATATGGTGTCAGACATATGGTTAAGGACCACACAGATTTTGAGAGGAAACCCGCTGTCGCCACTACATGGGCTACTCTTTCCAATTAGCAGCAAGGATCTTTTATTTGTGCTTCCCACAGGCAGGATAGCACAAACCATAGCCTTTGTTGAACCAGTTATGGATCGCTGGTCGGAGCAAGTAGTTTACACCTACCCAATGAGCCTTGCGGAGCACTCACTCAGGGTTTGGAGTCGGTATCTGGATTAACAATTCCATGCCTCGACTGGGATCTGAACCCAGTACCTACCAGCCTGAAGACCGATGGCCTACCACAACGCCACCAAAGCCGGTTTCTTTAATCAGATTAAATGTGAAAAGAATACAGAACACTCCAAACATATATGGGAACTAAAAGGCAAGGGTACTAAATACAATGAAAGCTGGAAAAAGTCCAGCACACTCATGCTTAACTGGACAATGTCATTTGTATTTAGAAAATACCATTTTGTGAAGAAAAGGAGAAAACACTCAAAATGTGCAAAAAGTTTCGTTTTCAAAACATTAGGCAAATTTCAATCTGAAACTGCTATTAAAATGTTTTTGTTTTATGACTGAATCAGAATGCATCCATGAATTCTGGAGTGTTGCCAACAGAAAAGTATACAGCCATGTTTATTGGTTTACTAGTACTTTTACTTACCATACATGTCCCATGACCCAATTTACATCTAATTTGCATTTATCAAGATCTAAAATTAAATGATCTGAATATTACATATTATACCATTTGATATGCTATTATTATATAATAAATATATTTATTAGTCATTTTACAAATATAGTATTACTCAACAATCAATACACATATGATATCTGGCCAATTGCTAATTTATACAAAGTGGCAACCATACAACCCCTGCAACTGTGCAAGGCAATCGGCAATGCCGTAGAGATTGCCACAAAAGCTTTTAATTATACACAGCAATTTTTTTGTCTTGGAATGTATTCAGTGGGGGGTTTTCTATGGCAAGTTTTGTTTGCAGTGGAAATTTTGTATGATTTGGCTCATAAAAACTTATTTAAACTAATCACTAATTAATAATTTTTAAGGAATTACTCTACATACCTGATAATTGGCTAAAACCAAAACATGTCTAGTGTTAGTCCTATATTTATTCTAAAAATAAATATAGTTAATCACTAGTTACTAAGAGAAAAATTCCATCAAAAACATGTCTGGGTTATTTTACTGGAAATTAATTTGTTACAAATATGTGGAGAACAAAAGATTTGCCTGCTGACCTAATTATCCTGTGTATCAATTATTTAAACCTGGTGAACTGGTTCTGTATATACTCTCCCGACTTGTATTGACCTAAATTCTTTATATACAGGAAAATCCAAGCAACTAGAAACACTACTGCAGACTAGTATCATTCTTGGCACTCTGTGTTTGTTTTCTCAACGACAAACCAACCAGAAAATTGACATTATATTCAATTAAGTTTCTTGCTCCAACGTGCCCACTTTGTACAACAGTTTTCCCTGTATCTCATGGGGCATGGATTTTCAGGAACAGTTCTGATATGTATTACAGGCTGCGCCTATGGCTCTATAACAAAGGATTTTTCTTTTTCGAAAGAAAATAAAAAAGTCTAAGGACACCCTCAGTATAACTGGCCATTATAGGTGTCCAACATATAGAAATTGCAAACAAAGCAGAACTATTACCACCATATAGGTTATTCCTTCCAAATAGCCCTTTGGTAGTTCATATGCACTTTCTCGGACAAAAAGTACATGTGTACCATGGCTTGTGATACCAGTTGTGGAGTATTGGTTGGATTGGAATAACCAAACAGGTTCAATAAGGGTTGATATTGTGACCCATCACACCTAAGACAAAAAACTGAGCCACATCTCACTCTTCAATTCTTGGAATAAACAAATCAATCAACCAGTTTTCCAATTAGCATCATTCATGTGACTCCACAGGGGGCTGTAGCAGCAAAAAATATACACGATACAATAATCTGAACCCGATTTTCATCTACAATTGTTGGAAATGGATCTTGCTACAAACTGTCATTTGCTTTACATTCTCCATTCAACAAGTACGAAATCACTAGATTACTAAAAATACTTGCTTGCCAAATAATATTTTGAGGTTCCTGTTAAACATTCTCTTTTTTCCCCGGTCTCTTTTTTCTTTTTTTGAGTAATTTCCTGCTGAATAAAATCTAACTTGCAGAAGGCGGATGCTTGCTTTCCCTTCTTAAATATGATTATAGCTACACCTCTCATGAGACTTTGTGGCCGCATGTGCCTCATGTTGGAAGCTTGTACAGCATTCAGTATGACTGCACCAAATGGGCAGAGCGTGGCTTGCATGCTGATCCACAGCAGGGTTAGGAAAGCAGTGGCAGCAAGAAACTCCATTACAATTTATTTGACAGGAGATTCATTGTGTATGGATCAGATGAGCCTTCGTCTCAAGAAGTTGTGCTGGATGGTGGAGACAATTTTTCACACAGCTCTTTGGGAATACTTAATCAGGCTTAGTAAGGTCTCTCCACACTTCCTGCTGGATTTCGCTTGGTATTTATCCAAGAGTAGTTTTTTTTCACATTTTAGTTTTTCTGTACACCAAAGCCAGAGAAGGTAAAAAGGAAAGAGTAATCAAGAATAATCATGAAAAAGTGGTCTTTACACCAAGGTCAAGAGGTTGCCTGGACCTTTATTGGATATAGGCATGCAAATATGTTATCCTTATAAAAGATAATTTATAGAAAAACATTACTTGAAGAAATTATTTTATCCCAATGAAACCGACCTAGCCCTTTAAGTATAAAAATTCTACACTAATCTTTAGGTGTTCTTTTATCTTTGAACACAGGGGTTAGTAGGCGGCTGTATCTACTGAACACAATGAGAAATATATGTGGCAGAAGTGGCCGTTAAAAATTGTTGCCTGCTGCCTTCAAAAGAACAATGGGGTGGAACACAGCCCAGTGGTAAAGCTTGATGTGCGGTCAATCTGGGATCGATCTCCATCGGTGGGCCCAATGAGCTATTTCTCGCTCCAGCCAATGCACCACAACTGGTACATCAAAGGCTGTGGTATGTGCTATCCTGTCTGTGGGATGGTGCATATAAAAGATCTCTTGCTGCTAACTGAAAAGAATAGCCCATGAAGTGGCGACAGCAGGTTTCCTCTCTCAAGATCTGTGTGGTCCTTAACCATAAATAAAATGTGTTGAGTGCATCGTTAAATAAAACATTTCCTTCCTTCCTTCCAAAGAACATTATACAGTTCCAGATCACTTCAAACAAAATTGTGAATTATGTCAACATGTACGTATACGACTTTAAAAGAAATTCTTGGCAATAAAGACAATCAACCATATAAATAAACAGTGATATAAAATGTAAATTTAGGTGAACATTTAACACCAAAAACAGCATTGTTCGAGCTGGTGTACTTATGCCAGTTGCGGATCACTTTGTCCAGTTGCAGATCACTTTAGAAATTAGACGCTTACGCCTTCAAAAGCACTATTTCCAACATCTTAGCACTTTCTGTACGTTCGTGGATCCTGCCTTACATATTTTATGGTCATCTGCAACTCCATGAGGTACCCACCCCCTGATTACGCCCCATATTAGCAATTTCTAAAATCAATTGAAAATCAATGATGGCGTCCCATGACGTCAGATATGTGGGGCTCGTGTCAAAAATAAAAGTGCAACTACGATCTTTATTATTTTTGTTTTGTACTTTCAACAAGTACAAATTATATTCGATTTCTGGCATTCTATTATATAATAATAATAATTTAAAAAAAACATTTCATTCATTACTGTATATATCAACAATAATAATAATAATAATAACAGGGTAAAAAAAATAGTAATATGGCCATGGCTGTACCGTTTGCGCCGCCCCTGAATAATAATAATATTATTATTATTATTATTATTACTATTATATTGATGACTTTTAAAAGTCACATTTTCTTTGTGAAAGGAACAAAGGCTTGAAAAATCACTCCTTTTATTGGAAATAGAAAGAAATGACATATCCGAAAAATATCAACTTTAGGACTGTTTAGTATTTATCATAATAATAATTAAGCAAGTAATTTTGAAGCAGGACGGTTAGACCCCTAGTTAATATTTAATATTAATATAGTGATACACACTAAACAGTCACAAAGTGGAATTATTATTATTAGTTTTAATTCCTTCATTGGGATGCCCTTTTAATGTGTTGTTCCATTTGTCCTTTTCCAGTTAGTCCCCCACACCCGCAAAATGTCCTGGATCTGCTCCTGAATGTAGAATTATTTTCAACGATGGTCTAAAGGCTAGGGCTAGCTCAGATTGACCTTGCGAATACACAGGTCATTTTCCTGCATCAGAATGTGATTGTATAAAACAAAAATCCCACTGAAAAAATTAATCCACCATATAGTGGTACAGACTGTTGAAATGAGAAGCCGTATAAAGAGATTATAAGAGGATCCTTCCCTCCGTGCAGTCAAGTATGTGAAAAGCACGTGCAGTGGCACATGCAAAACAGACCACTGGCATTGGCAGGATTTTATAAAGGTCCTCTAAGTTGTCAAACTTGTGCCGATTCTTTTCTTTGTACAGTAAAATGTTGTTTTGTTTTTTTCCTCAATAAATCAAGCAAGTAATGGGGTGGACGGCTCTCACACTGAGAGGGGTGGGACAAATATGTAAGACACGTGTGCAGCGATTTTAGCAGAGATGTGGGGTCTAGACTGGTGATCTAACATAGGCTCCCATTTTTGTAAATGGGCAGGGCAGACTGATTTTTGCCCGAATTAAATGAAAATGGATTTTAAAAAACATTTTATTTATATTAGCATCACTGTTGAATGACTGCAGCCGTATGTGTATGAATGGCAAATTACATGTACAAATATAACGTGAGAGACAAGTGGACGAACACTTAAAATCGTAGTTTCAGTTTATAAAATAGGCCTACGTGTCTTTACATCATATACATATTGTCATTACCTGTAGAAAACAAAAATAAGAAAAGAAAAATAGATGGAACTACAACTATTAATAGAATATTTTGCAGAGGACGACTGGCCATGGAACGAACCGTCTAGGGCTACTACGATATGGGTCCAACACATGCAGGGTCAAATTATTATAACTAGTGGTTGAAATGACGAATCCAGAGAGCTTTAAGAAAATAATAATTAATAATAATAATAATAATAATAATAATAATATTATAATATTATTATTATTATTATTATTATTATTATTATTATTATCATTATCATTATTAAGTAGGAGAGGAAAAGTGGGAGAAAAAATGTCCATTGTGTTCAATGTTTTCGAGTCTTGAGATAACCCCTGCGTTCATTGCAGCAATTACAACATAAATAATTCCGTTTTAAAAAATCCGCAGCTGGTGTATCAAGTGTGTCCCCTTTGAGGAGTTACGGCAAGCTGTTTGTAGCATCACTTTTCATAAAACTTGCCATGCACAATCTATAATTATCTGTTTCCCCTACATGTACTATAAAATTTCAAAGGATATAAATAGAAAAACATCAAAAACTTTATCTCTCTTGTTAAACGTCTTTTAATTTTTATGTCGTCTGCTCGTGTACATTTTTAACAGTAGTTATGTATCAGCATACAAAACAAAACCAAGACTGTATATTGTTACTGTTTTTTTACGTACAATTTTAAGAAACATGTATTATTTGTTTGTCGGAATATTTATTTTAAATGAAATTTACATCAGAAATGACTAAAAAAATTAATATACGGACAGACTGATCGGTAACTACAGGTGAACCGGAAGTGATCCAGAACTGGCACATCACCTGTACATATTTATGTCTGCACTGAAGAATTTCGTACTGAAAAATTTAAGTATCACACTTGACACTTTTTGAGAAATAAACATATAATTTCATTGATTTGTGGTACCTGTTTTAATTTTCTCTTTACAATTTCAATGCATAAAGTGCAAGACTAAAAAAAAAAGTATGTAAGACTATAAAGCATATTGTAATAGCCCTCAAACTTGATAACAACACCCAAGTGAAGGTTTAAAATTTTATTTATAAAACAACTTTAATAATTATTGAATTCATCAAAGTCACACTCAATCTAAAATAATAATACTGAGAACTAACAGGATTACATGTATAACAAATGATGACTTGAAATAAAAACACAGGTGTAATACTAATAACTGATGGCCTGAATGTTTTCTAAGTTACTAAGTTATAATTATTACTGGCTGCAATTCTGTGTATTTTCGTTTTAAAAAAGAAGATTCTCTTTGGACAGTCGTATCCAGTGGTCATCAAGGAATTCGCCAAGTGAAAACACCTCAACCCAACCTCGTCACCCGAGAACTCATTGGAACTCCATAGCCAGGAACTTTCCTACCAACCTCCTTTGCCTCCATGAGTATGGACTTAGTTAAGACTTTAAACTTTTTGGCCGACATCTCCAAAATGTTGTTTATTTTTTTGTAAATAGTCTGACACCCTTTATTTTTGGCAGTCCGTCTCAATTGCTCTAATCACCTTCAACTTTGGATGAGCGGTCTAATTTTTCATTTGGCCGTTTTTTTTACCAGACATTGGTATTTTTTGGACTTGTAATTTTTATTCCAAATTCCACACACCTCAAACTTACCCTCCCTCCTGCCCCAGAATTGGTCACTGGCAATGCCAGAGGCTAAGTCCCTGAACCTCTGTGGATATGGGCACGTTAAAACAATTCCCATTCCCATTCACTTTAAAATATTTCTAGTGTATAATAATTGTATTTCTTAAAGCTGCACGCCCTAGTTCCATCCAGCGAAAATAAATTATAATTTGGTTAATCTACAAACCTGTAACACACTTAGATCACGTTTTTATCAAATGGAGTGAAAAAGCAGGTTTTATATCGATAAATACCATGGGAATCCCCATGTCCCAATTGCTTGAAATAATTTTGAAAGTTAGTATTCTGATGTCACCGGTAGATGTCGTTCGAAGCACAACAATGCCTACGTCACGACAAAATTTCACAGAGTGCGCACAGACTTGGGGTGCGTTCCTTTCACCTCTCCTGGACATGTTCCAACTGTTCTGTCCTGGTTGTATCCCCTCTCCAGATATCTTAAGACTTAGCAAATTTATTGGTTTTAAGGGTTTGTAACGTTTTGTATTGAGATACTTACTTGTCTGAACTTTATTGTTACTGAAAATGTTCACGAAATGTAAAGAAAAATCTCACAAATGAACAACAAGCAAACGATAACAAATCGGATGTTGATTGCGCGAACCATGCACGAGAAAACAAACCGAACCAAAATGATAACGGTCACGTGGTATACCAACGTCTTTGACATTGAAATGGGAATATCCCCTCTAAAAATAGATTAGACCTTGTCTGCTCAACGTTTTTTTCTCAGAGGTCCGTGGCATTTTATGAAATACGAAAAATGCATTTTGTGGTATTACAAACACCAGGATTACCAGGATTACCAAAAAACACTTCAGGTGAATGGAAATGTATATTCTAAATAATAAACGGTAAGTAAAGTGCAATTTTATTTGTGAAAAAATGGGTTTAATAGCGAAAAACAACGGCGTAATGTTTAACAACTAGGGCGTGTCCCTTTAATATAAACAAACAGTAGTTTATTTAATTTACCAAAAATAATTTAGAATGCCACATAAAGTATTGGGCAGGACAAGGAGAATGCATTGGCTGGGCTATCTGCCATTTTCACGCATTTTTACTCAAGAGTAAGTTTTGTAAGTATTCACAATCGAACTTGGCTTCCTTTTTATATCCTAGCCGGTGGGACAGACCAAATAGGTTAACAAACGGAACACTCCTTGCGTGGGACAGCTCTGAATGGATTCCTTAAATGGAATGGTGAAGTACAAGGGGTTCAAAAAGTTTGTTTTGTTTAATGACACCACTAGAGCACACCGATTGATTAATCATCGGCTATTGATGTCAAATACAAGGGGTTGAAGGCAGAGTTGGATGGCCAACTGAAGATATTAACAACATTTGAAAGGACTAGAAAACTGGAAAATAATCTATGATACATGTATTACAAAATACCCTTTTTATTTTGCAGTATAAATACGAATAGCTATGTCACAAAGACATTAATCGGGCAATCCTCGAGTGGTGGTATTGAACAATGGGTCATGACTACTCAAGACTTAAAAACAGAAAATTATGGTGGGACCCTGCATATTTCAAATGGGACGAAAGTGTAATTAACTATTTATAACTGTACACTTTGCAGAATCACAATTAGTTTGTACATAGGTCATGGTGTCAAAATAATACAGTAAAATCAATCGAAAAATCAGGTAACGCTTGATGTATAATGTTGGTTTCATGAAATCTGAAAAACAAAAACTGTAATACATGGTCAGGGCCATATCTGTGCACAATGCAGAGTCGAATGGGGATTTGGCAAAATAGTGGTTCATTCCATGAATCTCGATCTAGTGTCTCATCTACAGGACAGCCATTCCCAAAATTCTTTACTGGAAATGTCATCCCTCTTGCATGGCCAAGAGACCTGCCACTCCAAGACTAATTTACTAAATCAAAACTAGACGGAGCTCATTGGAATAAGTACAGTTGTGATGACATGCACTCATGAATCACTGTCATAAAAGTGATGACATCAGTGGTTTGCGAAAGGTGAGCATATCCTGCTCCACTGGTAGCACCCATCATGAATACTGCCACCACACTGTCATCTTTCACTTGATCTAAAACGATGAAAAAAAAAAAAAAAAATGTGCAAAAGTTTCAACAAAAGGATGAAAAAGTTTGTGCTACCAGCACACACCTCTCACCTCCTACAGCTGATGGATATTTGATTGTTTTGGGCTGTTTGAAAAGATGTATTGCAACATGCGACACAAATATATTCACAAACATGTTACAGAGGAGTAGACCGACATTCCATTTGCCATCTGGACTGTCGTGCATAGGCAGTGGCTCTAACACCTGCAAATTTTCAGTCTGCTTTTAGGATATGTGGAGTTTTCCCATTTGACAGAAATGTTGTTGATGTGGTGAAGTTTGTCCCAGCACAGGTTTTCAAAAGGTCATGTGACAAGAATGCCAAAGCTGATTCGTCTGTTATATCACCAACAGCAAATGTATCCTCTTTCTTTTCAAAAATTGATGACAGAATTTTTTGTGATCCAAAATAAACAAAGAAGAGGAAAATTATGAGTACTATAGTAGCTGGTCAAGCCATCACAGACAATGATGTTCTTGAAAAGATGAAGATCCATGAAGCATTACACCCTCCATCTAAAAAAAAATCACTTGTAGCCACAACTGCCTCAACATCCAGTGCTGTGCCAAGCACATCAGGCATTTTCAAACGATTCACTGTCACTGTTAAAGGGACATACCCTAGTTTTTAAACACTAAGGCATATATTTTACTATTTGAGCTGTTTCTGATAACTAAAATCATACTTTACTTAAGATTTTATGGTTTAGATTAACAATTTCCTTACATTCGAAGTGTTTTTGGTCATCCTGGTGTTTTTAATATAAAATGCATTTCTCATATTATTAAAAACGCACGTGTGTCTGAAAAGTAACAGTTATGGAGTTGAGTTTTAGTATATTTTTAGAGAGTATTTCACCATTTCAAAGTCACAGTTTCACTCAGTTGTTAATTTTCACAGGTTGAAACTAGGGTCTGTCCCTTTAATAACGAGTCTGATTTAGTCATAATGACAACAGTCATTTATTCACCCCCAGATGAAGTCAGGAACTGTATATCATTGGTTTTTGTATCCTGGGCTCAGTGTACACATCCACAATGTCAGCACTTGGATCATTTAAAATACTGCACACCTGTGAAAGTTGTTCCAACCATGCTAAATTATCAAAATTCTAGAAGCCCTGAAAGTGGTTACAACATTTACTCTTTGGCTAATAAAATATTTTTTTAATTTGCCACATTTTAATAATGTTCAAGGAAATCCTCTACATATCTAAAAACTGGTCGAACCAAAATTTGTTCCAGTGCCAGTGACACCGAGTGACGGATCCTGAATGTCAGTCGTCAAACTTAGAACAAATTAATTAAACAGTTGATGTCAATGAAAATAATTTTGTTTTTTAAAAAACACAAATATAAACTATATAAAACAATGTACCAAGCATTACTCACAACAAAAACCAAAGCCAATGGAATTTCAAATTTACCACATGTAAAACACGAATGAGAAAAATGGCGTCACTATTTTTCTTCTTCTCTACTGGTTGTAACAGAGCACCACACTGAATGGAAGTAAATGTGATTTTATTCAGTTTGGAGTATAGATGATGTTGTACATATATAATTATGTTCATTCCACGTACAAATATAGTGCTAAATATTGCGTACAAAAATTAATTCCATGAATACAATCATAAGTAATGTATGCCGCCAAGCATTGGGCTATTTCTCGCTCCGGTCAGTGCACCACGACTGGTATATCAAAGGCCGTGGTATGTGTTATCCTGTCTGTGGGATGGTGCATAGGCCTATAAAAGATCCCTTGCTGCTAATCGAAAAGAGTAGTCCACGAAGTGGCGACAGGGGTTTCCTCTTTATATCTGTGTGGCCCTTAACCATATCTCTGACGCCATATAACCGTAAATAAAATGTTTTGAGTGCGTCGTTAAATAAAACATGTCTTTCTTTGTTACATAATTCACAAGTGACTATATAAATGGCAACCGTATATATAGCCTCGCTAATGAGGGCTGGCTATCTACACGGCGGTGATATTTTAGAGAAAAGCCTAATGTAAAGCAACCATACCTACACTAAACTATCCCGTGTGTTTATGGGTTACATTTAGTTTTAAAATAATACAAAATAGTTAATTTAGTTTTGAAATTTTTGTTTGGTGATTTTAAGAAGGTTGATCTCTTCAGTAGGCCAAGCTTTTTTAAACAACCTATTACGTTGAAGTTACTTGTTAATATTTAGGACTAACTGATAAAGTGTGCTAGCTGAATTCTGCCACTCTTTTTACCAAAAAAATAAAATGAGGCGGTGCTATGACATAAGTATTGCAAATGTTGGTGCTGTATGTTGATTTTCTACAAGGTAGTTGTCAAGGGGAAATACGCCCTAAAACTAGCAGTCAAGTAGTCCTTTCGATATTATTGTATTTTTCACAGAATATATTCTAATATTGAGATTTTTTTTATTGAATTTCAAACATTTAGTCATTCTGACATAGTTTTAGAGAGGAAACCTGCTTCATTGTTCCATTAGTAGCAAGGGATTCTTTGTATATGCACTTTCCCACAGACAGGAAAGCACATACCACGGCTTTTGACCACGTGTGGTGCACTGGATGGAACAAGAAAAAAAAACAATCATCTGATTGGATCCACCTACGAGGTTCGACTCTGCGACACAAGCACCTCAGGCGAGCACTCAACCGACTGAGCTAAATCCCGCTCGTGCGTAGAAGGAAGTCAAAAAGTGAGGGGTAGCACAAATAACAAACAAACACGCGCGCGCGCACACACACACACACACACACACGTATATATAAATATATAAAAACCATCGCTGTAGGATATCTTCTTTTTACAGTGTTTCAAATTACTGTTTAAAATATTTTATTATTTTTGTGTTTCAAAGACAAGAAAACGTTTTGATGTATCATTCAGCAAGGCAACGGATGGTGGGTAAAAAAGGAAATATCAAAAGATGGTACGCACCTCAAAAACATCAATATCAGCAAAAGGATGGTGCTCACCCCAAAAACATTCAAAATCAACAATGAAAGAATGGTGCGCACTCACACAAAAAAAAAAAATCAATATCAAATAGCAAACGATGGGGTATACTCCATTAACATTCAACATCAACAACCAAAGGATGGTGCGCACCCCACAAAAACAAATGTCAAAATTAGCAATCAACGGATGGATGCGCATCAAAGGACGGGTGCGCACCCCAAAAACATTCAACATCCACCAACAATCAAAGGATGGTGTGCACTCCATAAACATTCAACATAAAACATCAAAGGATGATGCGCTCTCAAAAAACATTCAACATTAGTTAAAAGTACATTCCCTGGAATATTTTTATTATTTAAGCATATAGAACAGAAAATCCAATTACGTTTGGTGCATATATGACGCCGCACTCCGCATTGGTTTCACTACGCTGGCTTATCCAGGTCAAAAACAAAGCCATGATTTTGAAAGTGGAACACTTTTGACGGGCTCGTACCGATCTCGGTTTTCATTGGCTTATTACAAGTATAGAATTCCCCAACAAGAGATCACGTGAGATCTCGCAATTTTTGAACAAATTTAACTGTCTTGATTGAGGGGTCGTCTCATATCTCCAAAACATATTTATATCCATAGAGGTATGGTACAACGCCTTTCCAGGGGTCGGTGAGTGGGGTATTTGCCTTGAAATTTTGACAGTGGCCAGCTGTTGGCATACGCATTACATGTAAGGGGGTGTTATTAATTACGTAACGCTCTAGGTGTAGAGGAAGAGGGTATTGTGTTCGATTTACGTAACATTTTTCAAGACTATATGTTATTTTTATTCATTACTTAGACCTAAAAAGGTTTTTTGAAAATGCACGGTCAGTCTAGGATCGATCCCCATCGGCGGGTATACAAAAATACCATGGTATGTGATATCCTGTCTGTGGGATGGTACATATAAATAATCCCTTGCTAAAAAAAAATGTAGCGGGTTTCCAAGGTGCGTGTGCAGGGATTTCAGCGGGGTTGGAGTTATAGATTGTTAAGCGAAGTTTATATGGGGCCATGCTTCCCCCCCCCCCCCATTTTTTTTTTTTATATACATTTCAATTTTTTTTTAAGCTTGGTCAAGTAAGGGTTTCGACCTCCAATACCCTCCCCCTACACATGCACCCGATTCCTCTTTAAGATTATATGTCAAAATTACCAAATGTTAGATATCCAACAGCAGATGGAAGGAAGGATAGGATATGTTTTATTTAACGACGCACTCAACACATTTTATTTACGGTTGTATGGGGTCGGATGATTATTAAATCACTATGCTCTATCTTTGATGTCGTTAAATAAGCCCCCCCCCCCCTCCCCCAACTTTACCTTTTCCAAACGAAATAATATTTATTTGAATTTGTCGATTTTAACACGTAAAATTAAGAAGTGAAAACGTTCATTGTCTACTTTAGTACATTTTATTTAAAAAATATAAACATGATTAATGTGTTACTAGTATACAAACTAAACTTTGAAAGTTCTACTAACACTTTATAAAATATAAATTCTGAAATAAGAAGGTACGACTGTCGATAATACGTTGTCAAGATCAAACCGGTTTTAACTACAGCGCAAGATTTCTCTTTTAATATTTTAAGACGAACCCTACAATTTGAAATCGGCAAACGCACGTGTTAACTGAAACTGACAACAGGCTTAGATACCATTTGTCTTACAATGAGTTGTTTTAAAATGTATCTAGCGAGTTTGATACGTTTTTAAACAACTAGTTGTGATATAAATGGTAACTAATGGACATGAATGTATCAATATTTATTCAATTTTTTACATATCCTCAAAAAACAGGTTTTAAGCAAATTTTAACATCTTTTTCGACTAAAAGTTATTTACAGCCGTTGTACTTGTAGCTAACTTACGCGTCACAGACCCATGATTGTCAGGTTAACTATACGTCACAATGTAATCGTGTAGTGTTTCATTGGATGTATGGCAGTGGTGACCTGGTCATCACCTAGAAGCAGCCAGTCGTATGTCTTGAAATTGTTAACACACGTATATGATGTGTTCTCAGAAATAACGCATGGTGTTCTCACCCACGGATGTGTAAGAAACTTATAGCTGAACCATCTGTGCGAGAAATAAATGTGCGCGTTGACACCATAACCCACCACCACCACCAGTTTTATATCGATTTCTATTGAATAATAATTTTGCTCTAATAAAAACGTTTTGAAACACAACATGTGTTGTTTTTCAATCAACGTTTTTGGTGTTGGGGGTTGTTTGTTCACATTGTAATTTATAATGGCCAATTGTCGTTTGTTTAATCTTCAGATTAGTAGTAGTGGGCGTGGTTGTTGTTTCTTTCACGTTATGAAACGGACAGTGGTTGAAATCAAGACACATCCGTGCAAAGCCAGCGAAATATAAAACAAATTGGGTCGCCTTAAGACAGGGGCATAGGCTGCGTCGGGTAGGTGCCCAGGGAAAACGTAGACGAAAGGGTCAGTTTGGTTCATATTCGAACCCTCCCCCCCCCCCAATCACACCACACACACACACACACACACCACCACCACCACCACCACCACCGCCACTCCAGGTCCAAACCATGCTATGCGCCTGTAAGAAAATTTGCTCGACAAATCAAACATAAATTAATTTAAAAAACTTGGAAGAATGGAAATTTATACAATACTTCTTTATTTAATTACGTCTTTACTATATTTCCAGTATCAATAGAGACCACTCAATGTACATAACATGTTTTTATTGGCTTTGTCTGTACAATTGTTAAATATTTTTTTATTCATGTGCCTGTATAGGAAATTATGCAGGTGGGGATCTAGACTGGTGAGCGAAGTCTCTAATAAAATTTGCATGGAACAGGAGGGTTCGACCCCTAACTTCCTCCACCCCTGCCGCCTGCTTTTCTGTATTTGTGTGTACCCATATAGATCTATATATTCCCTGAAGGATTAAGCCAAAGGTAAAATGCGCATTTTAATTTATTCTGCTGATTGTACGCTCAATTTGGACGGTTCGGTCGAAAGGAATGTATGAAGATAAGCCAAAAGAAAGGGTAGCCCGATTTGAACCTGGTTGGTTATCCCTTAATAACTTATAGGATGCACCATTGGTCCACCATTGGCCCACCATTGGCCATCAGCTGCATTCTATCTGGGCAGTACTTAACGTTTTGAAAATGTACGCTTGTGCATCAGTACCGCGTGTATGTGGTTAGTAGCCTTGGACCTAAAAACTATAATTACATTTTGTTGACAAACGGTTATAACTCGACTGGTTAATTATTGATGGGATATTTATGTTAATTAAGTACTAGTCTCGCCTGGAATAAACAAACTCACCTATACAGTATTTAATTTGCCATCACAACAGCATGCAAATGGCTAGTGCATCAATAATGGACAATTAACTTAATGTCAAGGTTTTTTAACATCTTTATGTAGCTCAGTGGTAAAGCTATCGCCCGAGATGCGACAGGTGGTGGGGTCGACCCCACTCGGTTAATATCCGTTTGTCTTTTTGATTTCCAACCAGTGCTTCATAGATATGAACCAATAGGAACTCTGTGTGCATGCGTGCGCGTGTGTGTACGTGCGTGTGTGAAGTAGGAATAAGCGTACAATAACGGATCAGCACTGCCAACCCTCTGCTGAAGCAAAAACGATGGAGACGTTCGGGTAAAATGAGATTGCCTGAAAACTTATCACCATGTATTTTCATCAATCTACTCACACTATTAATTACAAGTAATCCATGTAAACAAAATGCTTAGTGATTAATTTGGGACCTTGTATTGGCATATAGCTATTTGCATTTGTAGTGCTGCAAACATGAATAAACGTTATCAAAATAAGTATTTTCGTTAAATTTTCCCACCTACCAAAAAATGGAAGCCGTACGCTTATAGAAGTAGGGGTATATGCCCGGGAAGAGGTGGAGGGGGAGGGCAAGCACATTAAAAATTTTAAATATTATAGTACACGAAGAAAAATGTTTTATGCTTCAAGTGGAGTGGCATATGTTTTTCATCCACCCTTCTTCTACAGGTCTGTGATATATCAAGGACTGTGATGTAATACTCTGTATATAAAAGACATTGCTGCTGACCGATATAAAGAACAGTTACTCCGTATCGGGCTGCAGGTTTCTTCTCACATTTCCAATGTCAAGTGTCGTAACAGTATCTCGTATCGATTACCTAATAGTAACTGATTATGCAGTATACTGGGACCCCTATCTTGAACATATCAGCCAGGAAATGTGGAGGATGTGCCAGAGACAGACATGCTTGAACCGTCAGTGGATGTAAGCATGTTTTAATTGAATGTGTGTCGATGATTTTGGTTCTGTTTCAAGATTCTGTATATGTACAATCAGAAAAAAGAACAAAAAGTAATACTATTTAAAAAACAAAACAATAATACAATACAGCATAATTTATTTTCATGTTCATATCAAGCTCCCAATAAGTCTGAATCAAAAATATTATTGGTAGTAAATCTTAATGAAGAGATGCATTTTACTTGTAGAATGCAGGAAATTGCATTTCGGAACATTTAGTTTTCAAACTTTTACGGGAAAGTATACCCCCGAACCCCCTAGAAACGTTGTTTTGGGTCATCGATCTCATCTCCCACCCACCCCCACCCCTCAATGTCCATTTGCCTCCGTTGTGCCTGCATATATGTTTCATTCAACAATATTACAGTCTAGTTAAGTTAACCAGCAAACACATTCTGCAATATTGAAGTGTGCCATGACATCATGCCTACGTTCAGCCAACCGTGTTTCGCAAAACGTTTGCAAAATATTTTGACTGGTCATTCGGTTTACTGTGTTAGCAAAAAAACAACAAAAAACTCCAACCCTGAACATGCCCCAGGTCTTATCACAAGAAACAAAGACATATGAAAGCCTCTGTCAGTCGGTCTGTTTGACTCTCTTTGGCTCTATCTGTCTGTCTGTCTCTCTCTCTGTCTCTCTCTCTGTCTCTCTCTCTCTCTCTCTCTCTGTTTATGTATGTAAGAGAAACGGTTGTATGTAAGAGAAACGGAGAGAGAGAGAGAGAGAGAGAGAGAGAGAGAGAGAGAGAGAGAGAGAGAGAGAGAGAGAGAGAGAGAGAGAGAGAGAGAGAGAGAGAGAGATGTATACATATGCGTATATACATTCAGACTGAAAGACTCTTAATTTAAATTATATTTAGGATTGCTGGTTTGTTTTTTCAGTGTGCAACTAAGGCATATAAATTTGTATCGGACATCCATTTTGAAAATCACAGACGATTACGCAAACACATAAAAAATGTCATTAGCAGGATCTTACTTCAGTAAACTGACATAAAATCGAAACTAATTCTGCATGTATCTGGGTCTACGCGGGGGTGAGAATTTTCGTATTCTTTAGAAACCTATTGCAAAATATAATTGAAGAGTGCGGTATTGCCATGGAAACGGAGAACTGCAGATGGAAAATAAAATTGCAATGAATCTCAAAGTAGAGTCAAGGAACAACCCAAGGATGACAAAATCATGATGCTGTTGTTTAAACAAAATGGTTTGGACAAATAGTACCTATTAAAGCTACATGTAGTTACGTGAAATTATGAATATCCACTCTTATTAACAACTGACATCCAATAGCCGATGATTAATTAATCAATGTGCTTTAGTGGTGTCGTTAAACAAAACAAACTTGTTATTATTAACAAAATCGGGAATAGTTTAAACATGAAACAAAACTTTAATATGGCGGATATTACGATTTTCGTGCTAGCAAAATGCATCATCTCAAAAACATGTGATTTTGTTCGTTTCGTATGTATTGATTCATATTGAAGTGACATTTTTTAATTTAAATGTACCCTTTTTGTCAGCTCGAGAATCTTTTTATTTTTTATTTTTTTATTTTTTACCGCAACTCTCTTCTAGGCACCGCCCTGTTTAGGGTACCAGTAAGGTGTCATATGCATTTGTTTCATCTATATAGCTAATGCAGTAAATTAAAAGGTTAACACCAACTAAAACTATCAGTCACAAGATACTATTAGTAAGTCTAACCGGATGTGACAAAGCTGGCTTCTTTGATGCAGTTGGTAATTCATTGGTGATTGCTGGGTTTGCATCCCAGTACCGGCTCAGTTCTAGAATATATTTTAATGACTCAGTGGGACCGACGGTATAAGGCCAGTATACCGATTTCTTTCATTAACCAAGGGGCAGGAATTAGCTCATTCGGTTGAGCACTCGCTTGGGGTGCTTGCGTCGCAGGATCGAGCCACCTCAGTGAATCTGTTCAACTGGTTGGGTTTTTTTTCGTTCGAGCCAACTGGTCAAAGGCCGTGTTATGTGCTTTCCTGTCTGGGGAAAGTGCATATAAAAGATCCCTTTCTGCATTAGGAAAAATGTAGCGGGTTTCCTCTGTTGACTACGAGTCAGAATTACCAAATGTTTGACATCCAATAGCCGATGATTAATCAGTCAATGTGCTCTAGTGGTGTTGTTAAACAAAACAAACTTCAACTTCTTTCATTAACCATTAACTCGCTGTTCTGGATAGACAGCCTGAATCAGATATAAACACGTAAATAAAATCATACAAGGATATTGAAGATACCGATTAGGGCGTAAAAATAAACATACTTGAGATTATAGCTTTAAGATACGACAAAGAAAAATAAAGAAAAGAAGAAAAAAACCCCACAAAAACCCAAGAAATAAATGAATCATAGTTCTCCAATGACATTGCCAAACAAACGTGCATAAAGACGGCCTTCAACTCTGATGAGAACAAAAGCAAGGATTTGTTTAAATTATGTTTGATTAAACTGATGACTCACAAAAGAAATATTTTTTTTCTTTTAATTTATGAAGCGACTGCTTCATTCGATATAATTAATATCCTTTTGTGAGAAGAAAAATATTATATCTGAAAAATTAAATAACTCTAATTCGTCCCACAGGAAACGCCTTTTTTCATGCAAGTTATTTATTTCTGAGCCAACTGATTTCTAAATTGGACACAAAAATAGTTGTTTGTTGGTTTTGTTTTGTTTTGTTTTTGGGTTGTTTTTGCTTTTTTTCCAAAACACTTTTACTTTTCTTCTTACGTCAAACAAAACTGAAATTATTTACAAAGAACATTTTTGTAGGAGGATGGGACGAACTACAGATTAATGCTTTAAGTCCCTTCGTGTTTAATTTCTTTTTCTTTGTTTCTTTGTTCTTTTTTTCTTCTTCTTCTTTTTTAATATTTGCAAGGGCATTATAATCATTTAGGCTACTGAATACTGGTTGTAACCGTCTACAGAAACTGCCGGATATAGAGACAATCGACTCCAAAAAGAAATTAATGTTTGACATCATTGGTTAAAAAATTATGGAGTACATTGAGCTTTGAAAACAACTTTCTGTTCAGTGCTTCACAAACGATAAACAAAATGCGACGGATGGTGCCGTCATGTTTCTAAACTAAGTGTGCTATTCCAAACTTAGAACTTGGAGGCGGCATTTGGTTACATCTGTCATTTATTGTCTAGACAGTGTGTTGTAATTATGTCATATATCTGACACCTAAATAAAAGTCGTTGATTAAAATCATGCCAATAGGTTGTTAATCAAACGCACCTCCTACGAGCTGTCCTTCGTGATCAAGGCGCTAAAGGCACAATAACTTGTTTACGAGTTGTGGTTTTGCAAAATCTTTATGTTAAAAAAGATTTAGAGCTATTTAACCTTTTTATGGGTAATATAGGTTTTTAAAAAAGATGGTTCCCACCCAACTATACAGTCAGCTTTGGAATGTATGCCTCTGAATTTCAATTTATTAAAATAATGTAAACAAGGTCAACAATTTTCGAGGGACCTTTTTCCTATTCCTTTGAAAGTGACCCACTCGTTTCTACTTTTACAGTGTCCACGGACGAAAATGTGCAAACCATTGTTTACCACTCGACTCTTATTACATTATATCTGAAATTGCAACACATTCGGACCTTACAGGCAATTGGCAAACTGAATTATACGACCAAATAAACTCAATTTGAAACACGGAATTAAAGACGTCTGGCGGTTTTACACATCATACAGAGCCAGTTTAAGGATCCGCGGGGCCTGTAGCACAAATAACAGCGGGTCCCCCTTCCCAGGATATATATTTTGCAACGCCCTCGAGGAGGGGGGGGGGGGGGGGGGGGACCTGGGGAAAATAAATGTGCACATCACCGCGGGGGCCCCTGAAGCGCGGGAACCGTAGCATGTGCTACTGGGATAAACCGGCTCTAACATCATACGTGTAGGCCTACTTTCAAAACCTTTTGAAGTGAAAATCTTACTAAAGCATACTATACTATATATCAACTGCCAGAAATAAGTAGGCTTCAATTTTGTTAATTGACAGTACTTGTTTTAGGTTACCATATTATAGAGTACGTATCTTTTATTATGGATACTTTTGTGTCAGGATTTATTTCTTAAAAGTTTATGGTCGTGTAATAGGAATTTCAAACATGTATGTATACATACATAAGAAAAACTTAAATGGATCTATGATACATATTGAAATTTCTGTCCCACCACAATCTGAATAGGCCTGTAGGACCCAAGGGGATGGGTGGACTATGCACCCACCCACCCCCACCCACCCACTCTAGGATAAACATGTAAAATGTTTTGTCCTACTCTATTTAAATAATGATTTTTAGAAATCTAGCTTATGTCCCCACCCCTCCTATTAAACTGTCTAGAGCCTCCCCTATTCCAGATATCGTTCCTACAGGTCTACTGAAGACTATACAATCCTGCAACTGATAATACAGTACAGACAGCCACACGCCTTTTCCTCAGGCTATGGGCGACAGTAATGCTTTAAAACTCTTATTAGATAACGATTTTGGCATATTTTCTGATGTAAAAGTTTAAACCCAAGACCGCAACAAAAGGCTTTGCTCACTCCACCATCGCTGCCAAAGGTCCACGTCCAACAATCACACATCGTTCACGACACACTCATTATACTTATTATATTATTGTAACAACTGCACTTACTACACCATTTCATTAGCAGGAAGGTCAACTGACCCCCGCCCCTACACCTAGTGTTAGATCAAATTTTTTGCATTCGGGTAAAACACGACGAAGACGTTGGGGCAAAATGGGGCGGCACGAAAACTTTTCACCATATATTTCCATCAGTCTACTGACAATATTAGTTTTAATCTATGTAACACGTGTAGCGATTTGTTTGAATCCCCATGTTGCTGTTTGGTAGTAAACAACAACAAAAATTAAAGCTTGTTTTATTTAACGACACCACTATAACACATTGGCTATTGGAAGTCAAACGTTCGGTAATTCTGACACAGTCTTAGAGAGGAAACCGGAAACATTATTCCCTGCAGAAAGGTATCTTTATTATATATACACTTCCCCCACAGACAGGACATGGTGCACTGGTTTGGATCGGATGTTTGGTAGAAATGCAAATACGAATAAACACGTTATCGAGATACAGGCATTTTCGTTAATTCCGACAAAATCAGCCCCTCCCCCCCCCCCCCCCCCCCCCAGTGGGGACCGTAGTCTAATACTGCAACTGGACCAACCACAGTCACACCACACACACTACATCAGAATAGCAGAATAATTCACAGACCACCATTTGATTTCCTCACAAAAATACTTCCACATATTTACAATATCAAATCAATAATGTTTATATTAACACTGCAATGAAACGGTGTTCTTACACTCTTTATTCCATCATAATTACAACATAATACATTCCAAAAGCGGCAATATTATCTTCACAAAAACATACTCCCATTTATTTCTCTATTAAATCAGTCATGGTCGTTTTGAACTTGCCCTTGATCGCATGCAGGTTTTTCAGCACAGGTTAAACCGTACTTAACATTGATTTGGTTGTGTTTTCAGTGTCAAAGGCCAACATATATTAATCTTTTTAAAGACGAAGAAAATCTCCATTGATCTTCAAGAAGACTTCTGCTACAAAAGGCATATCGATTTCTGCTGTTTCTGATGGTAACAAGAACAATGCCCTGGTGAGATGTCTGTCAGATAGACTACAATATAATCGTAGAAGACAAATGCCAACATCGTGTGACGATATCAGGAGTCATCTGTGTGACAGTAATGCCGCCTGACTTTATATATAGCGCTGTTGTGGTCCACGTTGATTGTCTCCAAGTGCAACAGGAAGTCTAAGGATAGATAAGGAGAGTCAGGCCCCAACTTTTTTCGTTTTCTTTTCTCTCCTTTCTATTTTTAGAAGAAGAAGAAGAATTGGACAACAAAGAAGTAAATGATTGGTCTCAATTTACAACAAATAAGAAATGAAAAACATTTACAATTCTTCTTTTTAACATTTATTTGGTTATGGTTATAAGAAATTAAACAGACATTAGCGATAATAATAATATAGAGTTGTTTTTTAACTTTGGATCTGGTCCATGATCTCTTCTCTGGACAGCTGTGCACAGAATAAATCATCCTATATTATTTCAGCTTTACATTTTCCACATTTTATCCGATATAAATATGAAACACTTCTAGATATACAATATTTAGGTCAAGAGATTTGTGCATCTGCTTTGAAGGCTGCGTTCAGCACAGTATTTACTCCCAAGGCTTTTTTACTCTGTGTATTGCCGATGGTGTTTCTAGTGTGTTAGTGGGCTTCACGTCAATATGTATTATACCAGGAACTGGCTTCCCACTTTGTATGATCTCCATTAATTCACTAAAGTTTTGAGGACATGATACTGGGCTTGCAGGCCTTTGAGTGTCAGTTTTATTAGTAAGTGATTCATCAACATTTTGAACAGAAGACACTGGATGAGTAAGTAGCCCATTGGAATTTTGAACAGTTTGAGAATTTTGAATATCACATTCACTAGTAAGTGACTCACAGATGTTTTGAGCAGAAGACACTGGACTAGTAAGGGACTCACTAAAGTCTTGAGAAGAAGATACTGGACTAGCAAGTGACTCTTTGCAGTTTTGAGTAAAAGACACTGGGCTTTGAGAATAGTGAAGATCACATTTAATTGTAATGGACTGCCTGTCAGTATCAGGAACAGGTCTAAAAGACTGTTTAACAACTGATGCTATGCTGCTGTTTTCTAGGGTGTTTTCTTTATCTTCAGTCTTCCCATTAAGCAAAACATCACTCTTTGAAGAGCTCTCCAAATTTAAGCCTTGCAAATATGGCATTTCTAAAAATAAAAAAGCATTAAATGCATTGTGAAATAAAAAATAATGTCATTTCTGCTAAAACATATTTGTAAAGGATCACTTATCATAAGAGAAAAATATCACATGGGGAACTATTCAAACTAAACTTGACAGTAATGTTCTAAAATAGAGATATTAGATATACCTAAAGTTGGGGGCTCATGCAGGATTTCAGCAATAGAAATAAGCAGAATTTTTCATTTGTCCACTGGACGAGTACATCAAGAAACCTACTTGTCCAGCAATATTTTCACTTGTCCAAATAAAATGTTTTGTTTTATTAAAATACAAGGACCATAGTTTTGATTGCTCAAAATTAAATTGCATTAAAACATTTTACTTGTCCACTAACAACCATTGAGGTACATTTTGTTTGTCCAAGCAGATTTTCACTTGTCAGGACAAATGGACAAGTGTTTATTTCGAACACTGGATTTATCCATGAGGGAGTGCAGCATTTCAAAAGGGCACCCACAGAATTCAAGAAGGGGTGCAACATTTAAAAATGTCACTTACAATATTCAAAAGTCCAATAATATATAGCAGTACTCCACATGAGCATCAAGCTAATGGAGATATTACATGTCGTCCCACTAAACACAAATAAAAGTATTACATGAATGATTCATTTACTACACACCGGATATTTGTGATTACTTCAAAATTCCCCTCTCCCTGGATCCATGCCTGTAAATATGTAGCTATAAAATGCTAATAATTAAAACTTCATATTTTGGGGCATTACTTTACCAGCTACATTTCTCACTCCAGCCAGTACACCACAACTGGTACATTAAAGGCCGTGGTATGTGCTATACTGTCTATGGGATGGTGCATATAAAAGATCTCTTGCTGCTAATCGAAAAGAGTAGCCCATGAAGTGGTGACAGCGGGTTTCCTCCCTCAATATCTGTGTAGTTCTTAACCATATGTCTGACACCATATAACCGTAAATAAAATGTGTTGAGTGTGTCATTAAATAAAACATTTCCTTACCAGCTACATGTACCTATCGAGCTCAGAGTAACTATTATCCTGTTCATTATTTAGACCCAAAGTTTTTTGCAAATGTTACGTTTATTTCCTATGCAAATGACTAGTTATTTACAGGAGAAATAACGTGCATTCCGAACACACAGAGATTTTTAAAAAGTGGAATTAAGTCAACTTCGTGCATTTTATATGATGATTTGTATATAAAACCTGTCGGGGTTTGGGTTTGTTTTCATGTAAATGCAAAGAAAACAAATATCGAATAGGAAATAAACGTAACATTTGCAAAAAACTTTGGGTCTGTATAATTGAACAGGATAATAGGAAGTGTTCACACTAAGCAGTACTGATTACTATTTAGTTTATCTACCAATTGTTAATTTATTTTGCACTTAAAGTATTTTGTCAAGCAATGAGATTTTTAAAGGTTAACTTTATAACAAAATTATTAACTACAGGTGTATGAGCTACATGATTAAATTAACTATTTAAATCCATTTTACTGTGTACCTTGTATTTCCAGTAACAAGTAAAATGTACTATTTCTACTTGTGCTTTCATGAAAGCACTGGAAAAGTCTTACAAAATATCTGTGCTAAATGTTCAAACGTTATTAGAAAACAAGGATGCTTGATTCAAAAACAAAGATGACATGGTTATTTATATGTTATGATATTCTTGATCACTTTCTGTAGGTCATTACAGTTGCATTTGAGGGAAATTACATGAACTACATCATTATTCATGGGAGTTAACTCAGTGGTACTTTTTCCTTTACGCCAAAAAGCAATTTAATACAAAAAGTTTTTTTTAATAAAATTGAAATAGCCTTTATTTGAAATGAAAACAAATGTAATGTCATCTCCTGATATTTGACTATATTAACTCGGCAAAAAATTTTTTGTCTGGTTTTGACATTACACTTTTAAGTGGTTATGTCTGCTCTCTTTTTTTTAAAAGAAAAATAGAAAATACCACAGCAAACAGTGTACCTAATTCACTTAATAATCACACCAGTATTTTTCCAATTTAATCAAATCATTTGGTATTCAGATATTTGTTTTCCCCTCTATTACAGATTCTGCCACTTCTTGCAATTTATATTTGTCTTCTACTACAATGTTTGCCATTCCAGCCAATGCTTGCAATTTTGTGTTAAATTGTGTAAATTTAAAAAATCTCCTGCTTTTTGACAAAATATTCTGTTTTTTTAACACACATCTCCTGCTTTCTCTTGACTAAAGGTTGACAGGTCTGGTGCTCCATAACTAGTACATCAAAGGTCATGTACTATCCTGTTTGTGGGGAAATGATGCATATAAACGGAGAATAAAACATTTTAACTGCAAGGTATAGTTTGCTGTATAATTTTTCTACATCAAGAACCACAGTTACCACATATATATGACACTTAATTATAAGTAATATATTAACTATTGTGCTAAATAAAAGATTTTGTATCATTTAACTTAACTGTATGTTAATTTGTAAACATACCCAAATTTTGTTTTCTCTTTTCCCAATCCATAAACTCTTGAAATGTGATTGGTACAAAATATCTGAAAATAAAAAATAAACTTACTTTGTAGTAGACATTATCAGTTAGAGTAACACAATTAGAGATTCGAATGTACTGTATACATGTACAACTGATGGTCAATAGGTTTCTTTAACACTTGTTCTTATTTTGAAGTTTTAATATGCAATACTGAATACAATTGCTGTTGTGTAATGGTCAGTTTATAAAATGTGTCCTTATTTCTTGTTTTGGGGTTATTTTTTGTTTAGGTATTGTTATCGTGTTTGGTTTTTTTTGTTTGTTTGGTTATTTTTTGGTGTTTTTTTTCACATCTGCCAATTTCTACACCTAATCTAATTAATGAAGTACAAGTGGCATTGTTTGGCATCATATCACATTAAATAGTAATTGTTACTCACGGTCAATAATCAAAAGTTTGAAAACAAAATGTTCCCTGGAAGTCTTGTCTCGTACAAATGAGTTTATTAACATTATGAATATAATTGATATTTAGCCCATTGAGCTATTTCTCATTCCAGTGACTGGTACATCAAAGGCTGTGGTATGTGTTATCCTGTCTATGGTGCATATAAAAGATACCTTGCTACTGATTGAAAAATGTAGCAGGTTTCTTCTCTAAGACTACATATGTATATGTCAGAATTACCAAATGTTTGACATCCACTAATCGATGATTAATAAATCAATGTGATCTAGTGGTGTTGTTAAACAAAACAAATTTTGTTTTAACTAATTGATATTTAAGTATTCTTGAGATTGTAGAGGACTATGGTAGTATTCATTGTATTTTATGCTGTGACAGATTAATTTTGTTTAATTAAAGTGATCCCTATTATATCATTATTGGAATGTTTTAAAACATCATTTACACCTTTAACATAATAATGAAAACTGACACTCAAAAATTACAATGCGAGTTAAAAATAATGTGTTATTCATATGAATGTCATTTCATTTCAAGTTATTTTGTGCTTATATCGAATTAAGGTTCAAGCACGCTGTCCTGGGCACACACCTCCGCTATCTGGGCTGTCTGTCCAAGACAGTGGGTTAGTTGTTAGTTGGTTAGTGAGAGACAAGAGGGTGTAGTGGCCTTACACCTATCCACAGGCCTGTACCCTGATCAAAATCCTAGGGGTGGGGGGGTGGGGGGCACTACTTTTTATAAACTAATGAAACACTATACAAATTAAACCCTGAGATGTATATGCTATTTTCTGGAGTAAAAAATAGAAAAAAGAAGAGATTCTCAGACCCCCCCCCCCCCCCCCCCGAGGGTACAGCCCTGATCCATTGAGCCCTTATATTATGAGTGTATGTTTGTGAACAACAAGGGAGAAAACTCTTAAATCTTTTGTAACCAATAAGCCATCACAAATTATTTCACCTCACACAAAAATCTGGGGCTTGTAACTCAAAGCAGTCGTAAATATTTTGGTGTTATGTGTTCGTCACGACAGTCGTAGGGAAAGTTTAGTAGTATAACCCGAAACACACATAGCTTTGGCGTAAAGCATACGTTAAGCTAGAAAAACACAACTGTAACTCGACAGTCTAAAACACTTACGACAAGGGGATTCCCCTGCTGGCATCAATGACACCCACTGAAAATGTCTGTAGCATTTTAGTGACAACAAATGGGTGGGTGTAGTTCAGTGATAGAGTGCTCACTTGATGTTCAATGGGTGGACGCAGAATCAATCGCCATCGGTGTACTTGTCTTTTTTCCTTCTCAATTTGTGTCCCACGACTGATATTTCGAAAACTTTTGAAAGGCATAGCCTGTGTGGCAGCAGCGACCCAGTGCCCCCTCTCCTACCTCCCCCTCCCATCGCATCCATAAGTGTCGAAATAACCATGTTAGATATCACATAGTAATTTATCAAATATGCTGAAGTGTTGTTAAGTAAATTACAAATCATCTTTTAACATCGCACACACTTCAGTAATGATTGGGCTATATAATGATATAGGGTTTTGTTTAAAACGTTTAACCCCAGAAACAAGTTTGGTAGTGTTAGGGTTAGAGGGTCCTGATATCACTACCTTACAGTCATGTTATAGATTATAGGTTCGCCTTTTTAATCACACAAACTAATGTTACGTCCATGCTACAACTGGTCTGGGGTACAACTAAATTTTGTCGTAAATCTGAAAATTTACACCTGTCCTAGATAAGGACTAAAATTGCGAGTGGTTCGTGTTACACACCTAACCTTTTAGTATTGCTCTCTGACTACCGTAAGTTTAGTAGGCCCTTTCGACTGCTTCGAGTTACAAGCCCCTGGGGCCTACTTCACAAAGCTCTCTTACCATTTTTTCATTGCAATGCAAGATCGCTAAGTGTACTTTATAATCTTAGAAAACACTAAAATTATTATTAAACATACAAATTAAATTTAAAAAAAAGAAGTTTGAACATATTTAATATGAAAGAAAAGTTTTGATGGTACAAGGTATAGCATATAATCCGATGCAATTTGTAGATAAAACTGATTTTAAAACATTCTTTCACTCTTAACTCACAAATACATATATTTTACATTATCAAGAGAGTAATAAAAATATAGATATACCGGTACTGAAAGATACAATATACTGTATGATAATTTGTTAATTAATGACATTGTACATTTGTTGTTCTAAATGAAAAAACACTACATTTCTAAAGGTAAATATACTTTTATTGAAGTTTTCGCCATAAAATCATGCTCTTTTTAATATGTTTACTAACATATGAAGTAGTGAATATATATTATCAATGGAAGTGTGCTGAACTACTACACACTGTTTCAAAGTGTTTCCCTAAAGGGATTTCAATTCAAATATGGACCTTTTGCTTTAAAACTTAAATAGTAAAATATAAGAAAAGTATAAACACAAAAAAGATATTAACCTAGCTTAAAATTTCTGTTTGTACAATTTAACAATTGTTTACATTTTATTCTAGTAAAATCAGTTATTCTTGTGCAAGGCAATAAGAAATTTTTTAAAACCTTGCTGTGATTTAACATTCAAACTTGACCAATACTGGTATATCAAGACCAAGATACAAAATAGTATTTTATCCATTTAATAACAATACCTCTTAAATATTTTGACTTGCACAATAAAATGTAATAATATTTTCAGATTTTGAGAAAAAGAAATATTTTCAACCCTTAAATTTCTCTATACATTTCTACTCCAGTCCCATTTTAGAATTTACAAAATTCAGAACCATGAAACTTGGCTGGTTTATTCAGGGTCTAACCAGAGTACTCTGACTAAGAGAGCTAGACGGACATTTGGATGGTTATACGCTCTCATTACCTATTTAAGAGGCTGTTGTATTGTTATTAAATTGATAAAATACTATTTTTTATCTTGGCCTTGATATAACACCGTGAAACCTATCCAAACTGGACCCTGAATAGCCCAAGTACTCTGACTGTAAGAGAGCTAGATGGACATTTGGACAGATATACGCTCTCATTACATGTCCAAATGTCCGTCTAGCTCTCTTACAGTCAGAGTACTTGGGCTATTCAGGGTCCAGTTTGGATAGGTTTCACTGTGTTATATTTTTTTAAACTTGGGGTATCAACAAAATTAAACACTAATATCACAATACCTTAGACTCTACGATATCGTAGAATGGTCATTAATGTTTTTCTGTATCTGATTAACCCCCCCCCCCCCAAAAAAAAGAAGACAGACAAAAAACAACACACTTCAAATTATACTCTATACATGTACTCACTTTGAGTAGTAAAATAATTTTGCCTTGAAATACTCTTGCTCGCTTGTCTTTTCAGAGCTACATTTTATTAATCGTTGCAGTCCTGTCTTAAATCTTTCATCGTTTTTAAAGTCATATTTTAAAAACTGTACAAATTTGTTTTCTTGAAGCTGAATATCATCTTTCTCTGGACAAAAATTCATGTTTCATTAATGGTCATAGATCTTAAAGAATTATTTTTAAATACTGTAATATTATTATACACATCACTGATTTCTGCAATGTCTTGTTTCTATACTACATTGTATAAGAAACGCAAACTCTATCAAAATATATTTACTTTAACAACTAAAAACAAAGAATATTACAACCCGGAAGTAAACCGGAAATACACACAGAATGTTATATAACAGACCAATCAACTTCACTGTTGCAAATATATGTTTCAGGCTCATCCAATGACAAATGTCGTTAGAAACTGAAGAATTGTTTTCGGTATTTTCTGAATAAAGCATATCGAAGTTTGACAGACCCATTAACATGCTAACCACAAAACAGGATGACACTTTTTGATGTAAGTTAATACTTAGTTACAACAATTATGTTAACGTAAAACCGGTTTATGAAATAATAAATATAAATATCTCTCAACTCGTGAGAAATTGAAGTGGTGATGCTTGATCATAAATTAATGGTATCAAAAGTCGTAATAGTGTATGCCACAGTACGGTCTGTCAGTATGTTTCTATTAACATTTACTGTTTAATAACTATAATAATATTCCCAGTTTTTTTAATTTTATGTTTAAATTGATATTTAGCAAACGTTATACTGGCAAAGTCATTAGTTCACCAAGGTAAACGTCTACGGTCCGTTTTTTAACATTTTGACATTTATTGGACCTACGGCACAGCAATAAACATCACAATAATAAATATCGTGACGGAGACGTTTATCTTGATGAACTAGCAAAGTCATATGTCCAGGTTTATTTTGATGAACTTTTATCATGGGTGAACCAGTTTCAGTGAGCATAAGCATTCGGTTGTAATTCATATCAATATTTATGAACAGACATTTCACTAAACTGGCCGCTAAGTAGCCCGAGTACTTTGACTGTAAGAGAGCTAGACGGACATTTGGACATAAATACGCTCTCATTACAGTCAGAGACCAACCTATGTATATTTTTGGCAATTCCTGACTATCAAACGGTAGGCAAAGATTCCCGCTCTAATACCACAACAATCCTATGTTTGACGTCAAATACCTTTACATTGATCATTTTCGAGTTAACTGATACAAAAAAATCCACATATTAATCACTAATACACATACTACAAAAAGAAACCCGACAGCACCAACATTCAGCTATGCTTCGTGACACTCCGTCACAACAATTACAAAGCTCGGCGATCTATTTCGAGATGTAGATCACGTGATCGCCACTGGGTGATTCCGCCTTGTGCAGCAGTTACAGGGGCCGTCTCATACCAAGCGACGTTGCAACATGGAAGAGTTGGCTAATGCCGTTTTGGATGAATTTGGATTTAATTACGTCATTAAACCAAAACAATTACACATTATTGATTCCATTTTGAATTTGAAGGATACATTTGGGGTGTTATCGACAGGATACGGCAAAAGTATGTGCTACGTACTGCCTCCTCTTATGAAAGATAAAGTAAGTAGTAATTTAATTTGATTATTTTATGTTTTATGAATTAGTCATTAGTACAGTAGTAGAGTGTGTGTGTGCGGTTTTTTTTCCAACAATTACGTAACGCTCTTGAGGGGATGGGGTATCATAAGATGTATTCCGAGGCGTTAAGGGGACGGATGGCAATGCTTGTTACTGCAAAATCAAAATTGAATCGGTGCATAGCTCATTCGATCTTTAAAACTTATCTTGCAAAATAATTATAGTTGTTTTGCTATTCAGAACAAACTAAAAAATATTGAAATTTGTTTTGTTCAACGACACCACTAGAGCACATTGATTTATTAATCACTAGCTATTGGATGTCAAACATTTGGTAACTCTGACATGAGTATTGGAGATGAAACCCGCTACATTGGCAATGGATCTTTTATTATGTACTTTCCCGCAGGCTGGACAAATTCCTGTTCTACGCAATCGTCCACTTTTATCCTCGAAACATTCTTTACAGAATGCACATTCCATCGCAGAAACACAAAACGAAACTAATCCATGTTGTAATTAAATCCAAATTCATCCCAAACGGCATTAGCCAACTCTTCCATGTTGTAACGTCGCTTGGTATGAGACGGCCCCTGTAACTGCTGCACAAGGTGGAATCGCCCAGTGGCGATCACATGATCTACGTCTCGAAATAGATTGCCGAGCGACGGAGTGTCACGAAGCGTAGCTGAATGTGGGTGCTGTCGGGTTTCTTTCTGTAGTATGTGTATTAGTGATTAATATGTGGATTTTTTTGTATCAGTTAACTCGAAAATGATCGATGTAAAGGTATTTGACGTCAAACATAGGATTGTTGTGGTATTAGAGCGGGAATCTTTGCCTACCGTTTGATAGTCAGGAATTGCCAAAAATATACATAGGTTGGTCTCTGACTGTAATGAGAGCGTATTTATGTCCAAATGTCCGTCTAGCTCTCTTACAGTCAGAGTACTCAGGCTAGCCGCTAAGTAGCTAAATTTACCGCACATGCGTCAAAAACTGTAGCATATATGCATCAGCAGTAAATATTGTTAACTATGTAACTTGTTTCGGTGAGTGAAACGTTTATTGGTATAACTTACAGAAAAAACTTTCCAACAAAAAACCTTTTAGTGTTTTGTCAAAACATGTGTTGTTTAACAAAACATGTACTTATAATCATTTATAAAAATTACTTAAAATATTCAATCTAATTAAAATTAGCTCCACTATTACATGTGGATCTAACACCAGCCAGTTGGAGCTCATGTTCACCAATCAAAACCTTACTTGCAGAATCCTGCCAGTGATTTAAAAATAATTTGAAAACATTCCGAATTATGCTGAGGGTATACGATATGTTTCATGTGAATTACGAATGCCTTATTTAGACCAGTAGAACTAATTTTAATCAGATTGCTAACAACACTGCGTAGTCCTCAATGTCCAGGTAACATTTCGTCTGTAAATAATAATTTAAATATTGACCAATCACACTTCGTCTTATATAACGTTATTTGGGAGCATACAAATTCTAAAAATATTGGGCGAGTCTATTTTAGTGGCCGCAGTACAGCGAACCATACCAATACGTTAGGGGTGGGTTATCAGTCTTCAATTTTACATTAAAATTTATTTATTTATAAAAAAAAAAAAACTAAATCAGTCTTCAGTTTTACATTACAAATTATTTATTTTATAAAATAAAACATGTTTTAAGGCATTTGTAATTCACACAAAACATGTTGTATACCCTCAGGATAATTCGGAATGTTTTCAAATTATTTTTAAATCACTGGCAGGATTCTGCAAGTAAGGTTTTGATTGGTGGACATGAGCTCCAACTGGCTGGTGTTAGATCCACATGTAATAGTGGAGCTAATTTTAATTAGATTGTAAAATATTTTCAGGCAAATGACAAAATGGAGTCCTTGAGAACCAATGTTAACTGACAGCATTTTAGGAAAACGAATATAACAATTCTGATGTCTTGCAGTCGTGTTATAAGTTAAGCAATTGAATGATTATAATGGTTACATTGCTTGATTAAAAAATATAAGCTGCGTTCTGAGTTTTAATAAATATATTAACAGATATCCAGAAGGATATTTATGTTAAACATATAAGGACCATATATTTTTGGCAAGTAAAGAGAGTTTTACCAGCAGACGCCATGACAGTCATGTGACTTCAATAACCAGATGGCAGTACAGCTGTGCACAGACAAAAATAGTTTTTAAGATTAAGTTTTCTTTCAAATTACAGTCTTTGAAAAATCATCGAAAAAAGGTATTAAGAAATGTGCTGTGTTTATGAGTGGGTTAAGTTCAATCTTGTTTTCTTTGCTCGTTTTAACTTTTATTTTTACAAATATTTCTGTGAATATGACAGACATTTGTTACATTCCACATGCAAAAGTCATCAATGTCAGAAATATTCAAATGTACGTACTATTTCGCACAAAAGATACAACCACCAAAACAGGTCCCTCATCGAAACAGATCCACGGATGATAGTAAAGTCACTGACGTTGTCTAATCCAATGGGTAAGACATCCTCAAGTGATTGTGAACTGGTCTGTTATTGGGAACTGGTTTCAGCAAGTGTGAACCCAGGTGTTTTTTTAAAGGGGTGTGTGTGTTCCAGCAGAGTAAAATGTGTCCTTGCTAACGACAAACTTTCATGTACGTGTAGCATGTGTTTATAAATGGTGTGGCCTTAATAACTTTTATGTTTATGTATTTTGAAGCAAACCATATAGAGAAGTTGTATGATAAATATATACAAAAAAAAGAAGACCACTTCTATAAGAAGCCATATAAAGTACAAAAGCTATTGAATTATTGGGGGAGTGGGCTAGCCCCTTTACTAAAGTTATTGGGGGCCGGTGCCCCTCTGGCCCCCAGCTTCTGCCACCTATGATCCACACCTGTTCAGCTCAAGCACATTGTAATGTACAATGAATTTTATAAAATAATGTTTAACTGTACTAAATTTACTATGGAAAATAACCAAACTTGTTTTTACAACCATGCCAGTTTATATTGTGAAGAGATGAAAGTCATGCTGTAGTCTAATGTTGACATAAACCAGGCTTTTTTCTTCACAAGAAGGATGCATGTTATGTGACTTCATGTAGACAAGATGAACAATGACAGCATTATAAAAGTGTTGCTTATTTAAATTTGTTTAATTTATTTAATATATGAAAATTGCCATTATGTATACATTGCCCTATGTATTAAAAGCATTTTCATGCCTACTTGTTTTTTCTCAGTTGTGCAGATTGTTGATGAGAGGTTTTTTTTAATTCAACAAAAGTATTACAGTGTCAAGGTTCATGCATACATGTGCATATTCGTTAAAAACAACCCATATGTAAATAATCTGGTTTATGGGGTAGCCTATTGGCTTTACTTGATATTTAGTACATATTCTGCCAAAACACCTTTGCTCAGCACATTTGTGGATTATTAAATGTTGCCTATATTCATGTACATTTTCATTGTAACTCAGTGGTAAGAGTGCTTGCATCAGATATAATGGATCATTCATATAGGATCGATTGCCTTCCAGACAACAACTAAAGTGTTTATTGTTACATCTGTTCTTATGTTTCAGCCAATACCCTGGGTTTTTTATGATGTGGGCAGCAAACGATTTTGGGTTCACTATGGTCTTGTTATTCTGGGATTTCTCCTCAGTGTTATCACAGCCATTGTCCAATGGAAATCTCCGGCTCCTTATGGAAAGCACCAATCACAGGTATCAATACATAGAGACAGAGTTTGAAACGAAAACGTAAGACCCCTCAAACAAAATTAATAAATAGAGTTTTTATTTTAGACTGTTTTTAAAACTTTGGGGCATATGTTCCTTAAAGATGGTGAATAAAGTAAAAATAATTGCCCAACCAGTATAAATAGTATATATTGATTTTATACTTTATTATAATAGCAATATTTGCATCATGCTTATAACATGCTGTCAAGCTTCCAAGACAAAATGTATTGGATTAACTTAAGACAAAACATGTTGCTACCACATGGGCTGCTCCTACCATGTAGTAACGAGATATTTTATGTAAATTTTCACAGCTACACATCTAACAATGTTCATGGAACACTTTGCTTCTAATTACCTAAAGCTCTCTTCAAACGTCTGTTTTATTTTCTGTTGTATCATATTTTTTCTTAGGAAAATTCCTGGGGCTTCATGATTCCTCAGAGACTTTCCCACATACTCTCAGATGGACTTCCAGGCATCGTGTTATTTCTGTTGGTAAGTTGAAATAAGAATGTAGCGACATAATACATTTCAACCTTCTAGGTATATACATGTATGTAGATACTAATGTTTGCACAATAAGTCAAGTTACATATTGTATTACTGCAGAGAGAGCTGTTATTTTTACAAAATTGTTAAAACTTGGGTGCATCCACCTATGATCGAAAAGCTCCTCTTAGGTAACTCAGTCTATATAGATAATTTACATATTGAAAGCTTTGTACCACTATAATCATTATAATTTAGTTCTATGATAATTGATATGAAGTCTTTATAAGTGGTTCTACCGGCCTCGGTGGCGTCGTGGTTAGACCATCGGTCTACAGGCTGGTAGGTACTGGGTCGGATCCCAGTCGAGGCATGGGATTTTTAATCCAGATACTGACTCCAAACCCTGAGTGAGTGCTCCACAAGGCTCAGTGGGTAGGTGTAAACCACTTGCACTGACCAGTGATCCATAACTGGTTCAACAAAGGCCTGTGGGAAGCGCAGATAAAAGATCCCTAGCTGCTAATCGGAAAGAGTAGCCCATGTAGTGGCGACAGTGAGTTTCCTCTCAAAATCTGTGTGGTCCTTAACTATATGTCTGACTCCATATAACTGTAAATAAAATGTGTGGAGTGCGTCGTTAAATAAAACTTTTTTTTTTTTTTATATAAGTGGTTCCCTTTTCCTCTGAAGCATATGTTATTAGTAATATTACATGTACCATTTTGCTTTTTAAAAGAAAACAGTTAAAATTACAAATTCCAAAGCCTACCTATCCTGCACATCCCTCTGTTCCAGGGAATTTGTACTAGGGGATATTTGAGCATTCAGCCAATGTAAGCACTTCAGTCTTGTTACATGGTTAGTTTGATTGATTGGCATCATTGTGTTCCAATATATTATTATTATATAGATAAATAATTTATTCATGTTATAATGGAAAGAAAGAAATGTTTTATTTAACGACGCACTCAACACATTTTATTTACAGTTATATGGCGTCGGACATATGGTTAAGGACGACACAGATATTGAGAAAGGAAACCTGCTGTCACCACTTCATGGGCTACTCTTTTCGATTAGCAGCAAGGGATCTTTTATATGCACCATCCCACAGACAGGATAACACATACCACAGTCTTTGATATACCAGTCGTGGTGCACTGGTTGGAGCGAGAAATAGCCCAATGGGTCCACAGACGGGGATCGAAAGCTTTACCACTGGTCTACGTCCCACCCACATGTTATAATGTATGCAGGCAATATTCAAAATCTGTGTTATTTCATTGATTTCTTAGAAATTCTTTTAATATTTGTCCTTGCAGGTGTTCTTTTTGTTTGGCAGTGTGAGAGGCTATGCTAATTATGTATTCCTTGCTATCTTTGTCGGACATTATTTCCACAGGTGAGTTACAAATGAAAAAAGTTGATGATTTATTTGATCTGAACCTAATTTAGTCAGCAGCATCTGAGTCTTTGAAAAGATTGTATGCATTTAAAGTTTATCAAAGAAAAAATAGGATCAGTCTCCCTGATTAGAACTGGGTTTTTTATCTTGTGTTTCAAATGCTACGGTAGGCACTGTCCTGTATTTGGTGGAGGAATACATATAAAATCCTCTTGCTATTATTAAGGAGGGCAAGCTACAAGTACATTTTGTCACGTGAGAGCCAGAAGGACGTAAGTGCATCAAAATTCATTTTTTAACAAGCCAAGATAATGAAGGAAAACTGTTTTTCTTGATCAGTAGTTAAGATGTCGAATTTGTTTTAATGACATTGAAATCTGAACATATTTACGATTTCTTTGTATATTTGCGGTATTTATAGCATATTAGGTGTTTCCGTTATTTGCTTAAATAGTTGTAGTTACGACAATTATTCATGATTAAATTAAATGTGTCACTTACGACCAACAGTATATCAAGTAAATTTGAATATTTATTTTGAAAGAACCATCACTTTTGCAAATCACATATTTATTTTGAAAAAGGAGAAAGCTTGTAGATAAAAAATATTTAGAAGCAAACATTCAAAAAGGAATACAAGTAGAAGTACGTATTAATAAAATCACCGCTTAAACAAAATATGTGAAAAAAGTTATTTCACTTTTGTTAATAATAATAATAATAATACGATAAATAAAATCACCAGTTGAACAAAATAATAATGTGAAAAAAAACTACTCTGACTCATGAAATCCTTGTTTTCTTTGACCCACCCCTGATTTTGTGTGACCTTATCTGGTGCAGGGTTTCTGCCAGAGAGTAAAATGGGTATGGCGCCATATCCAAATATTTTTGCTATTTTTTTTTTAAGTTAACTTTTTGACAAAATTAATTACTCTTATCATTACTGTATGATTTTGTTAATCCTAACACTAAACTTAACCCATTTTCTTTCTGAGGGAGGACCCCACCATACTCCTGTTGACTGTGGTTACATTCAATTCCATAGAGCCATACCCAAAAATTTCTTTCTGGCAGAAACACTGGTGGTAGTGCTCCATGTTCATTGTTTGATGATGGTGCATCAGAATCAGACGACCTGTCCATACAAAACCTCTTTTTCTAGGCAAGTATTCGTTTCTGATGAGTATCAGAAAAGCTAATGTCATGTTGTGTGCAGTGTTTTTTCTGTGTTCTTTGCGCCATGGGAGTCCTTTTGCAGATAGTTCCTGGTTCTGCTGCCTTAGGGTGTACTTCACTAGTTTCAAGAATGCCTGGTTTATCAGCTAGTGTAACAGACAAA
The DNA here is from genome assembly GCF_016097555.1 of Gigantopelta aegis. Taxonomy (NCBI): domain Eukaryota; kingdom Metazoa; phylum Mollusca; class Gastropoda; order Neomphalida; family Peltospiridae; genus Gigantopelta; species Gigantopelta aegis. The sequence goes on from NC_054704.1 coordinate 26,039,894, forward strand.
CCAGAATAGTTAAGCAAACTGAAGCTGGTATCCTTTAATGAAGAAACTATGTTTAGCAGCTTATTGGTTTGGAATACACCGAGTTCAAGTGAAGCTTATTCAAAGGATATAGGGTTTACATTTCCATCGAGGATGTGTACTGAATATCAAATCCAGAAGTAGTGAACACTATACCATGTCCACCTGTTGAGTATGCAGGATTCTCTACAGGTTATATTGAGTGAACAGTAACCCCTGCAGCTTCTGCTGTGTACTCTCTGGGTTCTGTTGTGTGTTCAGTGCACACTCCTGGTTTTGTTGTGTATTTGGTGATCTCTCCGGGTTCTGTTGTGTGTCTAGTGATCTCTGCAAGTTATAATGTGTGTTCAGTGATCTCTCCAGATTCTGTTGTGTGTCCAGTGATCTCTCCAGGTTCTATTGTGTGTTCAGTGATCTCTTCAGGTTCTGTTGTGTGTCCAGTAATCTGTCCAGGTTCTGTTGTGTGTTCAGTGATCTTTCCAGGTTCTGTTGTGTGTTCAGTGATCTCTCCAGGTTCTATTGTGTTCATGTGTATTCAGTGATATCTCCAGACTATGTTATGTGCAGTGTTCTCTCCGTGTTTTATTGAGTGTTAAGTGATCAATCCTCCGGTGTCTGTTGTGTGTGCTAAATTATTTCCTGCATCTATTGTGACTGATATGCCATGTTCAAGTTCTCTTGTGTATGCTATATCATGATCATGGTATGCTGTATGTGTGTTCTGTCATGTTCTTCTTCAGGTTCTGTTGTGTGTACTATGTCACATTCGGGTTCTGTTGTGTGTGCCACATCATGTTCAGGTTTTGTTGTGAGTTCTCTATTATGTTCAGGTTCTGTCGCAAGTGACTTGATAAAGGCTGTGGTATGTGCTGCATTAGAAAAAATGTAGTGGGTTTCCTCTGAGGACTATGAGTCATATTTACCAAATGTTTGACATCCAATAGCCGATGATTAATTAATCAATGTGCTCTAGTGGTGTTGTTAAACAAAGCAAACAAATAAACTGTCGCAAGTGCTATGCTACGTTCATTTTCTATGGTGATTATTTTCTCATGTTCAGCTTTTTGCTATGTTATGTTCAGGTCTTGTTGTCATTGATGTGCCAAGTTCTGTTGTGTATGTTATATATCATGTTCAAGTCCTGTTTTGTGTGCTACATGTATGTCATGTTCAGCTTATGTTGTGTGTGCTATGTCATGTTCAGCTTCTGTTGTGCGTGCTATGTTGTGCTAATGTTTTGATGTGTGTGTTGTGTCATGTCCACGTTCAACATTCTGTTGCTTAGTTTAGCTTAGTAACTGGTTTAACGTGTCCATAGTCCATATACCACTAGGGATTTCAAACACGTCTATCCTGAGTGCGGACTCCGATAGGATTGGGGGTCTGACTTGGGACAGGGATATTCTGTTGCAAATATTTGTTAACTGTAACGTTAATCAAAGTTCATAGATCTTGCTATCGTTTATGTTGAGGCCACATTCATACAAATTACATGTTGGAAACTTTGCTTCAATTAAAAACATTTCAAAATAGATATTTGTTTTTCAAAAAAATTCACCAAAACATGTTTATTATTATAAATATGGTGCACATAAAATAGCAAACCATACAAACATTAATGTTACTGCAATTCCTATTTATATATACAGACACCATTCTTGTCTATTGCCAAATGGTTCGTTGCATGCAGCTAGTACCAAATGTTTTTCTTAAATAGACTGGGCTCTAACAACGACAAAAGTCATATTATTTTGAGGATTCAAGCACATACAAATATTGACATAATGTGTGCTCTATTGTACTTCGCATTTGTAATTTCTATCACAGACCGATAACAAAGAATACATATGTGTCGTATTTGGCATATACGACCTATGTCAGACATAATTATATAAAGAACTGTATTTAAAAGGGTGTATCTACCACACACGACCAGTCGTGTGCACATAATGGACAGCAAGCAAATCGGAGGAAAGTCGTATGTGTCAGTTACGTCTATTTTCGTGCAAATTGGTATCTGTGATTCATTTACGACCGTTTAAATCCTTCTGTTTAAGCAATGCAATTAGGGACACAGCTACGATTTTTTGTGACAATAATATGTAATCGGGGATGGGGATTCCGAATATGCCAAAAAGACGTTTTATGTCGTATCTGCCACTTATGACCGTTTAGCTCTCACGCAACGATTTGGGGTTTTCCCATTAATACATGTTATATATAGTTTATAGCCATCAAATGCTTCTAAATTAATGGTTAGCATTAAACAAAACTTACACAATTCAGTCTTACATTGTGGCATTCCTTTTACCAATTTGTTTTTCATTGCAGAGGTTTGATTCACCCACTGATAATGCGATACCGAAGTGCTTATGTACCACTTGGGTAATTTCTTATGTTTTTAAATCATATATTTTATTATAAAATCATATTTGTAACAGAGATTTATAAGAAAAAGGCACTGCTAATGTGTATGGATGTGCAGTATTATTGGTATACAGATATATTATGATTAAAAGGTTAAATGATATATATTAAAGTATACCTTACTTGTATCAATATACTTTATAATTTGTGTATTTCAAGTTCATTGTCATTTGGAAACTACAATCTTTTAGGTTCGACTGATTATCTTAACTGTGTTTATAGATGTGAAAAAGGAAATGTCTGCCAATATTAAATAAGCTTTAGTACACTGAAGTGATCGATATATTGGAATATTTTATTATTATTATTTCATGTTTTAAATAATAATTGTAAACTCAAGCATTGTCATTTCATAGTGTTCAATTTCTTTTTCAGAATAGCCCTTGGAGGAATGTTCCCAAATTGTTTATATCATTTCATAAATGCAGATTTTATTAGTTCTGCAACCTATAGCTGGAATTATTATTAGTAAGTATACTTGCACAAGGAGCTCCACAGAAACGTTTCCTTAATAGTTCAATATCTAATTAAAGGATCAATAAAACAATGTGCTCTAGTGGTGTCGTTAAACAAAACAAACTTTAATTTTGTAAATTAGGGATATTTGGAAACATAGAAGGGGTGGACATCTTGATAATTGGTTTCTTTAAGTTTGACGAGTTTACAAAATATATTTTAAAAGTAATTAATTTATATTTTTAATGTAAGTGAATGAATCAATGCTTAATGATACTCCAGCACAAAAAGACACATCGGCTATTGGGTGTCACACAAAGGTATAATAAAGCCACATTATATTTATTCTGTTTGTGGTCATTATTAGGTACTATTGTCTACAATTCTTACCTTTTTAATTTTGTTTTTCAGTGACCCTCGATTTATTCTTGGGCTTTTGCTATTTATTATTGGTTTTGTTATCAACCGATGGGCTGACTGGAAGCTTAGATCTTTAAGAAGTATGGACAGTTATGTCGAAGGTAAAACTTCTTGCATATCAGTATTTAATGACTGTTTTCTTCTCATCTATTTCGTATTTATTATATTCATATGTTTTTGCAATACGGATTGTCAATATAGATATTTCAGATAAGCCATTCTAACAACTAATTTTTTATCAGGAGAAGAGTGTTTGAACTATAGGTCATTGGAGGCTATTTTCCTCCTTTTTCAGCTTGTTAAATGAAGAATAAATATTGGGGGGGGGGGGTTGGAGGGGGGAGGCACTCCTGCCAAAAATGCTTTGAAATCAACTGGATCTCTGATCTCTAGGTATTCTCTGTAGTGTTTACCTAATTATCATTACTTTGCTATTAGAACATTTTACTTGGATTTTTAAAATCAAATATGTCTTTTATCTTTATGCATTTTTTTTCAGGATCACAAGAATATTTAATCCCATATGGATGTCTGTACGAGTTGGTATCATGTCCAAATTATTTAGGTGAATTCATTCAGTGGATTGGATGGTAAGTGTAAATATAAATGACAGTAATATACTATATACATTGAGACCCCACCCCACCCACCCCCATACCAGATGCCCAAAGGACCAAGTAAAACATTCAGTTTTGAGGGGTATCCAATTTACTGTGGTTTTTAATTCTTTGTAGTATACTTTAGTTCCATTAACAAAACTGTCAAAAACATCATCAATCAAATGTGGATAAAATTATTCAATTATGATTATCCAACACAGTAACATTTTACAGTAGAGCAGGTGTCAAAAATGTAAAATTTATATGAATATGAAACATCGCAGTTCCATGCTTTGCGGCTGGTTTTGTGAGGGGGAAAAAATCCACTTTAATGAGGTTCAGGTTTCAAGGAGTTTCACTGTATATATATATATATATATATATATATATATATATATACACACACACGCACAGAGAACATGTGCGTTATTTCCTATTCTAACAATTACCCTTGAGACATTTTTTAGGAGGGTGAGCGATTCAGGTCTCTAGCTAAACTGGTTTTGTTTTCTAATATTAGATGGATGTGATATTATAGAAGACGATGGTACCAGTCAAATTGTTCATGAGCACTCCACCTCTTGAACACATCACTTGTGCATGTTGTTAATTTTTAATAGTACATATGGTTACAGCAGGTTTCCTTTCTAACACTTTTATGCCAACTGTGATAATGACAATAATACATGATAATGAACAATGCATTGATAAACGTTCCCTTCCTTTTGCAGGTCCATAGCAACATGGTCTCTCGCTGGAGTAGTGTGGTGCCTCTTTACTGCAGCAACTTTCTTCCCCAGATCTAGACATAATCACTTGTGGTAAGATTATTCACAGGGTGGGATTTAGCTCAGTTGGTTGAGTGTTCGCTTGAGGTGCTTGTGTCGCAGGATCGAGCCACCTCGGTAGATCCATTCAGCTGATTTTTTTTTTGATTTTTTTATCGTTCCAACCAGTGCACCACAACTGGACAAAGGTTGTTGTATGTACTTTCCTGTCTGTGGGAAAATGCATGTAAAAGATCCCTTTCTGTATTAGGAAAAATGAAGTGGGTTTCCTCTGATGACTATATGTCAGAATTACCGTACCCAGTGTTTGACATCCAATAGCTGATGATTAATTAATCAATGTGCTCCATTGGTGTCGTTTAACAAAAACAAAATGAAGATTATTCATACTATTACAGGGCCGTAGCTAGGATTTTTTGTTATGGGGGGAGCAACTGAGTAGTTAATAGTCTAAAACTCCTTAAACAGTTAAGAAGATAATTTTCTTTAAGTTTCTAGAATGCTTTCCCGGATTTTTTTTTCAATATGGCACTTGGTAAGTAAAAAACTAAAGTTTGTTTTGTTTAACAACACCACTAGAGCACATTAATACACCAGAAGAAATAAAATTAGGTGTAGAAAATTAATAATTTATGCAAATGCACATATCAAACAATGCAGAGGAGCTAGTTGTCATATTTACATTACGCCTCAGTGGAGTAGTGGTTTAACCATGTGGAATAAAGTTTGTTTGTTTATGTTTAACAGCACCACTAGAGCACATTGATTAATTAATCATCGGCTATTGGATGTCAAACATTTGGTAATTCTGACACATAGTCATTGGAGGAAACCCGCTACATTTTTCCTAATGCAGAATTGGATCTTTTATGTGCACTTTCCCAGACAGAAAAGCATACCACAGCCTTTGACCAGTTGTGGTGCACTGGTTGGAATGAGAAAAACCCCAGTCATTTGAATGGATCCACCTCAAGTGAGAACTCGACCAACTGAGCTAAATCCTGCTTGTTTTAATCCTGTGTATGTTGTGGGGTTTTAAATGATGGAAGTTGAGCTACAGCAATTTGTTTTAAGGATGGTTCTGATTTTGTTTTAAGATACACAATGATAGGCATATGGGCTCCAATTTTTGTTGGGGGACAGACTGATTTTTGCTCAAATTAAATGAAAATGCCCAAATCTGGATACCATTTATTAACATTAGCATTATTAATGTCAAACAGCTATTTAGGGCTGCAAATGAATCACAACACATTTTTTTACATGGATTAATGATGAGGTTTCATGCAAGCCAATTAATGTCTGCCCGAATTTGAGGATATTATCCAGCACTAGGTAGGCAGTTGCCCCACCCCGATTCATACACTTCTGAAGATACATTCATTTATTTGGGTTTGGGTTTGGGTGGAGGTAGCAGTCTGTATTCAAGTATCTAGCTACTTTACCAATGTACATGCTTCCATAACCCAAACACAAAGAATCATGGTTCTAGATTGTAAAGCCACTTCTGGTCTGTTCACAAATAACGTTATTAACAGGCTGTGGAAAGTAGCTCAGAAGTAAAGTCTGCCCAAACTAAAACCGATCACAAAATTATTTCCCTTAAAAGACCAGTTGGCTCTTATGTATTCCAGGCGTGGGATGTAGTTCAGTGGGTTGCAGAATCTATTGTCTGTGATGGACTCTAGGTTTTCCCCCATCCCAACCATTTCTTCATGACTGGTACATCAAAGCCTGTGGTATGTACTGTCCTGTCTATGGAAAAGTGCATTTAAAAGATCTCTTGCTACTTTATCATTAATTGTAGTCTGCATGGCAGCAGCAGGTTTCCTCTCTTTGGTCACCAAATAGTTGTAGTTTAAAAATGTTTTGAGGTGGTGTTAAATGTTCCTCTCCTTTCCTTTCATGGGGCGGGACATAGCCCAGTGGTAAAGTATTCGCTTGGTGCGCAGTCGGTTTGGGATCAATCACCTTCGGTGAAATTGGTCTATTTCTCGTTTAAGCCAGTGCTCCAAGACGGTATATCAACAGGTTGTGGTATGTGCAATCTGTTCTGTGGGATGGTGCATAGGCACTTGATGACAGGATAATGTAAATATTGTCAATATACCACAATATACCCCTCAAAAACCCTCTTAGCACACTAGCCTACATACAAACCCCTGAAAATATTGCTGTTGTCAAAGAGGAAGAGAAAGAAAAAAAAAAAAAAAAAAAAAAAATGATAACCACTAACACGTAGCCTATATTGTTACAAGGCTTAACAAGCGTTTTCCCTACACTGAACTCAAAAATATAAATTTGAAAACTGACTTGAAATAACTGATGTTTAATTAATTAAACATTTTAAATCTCTGAACTGGTTTATGAAGTTGCAATAAAATGTCAAATGTAGATATTATACAAAGTAATTAAAGAACTTACATTTTCAAAGTCAAATATATAATATCTTTTTATGGTCCTGATGAAGTGTTTTTAATACCTGATTATATCAAAGTCATAAGGTATTTTTCAAGAAGCATATGATACAAATTAAGCTGTAAAAGTATTTTTTTACTTTTTTTTTTACATTTTTCTCATGTTGTTTCGTGTTTTAAAATTTGCATTATGGGCGGGGTAAAATCCTCATTTCGTCATGGCCGGGAATAAAACGTGAATCAAAATGCTTAGGATAGGGTGCTGTTAAAAAAAAGGAAAAAATAAAGAAAAGTACTGAATGTTTATCGGACATTGGGCTTTTAATCACAGTGACTAACTCAATGCAGAAACCACTGTATCATGTACTAGTATCATTTGGAAATGGTTTATTATCCTGTCATCAAGTACCTATGGGATGGTGTATATAAAAGATCTCTTGCAACTAATGGAAAAATGTAGCGAGTTTCCTCGCTAAGACTGTATGTCAAAATTACCAAATGTTTCGACATCCAATAGCTGATGATTAATAAATCAATGTGCTCTAGTTGTGTCGTTAAACAAAACAATTCCTCCCCCTCTTTCATTTGCAGTGCTCCATGATTAGTATATGTATATCATTGGCCATAGTTTGTGGTCATTTGTCTGTGGGATTAGGAACATAAAGCACCTATTGCTGCTAGAAGGGACTAATAAATGTGTCGGAACATTCTTTCTTCGATGTAAGATCATCATTAAGTTATGTTTGACCAGAATGACTGCAGATTAAATATTGTGATTTAAAAAACAACAACCCAAGAACATTATTTTCGTTTCTACAGAACATATTTTACAGGCATGTGATTGAAACATTTCTAAAAAAGCTGAAAATGATACATGCGTGCCGAAGGTACGTAATCGAGTGCAGAATGCAAGGAAGATGAATGAAAGGAAAAAATTTAAAAAGCGGAATTCCACCAATTAGTGGAAGAATCACATGCCTGATTTTACTTGTTGCCTTTATATGTTTATCTTAGAAGTTGCTAATTATTACATTATTGTGGTCTTTTTACAGGTATAAACAACAGTTTGAACTTTACCCACCTGACAGGAAGGCCTTAATTCCATGGTTATTTTGAGATTTATGTCAAATTTACTCTTTTTTTTTACAAAATATTATTTTTTATGTCACTGTAAACAACTCTGAGACGTTACTTTGAGTAAAAATATTATTTTGTATGCTGTTTTGTATGTCATTCTGAAAAATTCTGAGACACTACTTTGCTTAAAATATTACTCTGAATGTCATTGTGGATGTGTAATAATTTATTTAAATGTATTTCTCTCAATGCTATTTCTTTAAAACGCCATGTACTGTTAGGAATGGAAATAAAATGTATTTCAAAGATTGTCATTTCACTGAACTCCATTGAAAATGTATCACCCAATTTTCAGTTTATCACATGCGAGAGGTTACTATAAAATACACAATAACCTCAAACTACACAGAATCAGTTAAATGCATTACTTTTTTCTTCTCATATCCTTTGTAGAATTAAAATCGGACTGGTGCGTTTTCATTGGAATTTAGTATATGTTACTTTTTATTCTACTATACATAAATGATCAGGGCCCAATTTCACAAAACATCATAAGACTAGTTTTGCACTATGCCTAAACAACAGTTCATATTAGTCTTAAAAGTACAACAAATATAATTTGTAGTACATATATTTCATTTTCTTTTGCCCTTAAAATGCTCCATATTCCATAATGATGAAATTTTCTGCGTGAAATAGATGCCAAACACATGTAAACTATGACCGGTATAACTGCTGGTCGAAGGCGTAAACTTAGTCATTTGTGAAATTGGCTCCTGTAACCTATTTATATCTACAAAATATTTGTCCTTTTTTTTTTTTAGATAATAATGAACAAATTTATGTTAACATTTTTCTCATTAAGTGTGACTTTCTACATGTGTATGTTTAAAAGGTCAAAATAATTGCATGTCATCCCAGTAATATACTTAATTTATTTTATAAACTTTCTATCTAAATTGTTTTGTAACTTTTCAAGGCAATATACATGTTTATATTCATTATCGTTTATTTCTGAGATTTGACTCTGTGTGTATACATTAACTATGAGTTGAGACATATTTATATTTGTTTATTTATAAGATGTTAATTTATATACTACCTTGGTGCAGTTTTTCTGAAACATTTTTACCTGACATTATTCTAAAATACTAGATATATACTCACGGAAAAAAGTTCCTGTGCATCATTAAAATTTCAGTGAGACGTATATTTATAAAATTTTAAAATATTGTGTTTTACATAGATGTACTATTTATCTGTCAAAAGTACAGTGATCCCCTCCTGTCTTCTGAACCTGAAATACAGTCTACACAATGCTTGTTGCACTGTCGGTGACGATATAACAGAACAACGTATTGACCTCATGTCATGGTCGTACTTTGTGATCACCTAATCGGTTGCATAAAGTTCTTCCACTGATTGGCCTTGACACAGGGATGTATTGGGATGTTAAACTTGTCATTTCCAAATGATTCCACATGTGTACCCACTTGATATTTACTATTGGTTAACATGACGTCACGTGTTGACTCACTAAACATGGAAGATTCCTAGTATTCCTAAACTGTTGAGAACATCTCCACAGACACTGCAAAGGTTTCTGAGGAACACCAATGAACACCAAAATGACTAGCAACAACGTTTGTGCCATTCTAACTGCAATCATGCCCATCTTTTCTTGGAGGCGTGACATCACACTGACGACGATTAGATGCCAACAAAAGTATTTTTCTGAGTGACGAGAATGTATACAATAGTTTTAGTGACCAATGATAAGACAAATGACGTCAAAGAGGAGCATGTGACCAAGAATGCTAGTAATGCAACTTATGATCACAAAGCATGAATAGCTCGTGCAACTGACTGGGCACTGCTGGGATATGGAAGGAAGTGGTTACACGTTTATTCACTGAATTTTTTATGACCAGATTTCAAGTAAATTATACTCTATATGCAATTATTTGGTGCACAGGAACTTTTTTCCACGAGTATATATTAAAAATAATTACCAATCTCTTTGTGTTATATTAAATTTGAAAAACATTATTACCAATAATACGGTAGTTTTGGGCCCAACTTTCTATGCCAGGCCTCTAAAAATTGTGAGAGCAATCATTTCGTTAACACATTACTGGCACAAATCTAATTTTGCATCACATAATTTTTGTTTGTGCAAAATTTTGAAGCATCATTTACTTATATATAACGGGTTACATAAAAAGTAAATGGGTTACCTGAATTTATTTCTGCGTAACCGAATAAATGGGTCACGCAGATTTTCAATTCTCAGAGACCTGCGTGGTCCATGTTTTAGACATGGGAAATGGTATTTGTAAATTGCATGACATTCCATGACCTGTATGCATCTTTACTTAATGTAATTGTCTTTAGTATTTTGTACCCACCTAGACTAGTATAGTATTTATGTACCAAGACCGCCAAATACACTAGTAACTTGTGGAGCTTTTGTGATTTTTAATCACACTGTTATAAACAATTAACATCTGCAATAAAAGCAGTGAAACAACAATATTTGTTTTGTGATATTATTGTGTAAGATATAAAATACATGTATAACAAGACTATAGCCATCTCAAGTTGTAAAAATATGGCCAGGACAAAGATTTCCTTTAATATGCAATCATGTGTGAAAAGTAAATTATGGTGACCTAGTCATTGTACACAACATACCGCCATCTCAAGTTGTACTTTCAAACAAGGTTTGATGACCCTTTAATGAATTGATAAGAAAGATATGCTCTGGAAACAAAAAGGTTTATGGACGCATAGTGCCATACCATAATACAACCTATCAGAGATGGGGGGTTTAAAAATGCGTGAAATGTAACAGTCGTTCCATTTTTTTCACTTTATATATATACTTTTTTAAGGATTATTTATTTTACATAACTAGCATAAAATGAATTCTCAGTATAGAAAAAATGGAGCAAATCAGTTTGATGTGATATGTGCTGTCCTGTATGTTTCAATCTAAAAGATCCCTTGCTGCTATTTGTTAGGAGTACCTTATGTTGTGTGAACCATGTTTCCTCTCTTGCTATCTAAATGTGTCGATATAACCATATATTAAATATAAATAGCCATAGTTTAAAGTACACTGAGGCATCATGGAACAAATATTCCTTTCTTTAATGAACAAGACAGTATGTGTTGTACACTGCTATATCCACACCCCCTCCCCACGATAAAGAGCTCACTACATGTATATCTGATAAATAATGGCTATCGAGCATTTCCACACTGTTGTAGGACAAATACAAATGTACATGATCCAGTATGCAGGAACAATTTTCTCGGGTAACAAAACATTGGTATATGCTGCAATGACCATCACAATAATCTGATCTAGTCCTCACAAAGCTTCACAATAAATTTACCTGTTGGTCTGGGGAAGGTGGCGTGGGCAGCAAGACAACTGGTGCCCCACCCCCCCCCCCCCCCCCATCCATGAGCTACTGTTTTTTTTATTAGCAGCAAAGGATCCTTCATATGCACCATCCAACAGGCAGCCTTTGTCACACCAGTTGTGGAGCACTGGCTGGAACGAGAAATAGCCCAATGGACCCACTGAGGAGGATCGATCATAGACTGATCACACGTCAGTCAAATGCTTTACCACTGGGCTATGTCTTGTACCTCAAATCGTCAGATGATTATTTCCAGCGCTATTCAGAATATCAAATTCAGTGTGGAATATTATTTTGAATTCATTCAACTAAATTTTTAGTTTTTATTTAAAGTGTTCAAAGAGAAACAAACAAAAGTAAAATAACACATATATTCATGTTTTAGTTTTACAACTGCCATTTTTCAAACAGTTAAACAAAAAGTTTTAATATGTGTAAAATACTATACATTCTTCACTGATTCAACAGATTTCATCACTCTTCCATCTTCACATACAAATGAAAGTACATTGTCTGAACTAGCACTATATAAACATTTTAACTCTGCTTTAAGAGTTCACTGGTTTGACACTACCAGATTCAACATAAAACAATACAACTTTCTAAGAATTACTTTAAATATTCTGTGCATCTAGGTATTATTTTTATCTCTTGCATGTCCTAATGCTAGTTGCCAAAATGCAATAAAACAATATGCATATGAGCAGTACACACCTGCAAACTTGTAAGATTGTCGTTTATGTCTTGCTTATATTATATTATATTATATTCAGTTAAGTTTCGACAAATTATCCTGAGCACATACCTCAACTATTAGAGCTAGAAGTCAATGGTTAACTAGAGAAGTGAGGGTTGTAATTGGCTTATAATATTACCCCATTTAATTCACCGGTATTGGGATCCAAACCTATTACCTAACAGCTTCGAAACCCAGTAACTGAATCAGAATACACTTGAGGCCAGTAGATGGCTGTTATCTCTGTATGTGACAGTGTAAAACTTAATCATGGATATACTCACACATACAATATGTACAAAAGACATCACACATCAACGTTTCAACCAGGATGCCCGTAACCCTACAATTTTTACCCACCCCTCATTTAAAGTTATAGAAATGCTTATTTAAAATGTCCCAGAATCCAGCTACAATTAAATCTTCTGTGGAAATACCCTTCTATACCACCCCTAACATCATGTCCTTTCGTTATACATCTTACTCTGTATTTATTTATGTCTGAACAAGTTTGGAATTCCCAGAGACGAGACTGAAACATGTAAAAGATTAAAACATAACTCATAAGGCGTAGTTGTGGCTATATCACATGTGCATGAACAATAATCAATATTGCTCATTTATTTGTTGTAGCCTACAAATGTACATGAACACCCACAACATTTTTCTTTAAATCTACATGTATCTATTATTTACATAACTTGTAGACAATTATAACCTACCATTCATACTGACATTTTTGTCCGGGATAGTTTAAGTTTACGTTCTGTTCCATTATTATTCCAACATATTACAATTTCACACTTTTAATAGTCGAAACTCACACCAATTGTATAGGAATATATAAACATTAAATCCAGCTAGTGTTGTATATTGTTAAGCCCATGGCATCCACTTTCTGTACTCTTTCTTAATTGCCTCTCGATCTTCAGGCACGGGAAGGTGAGGTTTTATACCTCTTTTCTCCCTATCCACTTTTACATTCCGCTGAAATAAAGAAATTCACAGAAATTTTAGCATGTAATAAAACATTTTAATAAATATCGTGTAATAATGATGGACTTTGTACATGAATATATTTTTACCTTTACTTGCTTTACATTTGTGATGTTATGATGGGAAGAAAAATAAATGTAATATTGTTTATCTTTGGTATTATAATTTTAGATCCCACAAATATAATTAACATATCCTCTTCCCCATTCTATAAAAAGATTTAGTCTATAAAAGTTTAAAATCATTGGAAAGTGATACCCAGAGCTGGTTTATCCTAGTAGCACATGTAGGACATGCTACGGGCCCTGCACTTCAGGGGGCCCCACAATGATATGTACATTTATTTTCCCTAGGTAATTTTTCCCCTCTCTCTGAGGTGGTTACAAAATATAAATCCTGGGAAGGGGGAACCTGCTGTTATTTGTGCTACAGGCCCCGCAGATGCTTAAACCGGCTCTGGTGATACCAACATTTGAATATTTTTTTGTAATGAAGTACATGCCACCCATCCATTCCTTATCTCCTGTTACTGCCACATCAAACAATTGAAAAAGGAAAGGAAAGGAAAGGAAAGTTTGTTTAATTATTCTCCAGAACATTTTAAACAAAAGCAATTCATAACCAAGTGTCACATATGATAACTGTGATACCTTATTTAAGGTCTGGAGAGTGAACGGAGAAACCCACTGTCACCACACAGGAACATACATGTTTTATACAATTGCCAACTGGCAACAATCATCACAAATGTTACCCCACATTACATTATTACATTGTTGTATTAAAAATAAAACAATGCCTGCAAGTACCATTTCTTTGTACTAGGCTAAGGTGAGTAAAAAATCACTCTCCAAAATAAATAAAATAGGCAGTGTAGCTCCGATCGGATTTTGACTGGTATGTCTACACAATTGTCTATTAAACCAGTATTTCCCATTTGTTCAACAAAGAGAAATACCAGTTTAATGAATGCCTGCAAGTACCATTTCTTTGTACCAGGCTGTTTCCTAACGTTTACTTCCCTATGCCTGCACTGGGACAAGCTGGCATCAGTCACCTAAGCAGCATTAGGGATTATTGAATATTCTAATTAACATATTATGTCACCCTCGCTACTATTAAAATACTACACATCCATGGGAGAAGACGGCATGATGTGACAAGATGGAATAATCAGGGGATGAAAAGGAACACAGATCTACAGGTAACTAAAACAACTCGGTAAAACTCTAGCAACATTTGCCAATTGCGAATTTTCAAATCAATCAACAAATTTTATTTTCATTTGGCAAATAAATTTCAAGTAATAATTGTTATTTTATTAAAAAATAACTGGGTTTTTTATTGTTGCAATTTTAAAGATTAAATAGATTTGGTGAAATGTTCTGCTCATGCATGCATTTTGTATATTAATGGGCTAGACTTCAATGTGGGTATGATTGTACAAAATGATCAACTTCATATAAACTTTCCCCACAACCTACCTGTTTAAGCTTTGCCAATTTGCAAAATACAATCTAAGAAAAAGTTGACAAATATATCTCAAAATGACCTCACCATAAACCAATTTCAATGACCACATGTGGTCTGTTTTTATTTAATTTTGATACATTTTGTCTACAACCCCTCCCCCTAAATTATAGTCTTTTGCATCAAAAGAGAAGGATAAATTGGCATGTACTATAATGAATAAAGTTAAAATTGACACAAAAATATATTATTAAGTTTAAACCCATACCAACTCAAATAATATTTTATGAAAAAAAGTTCAGTTTAAATAAAAATGTTTCTTCACAAATTACATGTACCATCAAATTGCATAGGTTAAATGTTTTTTTTTTCCATGCAGGTATGAGAGCATCTAATAAAACAGCCAAGGTAAAACACGCACAGTTCTACCTTTAGTCTCTGTGTACTGCATTATCGAATACTTCAGTCACAAAACATGTGAAGCTTCATACCTTGGCTGTTCTAGCATTTTGTCTTCAGTCCTGTATTAAAACTGAGATTTAACCTAGATATAATTTCATGGTAATTTGTTAAGAAACATTTGTATTTTCACTGACTTTTTTTTTTCTCAATTTTTTTTTGTTATTCGAGTTGGTATGGGTTTAAAAGTCAATAATATATTTTTATATGAGGAATTATAATTATGAACTTTACATTATTGAATTCAAAGTATAGAGTTACATGCCAATTCATCCATTCTCTTTCAAGAAAGAAATGTTTTATTTAATGAAGTGCGCAACACATTTTTTATTTACAGTTATATAGCGTCAGATATATGGTTAAGGACCACACAGATATTGAGAGAGGAAATCCGCTGTCGCAACTTCATAGGCTACTCTTTTCAATTAGCAGCAAGGGATCTTTGATATACCAGTCATGGTGCACTGGCTGGAACGAGAAATAGCCCAATGGGCCCACCAACAGGGATCAATCCCAGACCGACCGCGCATAAAGCGAGCACTTTACCACTGGGCTACGTCCTGCCCCCCATTCTCTTTCAAAGCAAATAGACAGTTAGCTAAACAGAGATCAAATTTGCCTTAAACTGTTAGAAAGAAATGTTTTATTTAACGACGCACTCAACACATTTTATTTACGGTTATATGGCGTCAGACATATGGTTAAGGACCACACAGATTTGAAGAGGAAACCCACTGTCGCCACTATATGGGCTACTCTTTCCGATTAGCAGCAAGGGATCTGTTATTTGCGCTTCCCACAGGCAGGATAGCACAAACCATGGCCTTTGTTGAACCAGTTATGGATCACTGGTCGGTGCAAGTGGTTTACACCTACTCATTGAGCCTTGCGGAGCACTCACTCAGGGTTTGAAGTCGGTATCTGGATTAAAAATCCCATGCCTCGACTGGGATCCGAACCCAGTACCTACCAGCCTGTAGACCGATGGCCTGCCACGACGCCACCGAGGCCGGTTAAACTGTTAGATACAATTTGCTATGGTTCAACTTACACCCTGTTCTGAATCTTACCCAAAAATCTCGACAATTTTTGTAATTCTGGAAACATTTACTGCATTTGTCTCTGTCAAAACCATTCTCACTCAGGCATGATAATGACTGTTCATGTTCCTGCAAATAAAAGAATTATGATAAATATTTAAAAGATAACCAAAATCTTAGTTCTATCACCCTGGACTCGACCAGATACCATCCCTCTATGTTGGCTTGCGACCAGCAAGGGTAATGCTAGGCCATGATTCGGTTGAAGAATCACCAGATTTTCCAGACCCTTTGACATTTGTGGTAAGGGGTATGCCCTGTGCACCCCGGCACTATCTACTGTCCACTGGGTGGGGGTGGGGAGACAAATTATAAACATACTAGAATTAAAGATGCTTCATCATAATTGAAATTTTAAATTTTGGTTTCTTGATTTTGAAAATTTTAATGTTCTCACTTCGCCAAGAATTCCTAGATAATTTCAACAAAAATTACACAGGCAATAAACATAATGTATCCATAATGTATGTTAGCACTATAGCTCAAGTACTTTACCCTTCAAGAGGTAGACAGACATTTGTACGGTTATAATCGCTCTCTGCCGTCAGAGATAATTCTATATAAGATTCCTGCTCTAAAAATAATACAACAAACATTCTTAGTTTGACACTAAATACCTTTACATTGTTCATTTTCGAGTTTGCGGATAATAAATATTTTGCTTATTCACAACTAATACACATACTACAGGAAGAAATCTGTCAGCACCTACGTATTTAACTGGAACATTATTGAACGTGGGTACTGTCGAGCTCCTTCCTGTAGTGTTATCGGTGAAATCGAAAATGATCAATGTAAAGTATTTAGAGTCAAACTTAGAATGTTTGTTGTATTAGAGTGGGAATCTTTGTCTACTGTGTGGTAGTCAGCCATTCCGTGTTTTCGCAGAGAGCGATCATAACTGTACAAATGTCCGTCTAGCTCTCAAACGATAGAGTAGGCCCTACTCAGGCTAGAAAGACTGTAGCTCTTTTCTTTTTTCAACTATGATACTGAGGTGGCTAGAATGCATGTATGTATGCATTGTAGAATTAATAACTGCCCCTCCCCTCATCTGATATTGAAACATGTTTTGTATAAAATTTATTTACTACGGTTGTCTTGGAACGACAATTATTATGTACTCCATTGCTCCTAACGTGCAGCTTTTCTATATATATATATCTATATATATCTATATGTATATTGATCTATATATATATATCTCTCTCTATATATATATATTATATATTATATTATTATTATACATATATATATATACACAGTGAAACCTCTTAAAAGCAGACCCTCTGTAAACTGGAATTTCCCAAAACCGGACATTTTTCAGTCCGGTGATTCGGCGCACTTGGTATTTTGCTAAAGTATGCTTTAGGAAGTTGTCATGTTGTCGGTGTTTTTAACAAATTAAAGTTCAATTCCATTTTTAATGTTTAATCAAGTATCAACATATTTATTGTTAATGGTACAATTAATTTTTTTTTTTTAAATTGTCAATAATTAGGCCTACATCATAATTTCAAAATAAATCATTCACCTGCTTTCGTGTATATAAACGCGAAGTAGGTCAGCTTTATTGATATTAAGATTGTTAAAACAAGTCTAAAAACACCTTTCCAGCATTTTTAAAATTATAGTAAACGGTATAATTGGGTTTTTTCTTCTGTTATTTGTATTTAAACTGAAAAGGAAAACAGACAAATGCAAACAAAACATTCCAGTTCATAACTGTCACATTGATACAAAAAAAAATAAAAAAATAATAATAATAATAATAATAAATGTAAAATAAGGTGCACGTGTGTGCACAATTTACCCAAGAAAAAAAATCCATGTAGGCATCTTAGCCATGCATGACAATGAACATGTATGGGTCTGCAGTAGCCTACTGTGCCACTCAAGAAAACAATTCCGAAACTGATCAAGAGATGGGTCATGCGTGATCGTTCATTTTCATAGTAATATTTTTTAACAAGACAAAACAAAAAAGTACTAAAATAATCCTGGGACAGTAGTGTAGCGTTTATGGACTGCAAAGTTAGGTCATAGGCGGTCAATAAATAACGGGGGTCACTGATCCACATAGATCTACTGCGCCGAATCAACAGACTTCCAAATCGTTTTGGATACAAGGGGATGCCTACATCTATGCACAACTTTCAAATGTTTATTTACTACAGACATAAAACAATTTGACATGTATCTCAGATTATGCACTGTTTTATTGGTGAGAGACACATTTTATTAAGTATTTCAGTGTTCACGTAGAAAATGGTCTTTGAATGCTTAGGTGCGCCGATACACTGGACAGCACTTTACAGAATTTAACCTCTCTAAACCAGATATCTCTTAACACCGGGCATTTTACTTAGTTCTTAGGGGTGTCCGGTATAGAGGGGTTTAACTGAATTTATCGGTTTCATATATATATATATATATTACCATAGTATAAATATATTTTCCAAACTTTCTTCAACTTCTTAATTGGCACCGTCAGGTATAAAGAACATTATAAATACTTACCATAAATTAAGTTAGGGTTAGTGACAGTGCCAGAGGAAAGTCCAATTTAAATTTATCAATTCATGAGGGTATTTTTTGTGTAGAATATCATTACGTGACCCAAACACCCTTACCCCATCCCAGTTAAAAGGTAGCCGTGACACGATTATACCAGTGTTTACCTTTTGACAAGGATTCTTTTCGTCGTCACTGTGCTTTGATGGATTTCCTTTACGTAGTCGTTTTTGACTATTATCTGTCAAGTTACTCAAGTTAGTCCAGTTACTCATAACTGTTTTTCAGATTTGGAGTTTTTGAAAGTCATGAATTACATGGCAGCAGCCATTTTGTTTTTAGGGTTTTTTATTTTTATTTTTATTATTGTCATTGTACTAAAACTAGTTCTATGTGCTGATTTGTGCTGAAATAGAACGAAACCATAAACTTGGTGTAATTAATAACAAGCGCTTTGGTTTGAGGGTTAAAACAGTCCCCATCTCCAAAACATTTTTTTTTTAAATGCATTTGCCAGGGGAGCATGACCCAATCCACCCACCCTCGAAGTCTTCGCTCTCCACTTTCTACTCCCAGCACTTTTTTTTTTTTTTTTTGCACACGAAGCTGTAACAAGTAAAAGAAGAACACAAACAAATCATTTTATCATCGAATGTAAAAAGGGCAACTGGCAACATTAGAGGCAAGTGGAAAAAAACATAATTTACTTTTGCGTTATGAATAAAAGTTAAAATTCATATAAAAACATATTATTAAGTTTTAAAACCATACCAATTGCAGGGCCGTACCCTCCGGGGGGGGGGGGCAGGGGGGCAGCTGCCCCCCCTGAGAATCTTGTCCTTTTTTTTTTTATATATATCTCCAGTAATAGCATAGAAATGTTTAATCTTTATAGTATGTTAAAAATTATTTATAAAATTTAGTGCCCCCCCCCCCCCATGGATTTTGGTCAGGGTACGGCCCTGAATTGAAATAACATTAAAACATTATTATACATATTTTTTTAATTAATGTAAATATAAAAGTTTCTTTTCAAATTATCATCAAATTGCATTGGTTAAAATCTTATTTAACAATACAGGTATGAAGACAACTGATGGAACAGCACACACGGTTCTACCTTTAGTCTAAGTAAATGTTATTATTTTGTCTTCACCCGTGCATACCGGCATCGGTGGCGTCGTGGTTAGGCTATTGGTCTACAGGCTGGTAGGTATTGGGTTCGGATCCTAGTCGAGGCATGGGATTTTAAATCCAGATACCGATTCCAAACCCTGAGTGAGTGCTCCGTAAGGCTCAATGGGTAGGTGTAAACCACTTGCACCGACCAGTGATCCATAACTGGTTCAACAAAGGCCATGGTTTGTACTATCCTGCCTGTGGGAAGCGCAAATAAAAGATCCCTTGCTGCTAATCGGAAAGAGTAGCCCATGTAGTAGCGACAGCGGGTTTCCTCTCAAAATCTGCGTGGTCCTTAAAACCATGTGTCTGACGCCATATAACCGTAAATAAAATGTGTTGAGTGCATCGTTAAATAAAACATTTCTTTTTTTCTTTCACCCGTGCATTAAAAACGAGATTACTGTTAATTTGCTAAGGAGCTCTCCTTTTAGTTTTGAGGCTATTAATCCTACGGGACATTCCAAATTTCACAGCACCAAAACCACCATCCGCCTGTTACCGACCCCGGTCAGACTGCTGATGCTCCCTTGCACTTGCCAGTGCAGGAGGTTCAACCTCCAACCCACCCCACCCCACCCCTTTCCTATCCTGGACGGAGGAGCCAGCCGAGGCCGGTACTTGTGCCCAGGACAGGCGTGCGCTACATGAGCTTGTACTGAATGTGCACATTAAACACTGACCTGACCTAAGGAACGGTTTTATTTACATACACATTTTAGTAAATTTGTTATTATTATTATTTATTTATTTTTAGTTTACGTATGGGTTTGAAACTCAGTAATATGTTGTGCCAATTCATCGATTCCCTTTTCAATGAAACGGACTTTTAAATTGTATCATGTATATATTTATTAGACATCACCTTTTTAATGTAAAATATTGTAACCTTTATATAGGCCTAATTATACACAGGAATTTTAGCAGGGGATCTAGTCTGTGGCGAGTGAAGTTTAATTGGGAAAGGTCCAATCATGCTTCCCCGGAAAATATATTGATTTTTTTTTTTTAAATTGCTTAAGCGGCGGAGGTGGAGGTGATTTTGACCAAGAACATCCCCTTTTTACACGCATACGGTATAATCAACATAATTTTACTGGACAAAAGCATGGTTTATTACAGGACTTATTGTAAACATATATTAGGGTAACATAAGTTAATAATGTACTTGAATACTTCCCATTTCCAGCCAAAATATTTGGCTGATATTTGTCGGTGCAAAGTAGGCCTACATTATGTTTTGTGTAACTTTGGTAACCACAGAGATACAAACTGCATAAAGGTAGTTTTTTAGTTAACAGTACGTTGTTTATTTTTGTGTATACCCATAATGCACCTCTTCGATGGCGTCCTGCTGAAGGTTGGAAAGATGCAGAATTTATAGATAATAATTTTAAAATACTTATTTTCAGAAAAGTAAATAATTAACTTGCCTCGCTTGTTAAAAAAGAGATGTTTGAGCAAATCATTAACATCATCAGTTATATTAACTGAATATTCTTTTGTCAGATATTTTGATATAATGTGACCCAAATCTACCCAGGTTGGGCCTCCATTTTGTTTTACATGGATGATGGATCTGAACTGAAGTTTACTAAACTGTTTAGCTAAAACTTTATTTATTCCAAGATCTATCATGAGCAACTTGCAAATTTACAGATATATCATTAGTATTAAACTATAAGTTTTAATGTTGTAATAAATTGAAAAAAAAGAGAAATAAAATATTTTTTTGTTAAAATTACATAGTAACATACTAACAAACATTTTCATTTAATTTTAAAATACTTTAAATAGCAAAACAATAAAAAAAAAAAGAAAGAAGATTTTTAAGGTGTATAACTGATAATAATTAAATGTTTACAAAATAACTTCTTTTTTTTAACTCCAAATGGTTTACCTGTCATGTTTCCTTCAACTTAGTTCAAGTTCAGGAATAGAAACAAATACTCACCCTAGGAGAGTAGAAATTGCTGGGGACAAGTATAATTTAAATTGTGCTTGCCCGTCAGACCAGTAATTCTGAGCCAGCATTCAAAATAAGCACTTGTCCATTTGCACTTACAAAGTCATCATTTACTCAGACAGTCATAATGTACCACAGTGGTTATCTGCATGGTGGACAAGTAAAAAATTATCAAGCAGTATGATAATTTTTAGCATTTGTTGTACTTCAATCATACAAAAGAAATTAGCGGTATCCATTGAAAAATGCAACACAAATATTGTGGATTCTGAGTTGAACAAACATACATGTAGTCTTGTAAAAGTCCCAGTTCATAAATATTTGGAATACCATGGCCGACATAAGTAATTTATTTGATCAACAAATCATATTTGATATTCAGCACCATTTGCAGTTAAAACATAAAATAAAAAGTTTATTGTTTATTTGTTTAATTTTAAATAGAAAAAAATTGTAACTTTTACCACAAATGTGAAAGCCAGTTTATCTTTGATTTTGGGGGAATTAGTGATTACATCATCAGTTAGTTGATACAAAAACCTGTTAGACTATTGATCTAGGCCCTAGGTTGAACACATTTATTATTTATTAATTTGTAAATTATTAAATACTGGACTAAAACAAAAGTTTAAACAAATTTAAGATCGATCAACAAAACCCAGATGACCCCGATCACGTGATTCCTTGTCAGCAAAGTTAAAGTGAAATTTACCCAGCAACATGTTCTTAATGGAATTAGATCAAATAATTTTGTCTAGAGCTGTAAAGCTACATTTCCCATTTTATGTAAGATACAAATATAAAAGAGACCAAATAATTAGAAAATAAATATGAAATGTAGCTTTTTAGAGACATTTGGTCTAAGAGGCTGTGCTCTCGCTATACATTTGACTGGTTTTCATTGCATCCTATCCTATCATATGTGTATGTTAGGCTTTAATTTTTTAAATTTTTTTTAAATGTGGTTGTTGCATGGCTTGAACTTTTCCTCCAACATCCACTACCTGTCCTGTAGTGTAAGTTTCCACATTTGAACAAATGAAATTATTGCTGGACAAGTAGATTTTTAGACGTGCTTGTTCGGTGGACAAATGAAAAGTTCTGCTTACATATATGTGTGGCACAATGGGCAGGACGTAGCCCAGTGGTAAAGCATTCACTTGATGCGTGGTCGGTCTAGGATTGATCCCCATCGGTGGACCTATTGAGCTAGTTCTCGTTCCAGCCAGTGCTCCACAACTGGTGTAACAAAGGCCGTGGTATGTACTATCCTGCCTGGGGGATGGTGCATATAAAAGATCCCTTGCTGCTAATTGAAAAGAGTAGCCCATGAAGTGGCGACAGCGGGTTTCCTCTCTCAGTATATGTGTGGTCCTTAACCATAGGTCTGATGTCATATAACCGTAAAAATAAAATGTGTTGAGTGTGTCGTTAAATAAACAATTTCCTTCTTCCACATGCAACACAAATTTTTAGATATTTACTGTAGAGTACTTTTGCCATGGTCCTTAAATCAGCTTGTTAGAACTCTCAGATTTCATCTTTTCAGGATGTCCCAATAGTAGGAGGACTAGTGATTTTTCTTGGGGACTAGTAATTTTTCTAGGCTACTCGTCCCCCAGACCAGTAGAAATTGTTTTTAATTTCTACCCATGAAATACACTGTACAAATTAATTTATTTTAAACTTCATAAACTTCGATTTCTCTCGCATTGTATTACAGTTTATT
This sequence comes from Gigantopelta aegis, assembly GCF_016097555.1. Classification (NCBI taxonomy): domain Eukaryota; kingdom Metazoa; phylum Mollusca; class Gastropoda; order Neomphalida; family Peltospiridae; genus Gigantopelta; species Gigantopelta aegis. The sequence continues at coordinate 26,063,676 of NC_054704.1, forward strand.
TCCATGTTTAAGATTGTCATACACAAATTTAGATTGCATCAACAAAACAACCGTTCATTCTATTTTCAGAGATTTGTAAATTAAACTTAATTATATAAAAGTGTTTTAAAAGATGTATACTTGTACTTGCAGGTTTTTAGTTTTCCAGAAGGGCTACTGAGTTTGCAGTCATGGAAATTCAGGTGATGTCTGATGAGGGAGCCATTGAAGATTCTGGTTTGTGATCTTTTAATGTATTTATTTAAAATATAAATTGTATTATTCACATTATAAACTATATTGTGTAAGTACATGTATGTGTGTGTGTGTGTGTATTGGGGGGGGGGGGGGGGGGATGTAGCCTAGTGGTAAAGTGCTTGCTTGATGCACAGTTGGTTTGGGATTGATTCCCGTCAGTGGGCCCATTGGGCTATTTCTCATTCTAGCCAGTGCTGTGGTATGTGCTATCCTGTCTGTGAAATGGTGCATATAAAAGATCCTTTGCTACTAATGGAAAAATGTAGCAGGTTTCCTCTCTTTAGTCACCAAATAGTGGTAGTTAAAAATGTGTTGAGGTGGTGTTAAAGTTTCCTTTCCTTTCATGGGGCAGGACATAGCCCAGTAGTAAATCATAAATGGAAAAATGTAGCGGATTTTCTCTCTAAGACACAATGTAAAAATTACCAAATATGTGACATCCAATAGCCGATGATTAATAAATCAGTGTGTTCTAGTGGTTTCGTTAAACAAAACAAACTTTATATATGTATTGTACTTGTACATACTTGGTGTAAATATTTAAATTGAAGGATGTATATGGTATCCCAGCACATCTAATCCAGCTGTTGGGTAATTTTATCAGAAGCCTGCTGCCATATTGTATCCTCCAGCTTCCCAGACAGAATACCGCATACCACTGTCTTTGATATATCAGTGGTAAATGGGAAGTAATTCGGTCAGTCTTTTGAGAGCCTGTTCTTAAATTTGATCAATTGCTGCAAAATATTTTCAACTTACATGCTATTTTAACATTTTTATCTAGATTATTAATTCTTTCAGCTGTAGGTGAATGTAGGTACATGTAAATAACAAAATAATCACTTACTTATTTCAGAACTGCAAGAATGTGAAGTGGAGGTGGACAGTGACATCAAAGAAATAGTTTATTGTAAGCCTCATGTTTAGTGATTAGTGTTTTTGTGTGTGTTGTTTAGTTATTTTGAATGAGTGAGGGGTACTGGACATTGAAATACACTGTTAGCTACATTGATAAGCCCTTAATAAGGTGTAATTCTTTTTCGGAGGGGGAGGGGGGGGGGGGGGGGCTGGTTGGTGGTTAAGATTTGCTTTATTTGTGGGGTTTTTAGCATGATTTAAACTGTTTTGTATGTATTTTTAAATTGTAAAAAGTTTTATATTTTTGTGTATATGTATTGGTAGAATAACAGTTGTACTTAGTTTTGAATATAAATACTTTTGTTTTTAGAGTGTAAGGACTGTTTTGTCGGTTTATTTGATGGACGGGATCTATCTGAGTCAGTAGATCAGATTTTCTCCCAGTCCCTACCAGTGGCCCACAACATGTATCTCAAAGGCTGTGATGTGTGCTGTCCCTGTCTGTGGGAAAGTGTATATAAATATTCCTTGCTGTTAGTGGAAAAATGTGGGTTTCCTCTGAAGGCTATTATAAGAATTAACAAATGTGTAACTGATGATTAATTAATCATTGTGCTTTAGTGGTGTCATTAAACAAAACAAACTGTTTATTTGATGCAAGGACTTTTTATTTTAGTGTGTAAGAACTGTTATGTTTCTTTGATATAAGGAATGTTTTGTCTTGTTAGTCCCTGGGCCTGCTGGTCCAAACAGAAGGGACTATAGGTTTCATCTCCGTCCTTCTGTCTGTCCAACATAGTTTTTGGATGTTTTTTTCAAAATGTCTTGAGATACTGAGCTGGAATTTTGTGTATAGTTTTATCATATACTGTTACAGACTAACTTTGACTTGCATTGTAGTTTACTAATTTTTCACAGTTATGGCCCTTGAATTTAGGAGATAAGAAAATTTGTTGGGTCAGGTAGGGGACGTGTATTGCTTTAGCAGTACTCTCAAAATGCTTGTTTATTTGATGTTCCGACTGTTTTGTCTTTGTGTTTAGGGTGTAAGGACTGTGGCTTGAGCTACAAAGAGGAGTGTGAAATTCACTGTGATGGCGGTGTGGTACCCATCTCTGATGGCAAAGCTCCAAGTCGTGCTCGAATGTCTCTTCCTTCTGTTCTCGGTTTAAAGAAGATTCCTGGAACAAACGAAGGTTAGAATAGTTACTGTGTAGCTAGGTTCAGCAATCAATACACACAGTTTTCATAGTGGTTTGGAAAAACATGGAATTTATAAGTGTAATTTTTCAGTCCAGGAAAGTTAAAGATTTTTAGTTGGGCCTTAAAAAATTGGTGAATATGTGGGGGGTTTTCAGTTTAAAATAATACAATATGTGATTAGCAATTCTTATCAGAAAAATTGTAATATTATCAGATTATGTTTACGACTGAAGAAAAATTCTTTAAAGTCCTCAAAAAGATCAATGGAAAATACCTTGGAAAAACAAAAGACGTCAAATTTAGTAATAAATAATTGAATGCACCATGTTATAATGCCCTATGTTCAGTTTTAAACATTAAAAAAATACATATACATTGAAAGTATGACAAAAAGAATACATTGATGTCCAAAATATTCAGGTTTTTTTTTTTTTTTTCCAAATAAATGTTATTTAAATTTTTCAAATTTTTGTTTGTTATTTATTGTCAAAAGTTTTTTGTTTAGATGCTGTTTTCTCAAAACGTGTCATCAAACATCGAAGTCAGTTTGGACCGTTGGAGGCACCACTTTATGCAACACAACCAAAAATGGACCCTGCCCAGCTTTCCCTCAAGGTTCTTCCATCCGTTATTTAGAGTTTTGTTACTTACTGATATATAGAAATGAAGGGTATACACACCAACAGAGAAGTGAAATATTTGTGTGTGTGCTGGGTTATTTAGATGATAGTTCATGTATTTTGTAATTTCTTGTCTATACATGTCCTTAATAAATCAGCAGCCACCACTGCCATCCTTAAACAAAGAAGAACGTAGCCCAATCCATAATTTCCATAATTTCCATAAACAGTTTGGAATTGGTCAATGAGCGAAAACCTATTTTAATGCCTCTCCAGCATTTTACAGAAATACATAAACATGTTAGATGAGTATTTCTATATATAGTGTTCAGGTGTAAACAAATTTTGTTTTTGCCAGCAGTGTTTCTGCCAGAAATAAATTTTTGGGTATGGCGCTATGGAATTGAATGCAACCACAGTCAACAGGGGGTATAGGGGGCCTCGCCTAGAAAGAAGATGGGTTTAGTTAAGAGTTAGGGTTAAGAAAAGTATACATTAATATTAAGCATAATTAATTTTGTCAAAAGGTTAACTTTAAAAAAAAAAAAAGTTAAAACATTTGGGTATACCCATTTTACCCGCTGGCGGAAACCCTGGCTAGTTTTGAGATGTGTAGACAATTTTCTTGGACATTATTCAAAAGTGGTTAATTTAAAGAAAATACATTAGCCAAAAACTAAATGTTGTAGCCACTTTGCCTAATAATCACCAGTTGATTAATTTAGCAATAGTCAAGGTGAGCCTGAGTGTTTGATATAAATCGTACACTAAATGTTTACAAATTTATATTGTTTAACAAAATAACATTAATTATTTTAATTTAATAGAATATGAAGGTGTAGAATCGTTTTTACTTCATTACATGTTTTTTTATCACTGCAGCTTTTTTTACTTGCAGCTTGTTACTGATGATAATACACTGTGGATTTATGATCAGACCGATGAAGAAGAATGTAACTGGATGATATTTGTTCGGGCAGCAAAGAATAAAGCAGAGCAGAATTTGGTTGCTTACCAGTCACAGGGCAAGATTTACTTCGTGAGCACAAAAGTGAGCAGTTTTAAAATATATTCCTGGATATTATCATAGAATTTAATATACTGTCAAACCTGGGTTAAAGAGGCGTTCTCATTATGCGATTTGTCGTACTGACCTGTCCCATGCGATTTGACAGCCTTACAAAAATTGGAAGGTGTAAGACTAAAGTCATTCTGATTTAGGTGTTCTCACAGTACAAATGAATTATTGAATGAATGTTTAACGGCACCACCGACCTCACAGTACGACTAATCGCATAATAAGAACTCCCCTTATACAGTTTCAAAAAGTTGCTTCTTAGGCAGTAGGTTGCATAATACAAGTCAAATGGTACTATATTGGTGATTTGGGAGAGAAGTAAGGTAATACATAGTTTTTTGCTTAGGTAGCAATTGTTTTTATGTCAGCAATGTATGTTAGGGTTCTGGAAAATAAGGCAGAGTTAAACCTGCCTTCAAAGCCACCTGTTTAGGGTGGACAATTATCAGCGATGGCCACATTGATGTCTTCCCAATACATTGTACTTCTGTACTACCACCTGCTGTCATGATCACTAAATGGATGGGATGGGAACTCTATTTACGTGCCCATATCCACAGAGGTTCAGGCACGCCCACCTCGGATTTGGCCTTTGACTTCGCCAGTGACCAATTCCGGGGCAGGAGGGGTGATCACTAAATAGCATCCAAAAGATGGCTATAACAATTATGTGGACAAATTCAGACTTCAGAGCAGGTTTTCAGATGCTATGTTCTCCACCAATTAGCATGTTGTAATTATTGTGTAGTCTGATGTTAGCCACTTCTGTGGTTGTTTTATGTTTGATGCATAAATCATTAAATGCTGTTCTTTGTAAATGCAATTTGTTTATTTTAGGCTATTCCTGCATCAACTGAACTCAAGGTTTGGTATGCCAAAGCATATGCTGTTAAAATTGGAAAACCTATGCTTGATGAGAATGTTGAAAACCAAGTAATTCCAGGTTTGTTTTAGATACAAAGCGACAGAAGTCTTGTTTGTAGTTCTTCACTGTATGTTAGTTTATTTGCTTTTAAACATCCATTCATGATTTTTATGTAATCCCCAAAACTAAACTGATAATTTACCTAAATTAATCATAGTAAGTAGGAGTTAAAAATAATACAAATGTCTTGTAAGGTTATAGATGAACATTTATTGTTTGCATGTATCAAGAAATGCTTAATTTTGTTTTTTAATGTGATGTACAAAAACATTTGTGATGATTCTACTTTAACAAACTGTTATATAACAATGACATGATTGTGCTGTTTTTGTTAACAGTCCATCAACTGAATATTTGAAAACTTTCATTAACACTAATTGTAGCTACAATCTATAATGTATTTCCCAGTCATGTAATAGACTCTTAGGGCCAACTCTGGTTGAGCAGAAAATTCTGCCAAATTATCTTTTAAACTTAATTTTTTTTTTAATTTTAAAATATAAATTATAAATTATTGCATGAAACTATTTTGCCAAATTAAAATAAAATTTGAAAGAGTGAAAGAGCTAGCCCAGACTGTACATTAAATTTAAAATTTTTTAATAAAATCTTTTTGTTATCAGGCAAACCTGTCCTGAGGAGGTCAACTATAAATAAATCCCATGTGATTGAAGACCCTGTGGAGAGTGACTCTAGTGACTCAGACACACAAGAATCGGCCTATTGCTCATCATGTAAGAAATCATTTGACAGTATGAGGGAGCTATACGAACACACCTGTCTCTCTAATGACGGGGACGAACCAATGCGCACAACCAGACGCAAAGGTAAGCCTCGTAAAATACCACTGAAGATAGAAGATGTTGCGGAAAAGCCTAAACGAGGAAGGCCTAAGCTGACAGATGAAGAGCGACAAAAGAGAGCTTCCATGAGGCAAGCTAAGCTAAATATTTCTCCCAAGATGAAAAAGGAAAAAGATATAAAAACAGGTCCTTGCAAAAAAAAATATGTTCGAAAAGCTAGGCACATGTGTTCATTTTGTGATGAAAAATTTGCTTCAGAGGAGACCTACAGAATTCATATTTCAAAGCATACTGGGAAAGCTCCTTATGAGTGTGAATATGAAAACTGTGGGAAAGGTTTTAACACCAGATTCACATATTGGCGGCATCAGTTAACTCACGTGAAACCACAAAACAGACAGTGTACCTACTGCGAAAAAACTTTCAACCGTGTGGATCACCTCAAGATTCACATGAGAACTCATGATGCAAACCGTAATGTATATTCCTGTGATAAGTGTGGAAAATCATACCTTTTTAAATCAACCTATGACTACCACTTAGCAATTCATGAAGCAAAAGAAGGTATGGCCACAACATGTAGTATTTGTAACAAGAAATTTGACAGTGCCGAAGAACTGGTGAAACATACAAAGAGTCACAACCGTTACAAATCAGTCTCTAATACACCAAAATTACACCCATGTCCGGTTTGCAATAGGATGTTTGGTACTAAGAAAGATGTACGAAGGCATTCAGTTGTGCACACTAAAGAGAAGCAATATTTGTGTGAATTTTGTCCTCAGACATTTGGTCGAAAGGACCATCTGCATCGACATTACAAGTGCAGCCATCGCCATGAAGTTCTCGAGCAAAAATTTGCAAACTCTGAGGAATTTCCCTGCAGCATTTGTTTGTACACCTTTAAGAAGGAGAAGCATTTGCTGCATCACATAAAGACTGTCCATCCTGCAGGAGAACAGAAACAGAAAGAAAACACACCCAGGACACCAAAGAAGAAGCATTCGACAGTTCAGGTTCAAACCCACATCGTGGACTCATCCCACATTGTTGCCCAGCAGATTCTACCCCAGGATGTGTTGTCTCAAGACCCAGTGTTCACTGTTGCAGGAACACCAACCACAATGGTAATCAACACTCACAACAACCCCAATGCTCAGCCGTTGAAAACGGTTCCATACCGGTTTGCTCCTCAGGTCGTCTCGTCCACACAGACCTCCAGTTCCACCAACGACCCCAATTCTCACTCTGGAATGAACACAACGGAACCTGTCCAGCAGCAGAGTTACGTGAATGGTCAGGACCCCTGCAGTCTGACCACACTCATCACGTATGCCGAGCAGCTCAAATCCAGAGGTATCTTCACGTCTGACCACCAGCCGGTCCATCACAGGCTCCAGCAGCCGACGTGGTCCAGTCACGGAGCAGCCTCTAGTGGCCCTGAAGAACATTCGTATGCCAGTGGAAGGACGAAGACGTTGAACAAATTCACCACACCGGGACCAATGGGAGACATGGAGACAATTCGGTTCATACAGAATCTTCCAATCAATCATGGCCCATTCCCAGCTTCACTGTCCCACACTGGAACGGGGCAGACAGGCATGTCAGTTGGTTGGGACACCATAACAGAGTACGTGGCTGTGCAGCCTGTACAACAGACGGTCAGTTTGACTGAAATAGGGCAGGCCAGCATGGTGCATGCTGGTCACAGTAGTAGTATGGCACCAGGAAACATGCAACCTCATTAGTGTTGTCTTCAGTTCTTTTACCATTTGACTATGCAGGACATTAGTTTGCAAATACTGTAAATGATTAAAACCAATATACTATATAGTGCTTATGATGGTTGTAAATCAGACATATTGGAGATACCAACTTAAACTTGAGAGTCTAAATATTAACAGTGTACACAGGCCCGTAGCCAGCCATATTTGTGGGGGGAGGGGTGCGTTGAGATAATTAAATTTGAATCATACTTGTTAATAATAACACTAAAACTTCATACTTTATTTTGAATTATTTTTGGTCCATTTAAACAACACTCAATAAGACAACTTGCCCATATAAAATGACGTAATCAAATACAATGTTCCCCGACAACATAATATTTACGTTCATCGAGAAATGAACAAACTCACGTTGCTACGTCTGGACCAATAGGATGACATTATATTGTAATGAATGTAATGGAAATTTCATTGTATTTCAATTTTTTTTTTTTTTAAATGGGTTATTTTTGTGGAATTTTAAAATCGGAATATTTATATATTTTTATAAAGTAGTATGATCTTGTTCATTCCAATATCCAGTGAAAACGTGACAGATAATAGTTTCTCAACCACTAGTCTGGAATGGTGGTGATCTGCAGCAGTGTCTGCTGATCTGTGTTAAGTTAAGAAAATAAGACAAATCCAGTCAATAAAACAAGGACTGGGATGGGAGGCTGAAAAATGACTTGCACTAAAGCCCCAGTCTCACATACATGAATTATACCCGAATGTTCAGGAATATACACGATCCTATGCAGCCCCAGTTGCTCCCGATTTTAATATTTTTTTTGCATGATTCGGCTTCTTTCCCGAACTGCGTACGAATGCTCATGACTGTGGCAAGAACTAATATGATACCACTACGATCTTGATAGGTAGGTAGGTAAAGTATTTTACGTGCATATATGCCACGAAGGCTTTACGCACGCCTATCACGGGCTTAATCTCCGACTTTCGGCAGTGACTAAGTCCGGTACAGGAGGGGGGTGGGGAGTAAGTTTGAAGTGGGCGGAATTTGGAATAAAAATTTTAGTACGGTCAAAAAAAAACCCTAAGTCTATGGAGAATAATCTGCATCCCAATCATGTCCGGACTAAGAAATTAAAACCAAAAAATATATTTGAATGCTCGGCCTAAATTGTTTTAAGGTGATTTGAGCAATTGAACGGGTGCCAAAGTAAAATGCGTTGGATTTTTTATAAAAAAATAAACAGAGAAATTTAAAGTCCAACTAAGCCCCAAAAAGGAGGTTGCCTGTCCTAGGTAAGATAGGCGGTTCCCGGCGCGACGTGACCACTAGGGCTTGCCCCACTCCCCGTAGTTCCGTGGTGTGGATGGCAATCTGGTGGCCATCCAAGAAGGTCTTAAAATTCTCGAAGATCCCGCCTGGCAGTCTGTCGGGATTGGAGACGTCGCCCACCAAGTACTTGGAGTACTGGCCTCTGATCTTGCCGGCTGCGAGCTTCCAGTCGTCCCGGGCGGAAGCAGAAGGCCGCGTCTTGGCTGGTTGGTCCCCCGGGGAGGATTACGGCCTTCCACTTAGCAGCTCCAACATCCAAGGTCGCCCCTGCGGAGTCCCCCATGGGGGGGGGGGGGTCTCGACGCAGATGGACGACGGGCAGGAACAGTTGACGCTGGCCGCGGTGCATAAGTTGGCTGCTCTACCTGCCGTGTCGGTTCAGTCGGTTCGGTTGGTCGGCGAGTCACCTTCTGTCTATCCCTCCGGTTTGGTCATGGTGGGGGCGGTGACGCAGACGGGACCGCCGCTGGCAGTTGAGCCACCAGCTTTGTTCCTGCCTGAGCCGGCCCTGGCGCACGTTTCCTCTTCCTCGTTCCTCTGTTCCCTCCTCTTCTGGTCGTCTTTTCCCCCGAGTCGCCATACACTAAGGTCACGGTCGCCCGTGACCCCGTGTACGCGACTCGGTACTCCACCAGAGCCCACAAAGAGGCAATCATTCCCCCCAGGTGGGGGAGTAGCTCAAGAGCGCACGTTGACATGTCTTGTCGCATCACTAGTTAGTAGGAGAGTCCTACGATCTTGAACCAGATTCATTACGAATTGGGACGACCTGCTATGTGTCCCTTAGGATGCCTTCCCGAAAACGCATCAAGAATTACTATGACATGCCTACGAATCCGCACAACTTCTACACAAATCAGTACGACTGCCTCAAGAACCAGTACGACTGCCGCAAGACGCCTATATGAAGGCTGCCGAACAGGCCAGATTTCATTCGACGTTCTGCCTGCAAGCAGTGAACATCACCATGCCGCTCTTCAAGAAGTCGGCAACTGGCTGCAAGGGACGAGGGAAGAGCCAGTGTACCCGTGGAGAACCAGAGGCAGAGAAAGAGCCAGAGGTAGAGAAATACCCTTCAATAGTTGTACAAATACCCCATGTTTAACCACAAATATCCCGAATGTGTCTACGAACATACTACGGTTACGCATGATGCCCTCAAGAACTCGTAAGATTGAGTCGCGATTTCAACTTTATTCATGATTACTCCCGACAGTTTTGAACGTTCAAAAGTCGGGAGTCAATCCAGAATACTGACGAAATGCTAGGAACCCCTTACGGTCTCAGTACGTGTATCTAAGAATCGCCAAGAATTCTTAAATTGTGCCCTTTCGGGATATAATTCATGTATATGTAAGACTTGGGTTTAAGTGAAGAATTGTGTTATGGATTGCTTTATTGTTTTTGTACAAACATCATTTTAATTCATATTATTGTATGTGTCTTATGCATTTTGAGAAGTGCATAGAGATCATGGAATTATATGACACCATTATTTATATTTTACTTACAATAAGAATAATAGTACCATTATTCAAGTGCAATAATCATCTGTATAGTATATTTTATACTACCATTGTAATATAGCTGTCAGCTGTAGTACACAGTGTACATATATATGTACATTAATTCATTGTTCAGATAATGGCATAATTTCTTATCTACTGGTATTGTTTCATATAATCAGCAAGGGATCTGTATTTGAATTTCTATCATTGTTATGTTTTAAGTTTGAAAAGATGTTTAAATTTATTTTAAACCTGGTTTGTAAGGATATGTGAAAAATAGAATGCTACATTCATATCCCTTTGATACCATTTATCTTACAACTCATTTAAAAACATATCCAACTTGCTTTTGCTTGTTGGATCTATACGTTTTAAAACAACTCATAAGACAGATGGTATCTAATGGCCACTCTTAGTATTTTCTATAAAATTCATAGTGGCAGATTCAATAGCGACAAATACATTGGATAAGTTGATATATATATTTGATCTAAAAGAGCTAGAAATCTAGTTTGCTCAGTAACTTGTGATTGCCTGTTTATCATCTAGAGATACTTTACTCACACACACAGTTACAAACTATTTTAACTATTATTTTTATGTTCTCCTTTTCGTCATTCTTGACGATAAATTTGAAACAAATAGAAGAGGCAATCTAGAGTTTACGTTTAATATCAAGGGCTTATAACCTCAAACAGGCCTCGGTGGCGTCGTGGCAGGCCATCGGTCTACAGGCTGGTAGGTACTGGGTTCGGATCCCAGTCGAGGCATGGGATTTTTAATCCAGATACCGACTCCAAACCCTGAGTGAGTGCTCCGCAAGGCTCAATGGGTAGGTGTAAACCACTTGCACCGACCAGTGATCCATAACTGGTTCAACAAAGGCCATGGTTTGTGCTATTCTGCCTGTGGGAAGCACAATAAAAGATCCCTTGCTGCTAATCGGAAGAGTAGCCCATGTAGTGGCGACAGCGGGTTTCCTCTCAAAATCTGTGTGGTCCTTAACCATATGTCTGACGCCATATAACCGTAAATAAAAAATGTGTTGAGTGCATTGTTAAATAAAACATTTCTTTCTTTCTTATAACCTCAAGTGCTTAAAATTGTTTGAGGTGGGTTTTTTCAGTTAACAAAATTAATTTTGAATGTGTTGGAGACTGGATGTTGTGTACATAGGTTCATTGTGAAAACAGTATTGCAGATGCTGTACATTCAGTGTATGAATACAGTATTTCTGCTTAATTACATGTACTTCAACTCCTGTAAGGTGCAACGATGAATTATTTTTGTGCATATCAGCATTAAACATCTTTTTAAACACTAATATGATGCACTGAATCAGTTCATGCTTTGATATGTAAATCAGGTTTTATGTCATTCTGTGTCAAGTATTCACTGGAAATGTCACTTTTCTTAATGCTGCAGTCTGTGACATCCACAATAATTTTCCTTCCATCGCACACTTTTGATACCCTTTAACTGTAATGTGGGTCACATAAGAACATATTATTCTCCATTTAACACTGAAATGGGTCACTTTTTCAGGTGGGTTGGGTTTTTTTTTTTTGTTTTTTTTTAATTTATTTATATTTTTTTGCACAGTGCATTGCAGTGTATTATAAATCATGGCTTTTTTTATTGTATGAAGACAATTGACTGTTATCGTTGATGGCGATAATTCACTGTAGTTTGTATGTTGCATTATATTATGTTTAGGCCAGATGTCAGCATTAATAATTGCAAGTACTGACGATATAATGATTTAATCATGTTATTAAAAGTGATCTATCCTTTTAATTGTTTGTTTTTCCTCACTTTTAATACGAGTGTGGCATCATTGTGTAGTATTTGTGCTAGTCACCAACGTGTAAGAATTATTTTATGAGATGACTAGCAATTACGAGACTAAAGATGTGTAACGTCAGATGAAGAAATTACGAATTTTACGCACGTTGATAAACGTTTGGTTGTCAAAATTAATAATTTTCATCTCAAGTATGTTGTCACATCATTTTATCATGTTGTTAAAGTACTTTTCATGGTTTACCTACATTCAGAATTTCCAATCAGTGGAACTCTCTATTTTGAATGAGAGTATTTTTAGTGGTTTTGCTTTTTTGTTAAAATAGTCATTAAAAGTTTAAAACTAATCACGCTAGTCATATGTGTAAATATTTTGTCTTGCCATTAGGCCTACAACATTTGCAGAAATTGCAGGACTGTAAGGAATAGGTCGTTACAGTTTATTCCTTGCAGCTATTTAGTAGCCAGGCTTTCTGCCAGAAAGACATTTTATGGAATTGAATATTTACAATGTGTGCTGAATGCAACCGCAGTCCCCAAGTAAGAAAATGGGTTAGGGTTAGGGTTAAGAAAATCAGACAGTAATGATGAGTCGTTAATTTTGTTAAAAGGTTAACTAAAACAAATAATAATTTGCAAAACAATTTGGGTATGGCGCCATACCCGTTTTACCCTGATAGCCTATATTTTACAGTATTACAACGAAACAAAAGTCCATAAGAATCAAAGAGGGAGCATAAGTCCAACCTCTTCCACTTGAGACCACAAAACTCATTTTTGGCCTTACTGTACACAAACCATTTTAGAATATGGTTGTGACTCACCAAATTAGTGTGCTCCACTTAATCGGCTCTTCAGACATCGTACCTATGGGCCTAGGCCCCGTTTCACGAAGCGATCTTAGACCTAAGATTAACTTACGGTGATCTTATGGCTAAGATCGCTTCGTGGAACGGGGAACATATTTTCAAGAATACTCCAATAATAGCTGTACTTTAATACTAACAGGGATTTAGACTGCCTTTCACAAGGTTCGAATTTCTTGGGATTTTATTTATAACCTGATCAAATGACCATTGTATTAAATATATTATACAATTGATAATGGAGCCTAAACATCCCACAGATTTATCTGCATTTGTTGGATTAGGAAATAAAAAGTTTGGTTTGTTTAACGACACCACCAGAGCACATTCATTAATTGATCATCGGCTATTGGATGTCAAATATTTGGTAATTCTGATTAGTAGTCGGTAAACCCGCTTTTTCTAATGCAGCAAAGGATCTTTTATATACAATTTCCCACAGACGGCCTTTGACCAGTTGTGATGCACTGGTTGGAACAAGAAAAGACACCAGTCAGTTGATTGGATCCACCGAGGTGGTTCGATCCTGCGACGCGAGCACTCAACCGACTGAGATAAATCCCGCCCCAAATTAGGAAACTTGTTATGTGTATAATGGCGAGGGAAGATGGCATAATAGGACTACGAGTCACAAACAGAATCAAACTATGCATGTATAAAATTGTTTTATATAAATACAGGAAATTCTGGGGACGGGTGGGTTTCCCCCCATGTCTCTCCATGGCTACGGGCCTGAAAAAGTGCACAAATAATAAATAAATGCTACTACTTGAAAGCAGGCCCGTGGCCAGCATTTCGAGGGGGCGGGGTCCACTTGGTATTTGCTAGGGCCTTTTGGATATGAAAGTGCCTGAGGGCGCGAAGCGCTGGAGCTTTGTATGGGGGTCCAGGGGCATGTTCCCCCGGAACATTTGAAATCTCTAAAAGCTTAAAATGTGTTTTCCTGGCATCTGTAACTTAAACAATTATATTTTAAAACAATGATTTTCGAATATTTTGTAGATTGTGTGTTTAAGATTATGAAATTCCAGCACACAACAGGAGTTAAAGGCATATTGTCACAGACCACTGACCTATTACATGGCCTAACAAAGTATTACTAGTACTTAAATATATATATATTTGATTAGTTCTTAAATGTGCTTTATTCAACCATCTACGTAACCACCATACTCCACTTATTGATGATATTTTGTAAAAATAATGGAATTATGGCAATGGTCCATAATTCAGAAACTAACATTGCTGAGAGGGTTGACATGGATTTCACTCCATCATGGTGTAGTTAAAGTATATGCAGTAGCTGTAAAGATTAATGTAATTTTGATTTATTATTCATTTTTAGCGAAATAAGGTCCTTAAATCTGTGACAGTATGCCATTAAGGGTACTGACCCGAGCATAAGCGTACGGGATCCCATTTATGTAGGGTGTGTGTGTGTGTGTGTGTGTGTGTGTGTGTGTGTGAGGGGAGGCTGATTTTAAAATGCCGAATCTAGATTACAATGTTTATTCATATTAGCATTACTGCCAAACAGCTATATAGGCCTAGTGTTGCAAACGAATCACAACGCATTTTTACATGGGTTACAACTAATATTTTGGGTAGAATAATAAAAGCACATGGTGAGAAATGTATAGGGCAGCTCATTTTTCCCGAATTTCTCTATTGTTTTTGCCCGAATTTGAAGATTTTCTCCAGGACTAGGGAGGGGGTAGTTGCCTCCCCTCTGTCTCATATGCATATGGACCCGGGTTTTTGTTAAATATGTTCGGCAATTGTTATTATAACCTTAGTAACAGAAAAGGTACGTGTACATCAGAACTATGATCAGTTCCTTTAATAATGAACATAGTCTACTTATGAAAAACGAACCACGTTACTTTCTTAAAAATTGTATCATCACAAATCACCGCCAATATTTACAGCCACTGTTAAGTGTACATGTGTAGTCCTCAAACGTTTTCAGCAAAAGGTATTGCATAAGGTATTGCATCCTATTTCATTTTTGTCACTGATGCGTCATATCATCAACATGACATCTACATATTGGCCGTAAAACGCTTTGAAATACTTGGAAATAACCGGCATAATAAAGCACCACCCTTTGATTACTGATATTGAATGTGTTTTGGGAGCGCATCATCCTTTGATGTTTTATGTTGAAAGTTTATGGGGTGCACACCATCCTTTGATGTTGATGTTGAATACTTTTGGGGTGCGCATCCGTCCTTTGATTGTTGAATGTTTGATGTGAGCACCCATCCCTTGGTTTTGATGTTGAATGTGTTTGGGGTGCGCATCCATCCTTTCATTTTGATGTTGAATGTGTTTGGGTTGCATACCCATCCCTTGATTGTTGATGTTGAATATTTTTGGGGTTCGCGCCCTTCTTTTGATTTTGATGTTGAATGTGTTTGGGGTGCACACCCATCCTTTCATTTTTATGTTGAATGTGTTTGGGGGTGCACACCATCCTTTGGTTGTTGATGTTGAATATTTTTGGTGTGCGGCACCCGTCCTTTGATTGTTGATGTTGAATGTTTTTGAGGTGTGCACCATCCTTTGGTTGTTAATGTTGGATGAATTTTGGTTGAGCACTGTCTTTTGGTTAATGTTGAATGTGTTTGGGGTGCACCCCATCATTTGTTTATTGATATTGAATAATGTTTGTGGGTGCGCACTATCCTTGATTATTAATGTTGAATGTCTTTGGATTGCGCACCCATCCTTTGATTGTCGATGTAAAATATTTTCTTTGGGTGCCCATTGTTGATTTTGAATGTTTTTGAGGTGTGCACAATCCTTTGATTAGGTGTTGAATTTGTTTTTAGGGGGTGCGAACCATTCTTTGATATGTCCTTTAGTAGTTTTAAGTAAACACCGTCTGTTGACTTTTGCAGAATGATACATCAAAACGTTTTTCTTGTCTCTGAAACACAAAAAGAATAAAATAATAACAACAAAAACAATAACTAGATTTAAAACTTACCGTGATGATGGGCTAACGGTGCGTATATTGTCTATGACGTCACAATGCTAAACCTTCCCACAAATCTAAGCCGTCACTGGGGAGGGGGGGGGGGGGTAGGAGGAATAGACTGATTTTATATATTATATTATATATGTTTGTCACTGGCGTAGGAAAAGGGGGGGGGGGGGGCAAGGGCGGGGGGGATATGCCGCAGCGATGGTATATATATATATATATATATATATATATATATATATATATATATATATATATATATATATACATACATACATGTGTGTGTATGTATGTATGTATATCCCCCCTCTCTCTCTCTCTGTGTGTGTGCGTGTGTGTGTGTGTGTGTGTGTGTGTGTGTTTGTGCCCCCTACCCTCAAACACTTTTTTGGCAGCTTCCTACGAGATGTATTACTTTTTATCACAAACTGAAACACTAGTATTTCATTAAAATAAATCAGCTGCCTGTTTTGGTTTTATGAGTAATTATCCACATAATTGGGGACAGCGAAACTTAAGTTAAAAAAGATAACAAAGCTTAAGTATTATTGAGGTCATCGATTTGGTGATAAGTCGTTAATTTGACATTTTGGTCAAAATAATGCATGCTTTCATTGATAGGTCCCGAAACTGCAAATCAAAATGACCGTTTTTTGTTTGTTTGGTTTTGTTTGGTTTTTTCCACCACGTATAGCTATCTGGAAGAATCTCAGTGTACCAAATACACAAATAAAAGAAAGAAATGTTTTATTTAACGACGCACTCAACACATTTTATTTACGGTTATATGGCGTCAGACATATGGTTAAGGACCACACAGATTTTTAGAGGAAACCCGCTGTCGCCACTACATGGCTACTCTTTCCGATTAGCAGCAAGGGATCTTTTATTTGTGCTTCCCACAGGCAGGATAGCACAAACCATGGCCTTTGTTGAACCAGTTGTGGATCACTGGTTGGTGCAAGTGGTTTACACCTACCCACTGAGCCTTGCGGTGCACTCACTCAGGGTTTGGAGTCGGTATCTGGATTAAAAATCCCATGCCTCGACTGGGATCCGAACTCAGCACCTACCAGCCTGTAGACCGATGGCTTAACCACTACGCCACCGAGGCCGGTAAATACACAAATGATGCGTGGGTTAAATGTTTCATTTGAATGAATGAATGAATGTTTAACAACACCCCAGCACGATGTATTTTCTGTGCTGGGGTGTCGTTAAACATTCATTCATTCATTCAAATGAAACATTTAACCCACACATCATTTGTGTATTTGGTACATTGGGATTCTTCCGTATAGCTATACGTGCGTGTGTGTGTGGGGGGGGGGGGGGGGGGGGACACACGTGGAAAGTAAATTATGCAATCACAAAAGCGCAAAGAAAAAAGATAAAATATCCAATATGTACAATGTATATAACTTGTATATAATTGTTTCTTCCCTTTCTATTTCAGCAACAAACACATCTAACAGTACATATATATGCACTTTCATTTCAGCAATTAATACTATTGTTTTATTACAGAGATGCCAAGCGCTTTTTAAAATAAAACAAGCACTGTGAGAGTACTGCTAAAGCAATGCATGTCCCCTACCGAACTCAATTGTTTTTCGTATTTCCTAATTTCAAGGGCCATACTTCTGTGAAAAGTGAGTAAATCACCATAAAAGTTAGACTTGATCAGTAACAGTACATGGTAAAGGTATATACACAATTTCATATCAATATCTTCAGGCATTGTAAAACAAACGTCTAGAATTGTTTTTATATCTCCTAAGTTTAAGGAAACAACAGGAGTTAAGGGTATTGAACCGAGCATAGCCGTACGGGCTCCCATTTTTGTAGGGAGGGGGCTAATTTGTGCCCGAATTAAACAAAAGTGCCCGAATCATATTAGCATTACTGCCAAACAGCTATATAGTGTTACAAACGAATTGCCACGCATTTTTACATGGGTTACAACTAATATTTTGGATAGAATAATAAAAAATACATGATTAAAAGTGTTTAGGCCAGGTAATTTTCCCCGAATTTAAGTGTACATGTGTAGTCCTCAAATGTGTTCAGCAAAAGGTATTGCATAAGGTATTGCATCCCATTTCATTTTTGTCACTGATGTGTCATATCATCAATATGACATTTACATATTGGCCGTAAAACGTTTTGAAATAGGCCTACTTGGAAATATATAATAACCGGCATAATAAAGCCACTTATATGTCAAAATGACAGAAGAACATTGCTTGACAAATAATTATGGAAGCCAGTGTCGATTTGCATCTCTATATAAAGATCAAGGCATGATTGACTGATAACTACTTTAACGTGCTCATATACCACTAGGGTTTCGAACACGCCCATCCAGAGTCCGACCTCCGATAAAATCGGTTGCCTGACTCGGGATGGAGGGGGGGGGGGGTGTCAAGCCATGAACAGGATTACTTTCTGTTGTTATATCAATGGAAGGTGAACTGCTGTCATTGTCATGTAATTATCGAATGCTACGAGGTCATCAATATAGCAAACAGTATAATTAAACACTTTTGCTACAAGTAGGTTCCTTTGTTTTGATTTTATCAGATTAGTTTCTAATTCATGTACACTGCAACTTTGGTTGCTAAATGACGAAGACAAGCAAATATTGTTTTATGGGAGAGTTGCAAAAGTTACAGTCAGGTATTTGTACAAATTAAAAAAAGCCAACCCGAAACAAATGTGGACCACAGCTTTTGCTGGAGGGTTCGGACGAACCCCCCGAACCACCGTTAAATTCAGGCCTGGAAAGAGTAGTATATGTGGCAGCAGCGGTATTTTAGCAAAGTTGTGTGATATGACAGGGTTGGGTTTTGTTTTGTTTTTTTTGTTTTTTTTAACCATGTGTTACAACTCCCCCTTCCTACAAAGACCAACGGACGCTTGACGTAACAATCAAAGTTTTAACCGCGAAAAACATTTCACCGGTTGTGAAGTATATTTATATCATAATTTATTTTGAACAATTTGGAGAATACATCAAATTATTACTCTGCTCTCCAACTATTCATATAATGTTTAGCGGAATGCCTTAAATAGGTGCGGACCGGCTTCGGTGGCGTCGTGGCAGGTCATCGGTCTACAGGCTGGTAGGTACTGGGTTCGGATCCCAGTCGAGGCATGGAATTTTTAATCCAGATACCGACTCCAAAACCTGAGTGAGTGCTCAGCAAGGCTCAATGGGTAGGTGTAAACCACTTGCACCGACCAATGATCCATAACTGGTTAAACAAAGGCCATGGTTTGTGCTATCCTGCCTGTGGGAAGCGCAAATAAAAGATCCCTTGCTGCCTGTCGTAAAAGAGTAGCCTATGTGGCGACAGCGGGTTTCCTCTAAACAAATCTGTGTGGTCCTTAACCATATGTCTGACGCCATATAACCGTAAATAAAATGTGTTGAGTGCGTCGTTAAATAAAACACGTCTTTCTTTCTTTCTTTTTAATAGGTACGGACCTCGTAGGAACGTTGCATACCAACGTTACGTCATTCGTCTGTCGCTATTCCCGAAAACCGTTTCTCTTTGGGGAAAGTATGTTAGAAAGCGCTTTTCACCAACGATAATCGAATCTTCTTGCTGTGATGACTACCTGGTTCCAGTCGGGACACCTGTCCGGTACAGACAATGAACCGTTGGCGGAAGGGTTCTTGGAAATTCTATGTAATGTATTGACGTGCTTCAAAACGGAAGGTGATGGCGCTTGTCCTCCTGTCGTTGCCACACTCATGTTCATCGCCGCATGCGTTCTGTTCGTGCTGCCGGCGCTGAAGCAGATATTCACCAGACAGTTCTTCAATCGTCTCAGCGTTCTGCTATCCATTGTTTCTGTCTTTATTGTGTTGGCCGTGCTCCTGATGCTCACAGTCGCTGTCCAGGTAGGCCTAAGTATTTAATTATAAGTTGGGGACTACTCGGCCTAATTCACTAACATTCACAACTTTGCGATGCAAAATGATTTGCAAGGATGATGCGATGTTCGTTAAGAGAACCTAAGAGAGCATTGTGAATTAGGCCCTTGGGTACTTAATTACAAGCTGGGGAGTTCAGTTTCGTTTTCCTATGGATGGCTGAAACAAGGTACTATTCAAGACCGTGTAATTTACTCCTGTTTTTTTCTTTATATATGTTTTTGCATTTCATCGCGAGATCGTAAATTTGAAAGAATTTAATGGATTAAGCTCTTGGCTACTGTTTAAGAAACCCTGCTTCTGTTATTTAAGACATATTTCTGTATTACTGACGCCATATAACCGTAAATAAAATGTGTTGAGTGCGTCGTTAAATAAAACATTTCCTTCCTTTATTTTTGTATTAAAACTTAGTCATGTTGATGCACACTCGGGTGCTTCAAAGTTATAGATTTGTATTCAAAATCCTGGCTTTTGTTTAAGACCCCCAGCGATTCTGTTATTTCAGATGAATAGGGTTCACGCGAGTATTATTGGAGACGACAATGGTCAAGTATTTACAGTAATAGATGTTAATGGCAAATGTGGAAATTAAATTAAGAGTGGTATGGATGGCCAATAAAATTATTGGGGGAAGCAATGTCCCCTGGATTAATTCTAGAAACATGACGTAGGATGTTTTGTTGTCGAGTGGTGCGTGCGTGCGTGCGTGCGTGTTTGTACTTACTATTATTAGCCAAGGATCCTTGTTATGACCAGTGGCAGGCTTGACAGCATATTCTAATTTTAATATTTTCGAGTTAATTTTGCAAGGTTATATATATCTGTCCTGAGTGAATGAATGTAAACACGAGCCTCTGGCGAAATAATTTGTAATTCCTCGTAGCTTGTTAGTTATTCTCTTAAGAATAATAAAAACAATTTAAAAATAAAAAATGAATTTTTAGTGTTGTTATTAGTAAATATGTTTCAAATTTAATTATAAGTATTGTCTGTTATTTCTTAAATTCTTAAAAAATTCACCCGCAAACTAAACGTGAAGTTATCTGAACGATTTTGGAGTTGTGTTCCAGGAACAGTGAAATTGGTTGTCTCTTTGTTTCCATGGCAGGCTAACAGAAACACAAAATATCGAAAATGAAACGTCCCTCATAGCAAAAGGGATTCCTTATACCACTATATTAATGTGTGCACAGCGTCTTGTTAAATTTATCTTTCAAGAACCATTTTGGAGTGGTGCTTAGGAAAATTATCTGACGGACGGACACCTTTTTAATATCCCCCGCAAATTTGATAGTGGACCTTTAAATAAAACGCCTATACATGTTTATGTATATATATTTGTTTTATGTTATAGGGAAACCATCTGTTTTGCTTCATGATGAATGGACGTTTTCACCTCTTTTCGGGATTATCAAAAGTCTGGCAGCGACTGATAGCAATATACATGATGTTTATGCTGGTCATATTTAACTTTGGATGCGCCCATCTCCTAAAGAGCACTTTTATCAGAATGTGGAACTTTGTAAGATGTTTCAATTGCGGTAGA
The DNA here is from genome assembly GCF_016097555.1 of Gigantopelta aegis. Taxonomy (NCBI): domain Eukaryota; kingdom Metazoa; phylum Mollusca; class Gastropoda; order Neomphalida; family Peltospiridae; genus Gigantopelta; species Gigantopelta aegis. The sequence continues at coordinate 26,085,130 of NC_054704.1, forward strand.
AGAGGTTCAGTCTGTAAGCGTAAACGTCCATTGTGCAAACCAAGACGTCCATTGTGTGCATCAAAACGTGCGTCGTGTGAGTCGATTTCTTCGTGGTTTAATCCAATACGTGTATACAGTCAGCTAAAATGTTCAATGTCTAAGCCAACACTTCCACTGTGTGAGCCTAAACGTTCATCGTGCAAGCTAAAAGGTGCGTCGTGTCAACCGAAACGTACACAGTCTATTACAAAACGTCTACCGTGTGAGCCCAAATATTCTTCATGTAAGCCAAAACATCCACCGTGTGAGCCAAAAAGTCCACCATGTACACCAAGACGCACAGCATGTGAGTCAAGACGCCCTTCAATGGCGCGAACATGTTTACCATGTGAACCAAGGCGACCACCGTGTGAGTCACAGCGACCATCGTGTGAGTCAAGGCGTTCACCGTGTGAGTCAAGGCAATCATCATGTGAGTCAAGGCAATCACCGTGTGAGTCGAGGCAACCAACATGTGAACCATCGCAATCCTCAATGTGTCAGCCATGGCGTCCATTATGTCCACCAAAGTCACCACCGTGTAAACCACAGCGTTTAATATGTAAACCACAACCTCCAGTGTGTGAGGAAAAGAAGAAGAAGAAGGCCACGAAGAAATTGTGCCAGTTGACAAGCAGCTCGGACATGCCGCTGAAAGCGGGTAACTGTAAGAAACCCGAGGACATCGAGTTTGATGTCGTCTGCCATATTAAACTGGAAGGCGTCACGTCCAAAAACCGGAAATGTCAGGTCAAAGTCACACGTCAGGGAACAGGGTATTGACGAAAGGATTAAAGAATGAAATGAACGAGAATATCTACAGTTTAAATAAACTCGATTTCACATAAATTAAATACGGCGAGTTTGTGACAATCACGAAATGATTGAAAATTATTTTGCACAACCTCAGGTAAAGTGCATCTTGTCACGTATACAGTCAGGTCTAGCTCTGAATGATCTAATGATCAAATTATTTTTTAAACTTGAAAAACCCCTACAGAAATCAAGGAAGGGCGGATCCTGGATTTTGTTGAGGGAGAGGGTTTACAAAGAGTGATTTGAGTTTGTAGAATACAAATCAACTGAGCTCCCAAGACTGCGAGATCGGTAGTTGGTTCAGAGGTATGCTTCCCAAAAAGGTTTGAAATAAAGATGCCTAAAAGACGCGTTTTTAAGGTAATAATATTTAGTGTTTATATTATTGATGATTAATCTGAAAAAACAAAAACGTCATTAAAAAAGTTTTTTCAAACGGGCATAAGGGAGTCACGGAAACCCCACCTGAAACCACCAACGGTTATTTTCCAACACAATATCAATCGTTACGTGAAATTATTTCACCAAAACAAAATACAATTACATGTACTAGTAGTCAATGAGACTTACTCAGTTGTGTGGATTGTTAATTAATGTTAATTGTGTCTGTCTCTTCGTGTCAGTTCCTCCTTTCATGTGCAATTGTGAAACTGTATATTTGTTTTGTTTTTATGCATTGCACTTGTTATTTAGTATATAATAAATTATACATACACTTGTTATTTTCCTACGTACGGGATGTGTGAAAGTGTACATTTGCTTTGTTATGTATTGCACTTTTTATTTAGTATATATACAATGTATGTACACTTGTTATTTGATATGTACGGGTTGTGTGAAAGTGTATATTTATTTAGTTGTCATGTATTGCATTTGCTATTTAGTATGTATATAATTATATGTATGTATACTTGTTATTTTGATATCTACGGGATGCGTTTATGTATCAATTTTAGTAGTGTAGTGCTCTATCTGGTTTATAGTGAATAGCTGCAATTGTTTTAAAGAAATTAAAATTCAACATAATCACCAGTAATAAGCAGGGGGCCACATCAAGGTATTCTGCAAAAATAACAACAAAAAACCAAAACAAAACAACAACCCGGTTTTACATGAAACCAAAAGAGCCTTTATTACGATACCTTTTATGTACTATTATTCGATCTTGTCTTGTATTTACTTGTTGATCTTCGTTTATGTTTAAATGTGAATATTTTCATCTCACAGGGAATTCAAGCGAGGAATATTATAATATATCTGTTTTTACTTTGGTTTTCAGCTTTGCGCTGTTTTTAAAGAAAGAGATAGTGATGATACACCATTTTTTTAAAATTATTTTTAAAAGGAAAACAAAGAATGAACATAAAATAATGCTAAATTGAGGGGAAAAGAAAATAAGCACAAAAAAGAATACAAAAAAACCCCCAAAACACCAAAAACAAAAAAGAAGAAGAAAATACGGAATGAAGAAAAATTATAAATTATAATAACAATCCATCATTTCTATGTATAATCTTAAAATTCACACCTTTTAAAAAAGATTTTTGGCATGAAAATAATTTTTGAATATAAATGGTTTTTAGTAGTATATTTACACTTCACTAGTTCACGTCATAACAACAAAATATCCATGTTCATAAAATTACCATATACAGTGTTTCGGTAAACTATACAAATAAATTTGATAGTAGTGTTTGTCAAAATATTCATAATCATCGTATAATAAATTAGAAATGATTTTGTTTTTACAGTAATATTGAGTTTTGTTGATTTATATATTTTTTTATTTTGTCATTAGATTTTCAACTATTTTCTCAAGGCCACTACACGCGAGAAGTATGCTACGTTGAGATCACGTCCTTCTAGATGTCGAAGTGTCTTACTCAGGCACTATGATAAAACTCTTGGTGGTGGGAGGGGAGGGTAAATAAAATAAAAAAAACCCGAATCATGGCATAGTAATATATGGTCTTTTTCAGGTAAACAAAAATAAAATTGTTTAATCTAAAAGGACATAGTTTTGTATTGTTTGGAGCGGGAAGGAGAGGACAACTCCCATAGCTTTGTTGAATCTGGGAATAGAAACGGCTAGGGATGTTTGTTTAGCAGTGCCCTGTAATAGGTACTTAGCATACCGATAATGCGATGTTCTTACCTAACAGCAGCAAGAGACGTTTATTCATATTTTCATTACTACCAAACATCATCTGATGGTACCAAATGATTTACTATGCATTTTAATTAATTTATTTATTATTATTATTTAACATGGAAGGAAAGGCACTCAACACATTGTATTTACCGTTATATGGCGTCGGACATATTATGGTTAAGGACCACACATATATTGAGAGAGGAAACCCGCTGTCGCAACTTCATGGGCTACTCTTTTCGATTAGCAACAACGTATCTTTTATATGCACCATCCCACAGCCAGGATAGTACATGCCACGTCCTTTGTTACATCAGTTGTCAAGCACTGACTGGAACGAAAAATAGCCCAATGGGATGATCCTAGACCGACCGCGCATCAAGCGAACGCTTTACCACTAGGCTACGTCCCGCCCCTTATTTAACATGGATTACAACTAATTCTGCAAGTAGAATGATGGAAATATATGGTAAAAAGGCTTCAGACAGCTCATTTTGCCCTAACGGCTTCGTCGGATTTTTTTTTCGTTGAACCCCAGGCCAAATCCCCCGTCTCATGCTCATGGCAAGGGATTTTAAAAATACACTTTTCTACATATAGTACAACGAATACCACGGTATTTGATAAGTGAGAACACTAGCTGAGGAAGGGATGTGAATGTGAACTAGTTTAACATGCCCCATTACCACTAAAGTTTCAGGCATGTCCATCCCGGGTCCCGTCTCTGGATAGCCAGGGACTTGACTCGGGACATAACAAAGGAAGGAAGAGAGATAGAGAAATGTGGATTAGTCTATTACGCTTTGGAATGGGACAGAGTTGGGAGTTGTGGTACAGAAATAGCAAAACAAAAGGTAATAGGTGAAAACCGTTTTATTACATGCGAATATTTAGTATATTTTACAATACTACAACAAAATTAAAGTCCATAAGAATCAAAGAGGGGAGCACACGTCCAACCCGTTCCACTTGAGACCCACAAAATTAATTTTTGGCCAAACTATACACATACACTTTTAAAATGTGGCTGTACCTTCCCAAAATAGTATGTGCTCCACTCCATCACCACTTGCAATAGGCGATCTGAATATGTGGTTACCATGTGGTCACCATGCGGTTACTATGCGTTGGACGTGCACTCTGTCTACACTTGAGGCGACCAAGACAGGGTGAAGTCTTAGATAAGCCCACTGTGTCGGTGATCTCTCGATCCTAACATGCAAATGCTGTTCAGCGATCAGGCGTGGTGGGCCCAGGAATAACTCGAGGCTTTAATGTCGATACTCAGGTCTCACTACACAGATGTCATCTGCCATTGAAACCCATGTTAAATTGCCCAACTTCAAATGAAGATTGCCAATGGAACGGGTTCTCGTTGGCACTAACAATATACACCATTGCGAACATACATTATATAAGCATTTATTTTCACTCCAAAATTGATAACATTTCCTTCTCAGTGTTTTGCAATATGACCGTATCTGGCTGTAGTACCGGTCCGAACAGGTGGTCCATTAACAGATTCATTACCGATCACCATTAAATATACATATTGTTTTAATTTTTCACCTCTTCACCGTTTCCTGGAAGTGAATATGTGAACCATAAAATGTGTCAACTATAATGGACCGTGATCAATGAACTCTCACCCGGTGTGTGTCTGTCGGGGGGGGGGGGGGGGGGGGGGGGGGGGGGGGGGGGGGGGGGGGGGGGGGTTATGAGAATGTTCTGGAAACAATTCATAAAGATGTGTATGACGTCGTAATCAGTAACTGAGTTTTTACTAACAAAGTATTGATGGCAGTGAATGATGGATACACATGTTCGCATGCAACAAATACTATACTGTGGGTTTGTCCTTTAGTACTAAATCGTGTCGAGAACCAAGTAAGGCCTGTGTTTTGCACTATAAAATGTCTATAAACATTTTACTCTCACTACAAACTTTCCAAATAAAATCAGCTTCTGACCAATTATAACCTTATCTAATAAAAACATTATAAACATCTACATCAACCTGGATTTTGAAACATGGAAATTGTGTTATGACCACATTTCATATCATGCTGTATATTTTCAGTTCTCAGAAGTTTGAAAGAGACTTGACGTTTGGGTAGACCAGATGGTGATACTGGGATACAATGCCACTGCCGTCAGTAGTGTGCTCCGTTAGTGGTGTATCAATCCTTTTTATTTCTATGTAACTCCTACATAATGCCATATTATGCTTAATTATATGGATGGGTTGTTTTGACACTAGCTAAGGAAAAGAGGCAGATATCTTGTATATGCATTTTTTTTACATACAAGACAACACATACCACTAGCTAGGAGAGAGAAAGAGAGATATACACATACAAAAGAGAGAGAGAGAGAGAGAGAGAGAGAGAGAGAGAGAGAGAGAGAGAGAGAGAGAGAGAGTTGGGAATCATACGATATACTAGTAATCTCTTTGCAATACTTAAAATAAAACAGTAAAAACAACTTCACATCTTTTATTACTAAACATTTGCGAGTATCAAATAAATATTACTTTAAACATTAGATATAAAATAAAATAAAAAACCCAACAACAAACCTACCTACAACCGCTCTCCCCCCCAAAACCCCCACACACACACCCCAAAGAAAAAAACAAAACCCCAAAACAACAACAAAAAACACAAAATACTCCATTATCCAACAACAAAATACATATAAAATCACAGTAAAATATAAATGATTAATTTGTTGTGTTCATCCTTTATGTTAATGGTCCAATTTTAGCACATGATCATTGTATTTGTACAATACCCACACACACACACACACACAGCATATTGGCGTTTATCCTTAACATTAGGTGTACAAACGTAATCATGATTGTTGCATATGCATAGAAAACAGGCAAAAATAATACAAAATAATAAATAAATAAATAAATAAATAAATAACATACAAATAAACAAACAACAACTGTCCCCTACATTATTCACCAGTTTTTAGATTGATGTGTAGAACATAAAACATAGATTACTACTATACATTAAGGGTCAAGATAAAATTTATTTCGAGGCATGGCATCGATGCATCTGTAAAAAAAACTCGCAAAAAAACAAAAACCCAAAACATATAAAAAACAAAGACAAAAAACCCCCAAAAAACCCCCAAAAGAAACAAACAAATAAACACACAAAAAAGGTTTTAAAAAAATATAAACAAGAACTTCTAAAGACACCAAGCATTAGAAAACGAAATACTAATAAACATCCTGGTCTAAAACCCAATTATTAGTGTCGAAGATAGTTTAGAGGCACAGCAAGTCAAGGTTACATCCCAAACCATAATGACACTTAAACCCGTACCACACAAAATGGAAGTAAAATGATGTATCTGGCGTCTACCCTGGCTCTTAAACTCGCTGCCGCTACACAATCTTCTCATACCGAACAGTAGCGATGTATGTTTTTTCTCTATATTTATTTTCCCACAGACGGGACAACATATACTATGACTTATAATGTACTAAACGCGGGAAACTAGTATTAACAGAATAAATACAACGGATCCACCGAGATCCATAATTCCTACATCACAAACGATGTCACCTCTGGCGTATGAGCAAGTCATATACAAGTCTGGTCTCGGGTTATACCTTGTTGCTGGCCTAGACGAAGGAGCCGGCAAAAGCCGACACCTGCGCCCAAGACAGGCATACGCCACAACAGCTTGTTTTGGATGTGCACGTTAAACACTATGGCATGACCTGACCTCTAATTTACAATAACAAACCTTAAATGCAGCTACAGTTCTTACGACCTCTAAAGCTACGTTCAGACCTTACGGTGAGCTTAAGCTGTGATTTAACCTATAGCGTCGTTCAATAAGGCATCATATTATTTACACTTTTTCTCCACACAGATGGTTGATGTCTGACAAGCACCGAATATCAGTTCGCAAGACGTTACTAGGAAACCGCAAGAATGATAAAAGATGTATGTTTAACAATAAAACATGGCAAACATATCTATAATACACGAAGAACAACTGAAGACATCTGAGTGAATGCCTATAGGTTTTGTTTCAGGGTGTTTTCCACACTTTCATAATATTATGTTGCCGTCTTATTTCGTATCAACTCTAAGACAGGGACCCTAGGACTGGGATCCTTTGTTGTATACTCAACCAATACATTCGATGTAATTGACGTCAGTTCAGCAACACCTGACCATTAACCCGTCTTGGATAGACCCGATAGCTGAGAAGTGTGTTACTGCAGCGTGCCTCAACCTTAATTCGATATAGGCACAGACATATATCAGAGAAAAAAACAAGATGAGGAAAAACAGACGCCAGATAATGAAATTGCATTAACAGCTGTCAGGAATCCACCGTACACACAATACACGATTGTGTTACAGTATTATATTTCCTCCTCTTTATGCATGGCTCTCGTAATTCTTCTCCTGTCTGAAAAATACCCATAAAACGCTGAGATTTCGAATAAATATGTTTTTCTTTTTTTTTAATACACAAACCTGTTTTTGGATTCTTATACCATCTGAAATAGACCTGTATTAAATATTTAATAACAGGCGCTTGTGCTGGGTGGGGTTGGGGGTCGTGATCAGGGTGGACCCTTCACTCAAGAAACTTTCAATATATTTTCGGGGGAGCATGACTCGACCCCTCTATGAACCTCGCTTGTACAGTCTAATATTCCTGCACGCACGCTTAAATAAACCCATTAAGTTGACAGTCTCGAGCAGCAGTTGTACGTTCCCAGTGTTCCTTTCTCGTCTGGCAACCCATTACGTTTACAGTCTCCTCGGCTGTTGTTTGTTCGCAGTATTCCTTTCCCGCCTGGCATAACCCTTCATTATGTCTTCCACCACGCAGTGTTTGTACAGCTCCCAATCCTCACTGATCTGCAGATTCTGCTGAAAGACTCTGTCAGTTGGATACGGTCGGAGATATAAACACAACTGCTTCTTCACCTCTTGGTTGGCGTGCTGTAAGAAGTATTCCTTGCTCAACATGATACATTCAGCTCCTTGGCTGACCTGTAAAAATACAACAACACAAATAAAAATATAAACACGACCAAACAACGTTAGTGAATCCGGATTATCTGTATCTATCTTGGTTGGCACCAAATGTTTGAGATCTAATAGCCGATGATTTACATATCAATGTGCTCTAGTGGTGTCGTTAAACAAAACAAACTTTACCATCTTGGTTGGCGTGCTCTAAAACGAAATCCTTGGACAACATGATACATTCATCTCAACAATAACACAAATAAAAATATAAACAGGATCAAACAACGTTAGCGTATCCAGATTATCTGTATCTAATGCTAGACTTAGACTACCAACTGCCACGTCACAGTTGGCCAACTTTCTGCTCTCACAACTTCTACGACTGTCCAGTTGCTAGTCTGGGCGCTCTTACAACTCGATTCTCGTCGTATAACCCATTAGTTGTTCATCTGAGCGCACCCGTCGTAAGTCGGGAGTGGGGGGAAATTACAACGCAATCGCCGTAACAGTTGATAGTCTATACTAGCATAATAGTTACTTTTTAATTTCTCTCACTCCCAACTTAGACGGGTGTACTCAGATTAATCGGTCGTAAGAGTTGTAGATCTATAGTTAGAGCGTTCAGACTAGCAACTGGACAATCGTAGAAGTCATGAGATCGCTGAGCTGGCCAACTTCCTCGTGACAGTTGGTAGTCTAAACCTAGCATAAGCACGTATGCCAACTTACACATATTTTTACAATACCGAAAGCCAAGACAATAATTATCTCAAGCTATATCAGCCAAATGTGTACACACGGAACAGACGTGAATCCAGGGGTGTATGTGTTTTGGGGAGGGGGGCTACAACTTTCATTTAAGCATTTAAGCAGTTGCACGTAGACCCTCCACCCACCCTTGCAAAAAACAAAAATCTGAATTCGCGCCTGTCGTCTAGTTAGACCACGGTTATTGCGGCCGTTGAGTGACAGTTACCTCATCCTTTTACGACAGATTCGTCTAGTTAGACCACGGTTATAATATTGCGGCCGTTTAGTGACAGTTATCTCGTCCTTTGACGAGAGATTCGTCCAGTTAGACCACGGTTATTTCGGTCGTTGAGTGACAGTTACCTCCTCCTTTTACGAGAGATTCGTCTAGTTAGACCACGGTTATTGTGGCCATTGAGTGACAGTTACCTCATCCTTTTACGACAGATTCGTCTAGTTAGACCACGGTTATAATATTGCGGCCGTTGAGTGACAGATACCTCATCCTTTTACGAGAGATTCGTCTAGTTAGACCACGGTTATAATATTGCGGCCGTTGAGTGAGTTATCTCGTCCTTTGATGAGAGATTCGTCCAGTTAGACCACGGTTATTTCGGTCGTTGAGTAACAGTTATCTCGTCCTTTTACGAGAGATTCGTCTAGTTAGACCACGGTTATTGCGACTGTTGCGTGACAGGTCTGTGGTGCAAATAACCGTGGTACGGGAGATACGTCTAAAGTAGTGTTGGAAATAGAATAAAAATTATTTTCGTGGATTATTTCTTTCTTATTAAACTGACAAGTAAATATTTTGTAAATATATATTTAATGATACTCTACCTAATTTAGCATTTACTTGTTTGGGCTCTCATTGATGTATAAGGTGGTGATAACTCTTGAAATTCAAAGAAAGATGTCAATAAACAGTTGATTTGCGAACTTTATTGGAACACACTATAACATAATTATTTAGATTTACCCGTAAACAAACTTTTAATTTAAAACTGCAAGATAACTGTGTATTTTGAATTGCAGCATAAATTATTAATTATGACCAGCATATTTAGTGAATATAAATTCAATATAAGTACATTAGAAATGTACACAATCTTGCAATCACTTAAAGGTGCTATATCATAGTTATATGTGAGCATATGTTAGTGATAACGATTCTCCAATAAAAAATTATTTTCTACGAGTAATCATTTGTGGGCATATAGTTGAAGGTGTAGTCTTTAAAGTTTAAAGCAAAATTTAATAATACAAAAAAAAGATTGCAATAGCTGTCATTATGTAACATTGAGATAGCACCTTTAATACCGGTATAACAGATCATACACTCAGAATGGTTATTGACAGTTTTGCTCAAATGTTAAGTCATTAAATAGATATTTACAAAATATTTACTTTTTAGTTTAATATGAAAGAAATAATCGACGAAAATATTTTCATTCTATTTCCGACACTACTTTAGTTAGAGAACGGTTATAACTTACCAAACTGAAAGATGTGTTACACCTACTGACGCCAGTTGGATCCTCGTCCAGTACCAGGTTAGTTAAACCCTGCAATTAATTGTCCAAACATGAATACAAATGTTAACACTTGATCAAATAAGCTAAACTCGTCCTTCAATACAAACAGTTTAAATTATACTTAGGGTACTCACCAACCAAGTCCGTAGATTATAAAACATTTATATGTATTAAAAATCCAGATGTTAATAGAAATTAGCTGCTATTATTGCAATTTGTATGTTGCTATTCAAGTGTACACACTTTTGAAAAGCCTATGTCCAAACTTCAGTAAAGTTTAACTGCTATTTATGAGTGAGTAAGGTGTTGGTGTTTCCAGACTTCGTGCAATCCCATGCCCATACTTTAGTCAAGTTTAACTACTAATCGTGTAATGAGTATCGTATTGAAGTCTCCCAACTTCGCGCAATCCCATGTCCAGACTTTAGTCAAGTTTAACTACTACTCGTGCAGTGAGTATTGTATTGAAGTCTCCATACTTTTCGCAAACGTAAGTCCACACTTTAGTCGAGTTTAACTACTATTCGTGGAATGAGTATGGTGTTGAAGTCTCCAGAATTAGCACAAGACCAAGTCCAGACGTTAGTCAAGTTTAACTACTACTCGTGCAGTGAGTGTTGTATTGAAGTCTTCAGTCTGTTTTCATTACAACGGGTCCAGATAAAATGTTATGTATGTACTATTTTCACCCACATTAATAAAACATCGAAAAATTAATAATAGACTGGGAGAACAAAATGAGGTAGGTCGGGTTCTTGGAAACAATATTGTTTAGGTGTTATAGTACAAGGTTTTTAAAGTCATACATATTAAGTATACAATAAACATGGGTAATTTTTTTTTTAAAATAGAACAATGTTAAAAGGAGTGAAAATAGACAATAAGTACACATTTTTCGAAGTCTGAATACATAACACTTTCATAAACTAGAAATGTATCCATTTGTAGATTAACTAAACTTAGTCTTGTCTCCATTTTCACGGATTGAAACTTGAGTCTGCTACTTTAATTCTTATGAGTCGTCTTCAATTTAAGATATTCCTTGTAATTTTTTGTTTCTACTAGTTAATTATATTATTACGTTAAAGGTATAATGCTTATATTTTAAAGAAAAGTTAATGAATATTTTTGACGTGAAGCTGTCATTATGTAACTATGAAGATAGCATCTTTAAAATAATTTGAAAAGACAAAACAAAGGAATTGTGGAATATAAGAAAAATACACTGTTATAACTTACAAAAACATCTCCGGGTTTGAGCACTTTCACGCGAATATAGACATCTGGCGGTTTAACGGACTTCTTTTTGTTCTTCGACGGAATCTTTGGCAGACATGTTTGGGGAACCTCATACACTTTGCGCTTAGCAGACTAAAAATAATTATTTAAAAATAGCATTGAAATCATGCGAGGGATAGCTGAATTTTTGAAAGATCAACATATGACTATCCCTTTAATGCCAAATGTACTCAAACGAATGCATGCGTTATAAGTACAAATACTAATGCAAAAACAAAAACCCCAAACAAATCTAATGAATCAGTAATAATTCAGGGTACCTGCAAGAGGGTAAAATGGGTATGGCGCCATACCCAAATGTTTTTGCAGGTTTTATTATTTTAAGATGACCTTTTGACAAAATTAATGACTCTTATTATTACTGTATATGATTTTATTAACCCTAATGCTAAGCCTAACACATATTCTTTCTGGGGGAGGTCCCCCATACCAAGGCCGTAGCTAGCGTGGAGCCCAAAAAAATCCGGAAAAATTATAGAAACTTAAAGAAAATTCTCTTCTTAAACGTTTAAGGAGTTTTAGACTATTAACTACTCAGTTGCTCCCCCCCCCTCCCACTCCCCCAAAACATAAAATCCTAGCTACGGCCCTGCATACTTACTGTCAACATTGTAAATATTCATTTGCATAGCGCCATACCCAAAGATTTCTTTCTGTCAGAAACACCGAGTATTGAGAAGTTCCATATATGACCAATATCCTCAAACTAAGTACAATTGACTTGAATGACTAAACTTACATTTGAACAGAGCCAAGAATTTGAATGTCAGCTCTTTTGAGTAGGCCTACAATAGGCACTTATGGCAAACATATTCCACTTGAATGACTAAACTTACATTTGAACAGAGCCAAGAATTTGAATGTCAACTCTTTTGAGTAGGCCTACAATAGACACTTATGGCAAACATATTCCACTTGAATGACTAAACTTACATTTGAACAGAGCCAAGAATTTGAATGTCAACTCTTTTGAGTAGGCCTACAATAGGCACTTATGGCAAACATATTCCACTTGAATGACTAAACTTACATTTGAACAGAGCCAAGAATTTGAATGTCAACTCTTTTGAGTAGGCCTACAATAGACACTTATGGCAAACATATTCCACTTGAATGACTAAACTTACATTTGAACAGAGCCAAGAATTTGAATGTCAACTCTTTTGAGTAGGCCTACAATAGGCACTTATGGCAAACATATTCCACTTGAATGACTAAACTTACATTTGAACAGAGCCAAGAATTTGAATGTCAGCTCTTTTGAGTAGGCCTACAATAGGCACTTATGGCAAACATATTCCACTTGAATGACTAAACTTACATTTGAACAGAGCCAAGAATTTAAATGTCAACTCTTTTGAGTAGGCCTACAATAGGCACTTATAGCAAACATATTCCACTTGAATGACTAAACTTACATTTGAACAGAGCCAAGAATTTGAATGTCAACTCTTTTGAGTAGGCCTACAATAGACACTTATGGCAAACATATTCCACTTGAATGACTAAACTTACATTTGAACAGAGCCAAGAATTTGAATGTCAACTCTTTTGAGTAGGCCTACAATAGGCACTTATGGCAAACATATTCCACTTGAATGACTAAACTTACATTTGAACAGAGCCAAGAATTTGAATGTCAACTCTTTTGAGTAGGCCTACAATAGACACTTATGGCAAACATATTCCACTTGAATGACTAAACTTACATTTGAACAGAGCCAAGAATTTAAATGTCAACTCTTTTGAGTAGGCCTACAATAGGCACTTATGGCAAACATATTCCACTTGAATGACTAAACTTACATTTGAACAGAGCCAAGAATTTGAATGTCAACTCTTTTGAGTAGGCCTACAATAGGCACTTATGGCAAACATATTCCACTTGAATGACTAAACTTACATTTGAACAGAGCCAAGAATTTAAATGTCAACTCTTTTGAGTAGGCCTACAATAGACACTTATGGCAAACATATTCCACTTGAATGACTAAACTTACATTTGAACAGAGCCAAGAATTTAAATGTCAACTCTTTTGAGTAGGCCTACAATAGGCACTTATGGCAAACATATTCCACTTGAATGACTAAACTTACATTTGAACAGAGCCAAGAATTTAAATGTCAACTCTTTTGAGTAGGCCTACAATAGGCACTTATGGCAAACATATTCCACTTGAATGACTAAACTTACATTTGAACAGAGCCAAGAATTTAAATGTCAACTCTTGTGAGTAGGCCTACAATAGGCACTTATGGCAAACATATTCCACTGGAAATCTTTTCTTTGCACTTTTAGCACTGTTACAATGTTCTTGTGTTCTGTTGTATGAAGTTGATATGGGTTTTTCTCTCTGATTGCAATAAATATTTAATAAATATGATGTAACAATTACTTTTGTACTCATATGAGTACAGCCTGATGTAGGCCAACTCATATGAGTACATTTAACATATATATTTGTAAATATTTATTTCAAATAACCTCAAAAGTGTTTTAGAACGATGCTACATTTATTCATAAACCAATAACGTTTCTGAATTCATGCTATTTTTGTCACGGGCATTAAAGGAATATTTTACTAAGCAATAAGATGAGCTAAATGTGTCAGCTTAATTATTACATTCTGAAAATAAATTATTTATCCTAATGTTTACATTTTACACCAGTGAACAGGCTATTTTAATATGTATGCACTGATAAGCGGCGTTAGCGTAATATCGAATCCTGGTCATCTACACATGTAAAAACATTGCAATTTAAATGGATGATATCTTAAATGATACAACAATGGTACTTACAAAGTGAGCTTTGTCTTTTGGATAAAATGCTTTCTTAGAAAACTTGTTAGAACTTTTCTCTTTTACATTTTTCTCTTTTCTGCTCTTCATGTTTTCACTATTGTTTTGCTCTGACTTTTCTTCTTCTGCTATTTTCATTCGTACATGTTTTACTCCTCTCGTTTCTTTTACTTCTGTTTCTTTCACTCCTTCGTTGTTCTGTCTTTCACTGCTTTTCTCTTCCTTTTTTTCTCCATTTTCTCCATTTTCAGCTTCTTCTTCTTCGTCTTCTTCTTCTTCTTCTTCTTCTTCTTCTTCTTCTTCACCATCTACCTCCTCCTCCTCCACTTCCTCCTCTTCCAGTTCTCCTTCTTCTTCTTGTTCTTCGTTTTCTTCCTGTTCTTCATCGTTTTCTTCTCCTACTTCGCTTTCTGCATCTTCCACTGTAACTGAAATCTTTAACAAACAAACAAACAAAAAATGAAAAAAAAAGTTTTGTATAATTAAAACTTCTGCATTATGTTATGCTCAGACTACCAACTGCCAGCAGAAAGTTGGCCAACGCGACGGTTGCGGTGTAAGTTTCTCAATCCCGACTTGCGATGAGTGCGCTCAGATTAACAACTAATGGGTTATACGACGAGAATCGAATTGTTAGAGCGCCCATACTAGCAACTGGACAGTCGTAGAAGTCGTGACAGAAGAAAGTTGGCCAACTTTCTGTTGGCAGTTGGTGGTCTTGAACTAGCATTAGGCACACATTTGCATTAAAATCGAAAGTAAACCAGAACTGACGCAACGCAAAAATTGAAGCGTTTTTAAAATTGCCAATTTTTCTGTTTTTGACGTTACGTAAATTGGTAGCAATACCGTGCGCAACATCGTAGTACTATAATACTGCAGAGAACTATTAATGTTTCTGTGTTTCTTGGCTAACACAGCAGTACAGCAGTTGTAGTAAATCATTCATTCATTCGCATAATTATCTTTGCTTTACATCCAATGGCCACCATACGTTTTCGTACTTGGGTATCGGTAAACATGAACCAACCAATCAATCAACCGATCAATCCGTCAATCAATCAACCAATCCGAATCGTTCACTTCATTTTATTCATTCGCTCATTTATTCATTCCTTCGTTCGTTCGTTCGTTCGTTCATTCGTTTGTCCGTTCTTTCATTCAATCATTCCTTCCTTCCTTCGTAGACATGCACTTTTATGTAGAGAGAATGTACAAGTACAGACAGGTGGTCGTTGTACAGGGTGACAGTGATGGGTGAATATATTTACCTCAGACTGTATTGGTGGAGTCCGAGGCCATGGGGAAATAGACCCTGTCTTTCTATGAGGTATCCCAGAGTCGATTTTAGGACCTTAAAAATAATATAAAAAAAACATTTAGCAGTCATTGCAATTAGTAGAGTTATAATTTCTTTATTAGTCTAACAAAGCGGGAACGGGATCTACTCGGTCGGTAGATCGCTCGCCTGTGCTAGCGTCGCAGGATCAAACCACCTCCTTGGTTTAACTACTTTTTCCCGATCCAACCATTGCCGAACGACTAGAATATCAAAGGTCGTGGTATGTGCTGTCCTGTCAGTGGAAAATTGATTATACGGATGCCTTACATTGTAAAGACGAAAGAAAACTCAAATATGTATACTTCAAACTATACTAGTACTGTTTGTGGTAATACAAATTGTGGTTTAGTCATAGATTACGTGAAAATGTTCGTTTACGATGTTTTGTGAAATTGGTTCCTGGTACGTGTGTCAGTGGACCGTACTTAACACGGCTATTACGTCAGGGCTCGTCCTACAGCGCGCGAAGGGAGGCAAAACTTCGCTTTGTTCAGCTTGACTTCGTCTTATCAGGGCTTAGCTTAGTGGTAAAGCGCTCGCTTGATGTGCGGTCGGTCTAGGGTCGATCCCCGTCGGTGAGCACGTTGGGCTATTTCTCATTCCAACCAGTGTACCACGACTGGTATAGCAATGCCGTGGTATGTGCTATCCTGTCTGTAGAATGGTACATATAAAAGATCCCTTGCTACTAACGGAAAAATGTAGCTGGTTTTCTCTCTAACATTATATGTCAAATTACCAAATGTTTGACCTCCAATAGCCGATGATTAATAAAATCAATGTGCTCTAGTGGTGTCGTTAAACAAAACAAACATGTTTTCGCCCTATCAATAACGATTAGGAGACAACGATTTTGCCTTGTAGAAATAGTATTATTATTTAACGACGCACTCAACACATTTTATTTACGGTTATATGGCGTCAGACATATGGTTAAGGACAACACAGATATTGAGATGTGAAACCCGCTGTCGCCACTTCATGGGCTACTCCTTTCGATTAGCAGCAAGGGATCTTTTATATGCACCATCCCACAGACAGGATAGCACATACCACGGCCTTTGATGTACCAGTCGTGGTGCACTGGCTGGAAAGAGAAATAGCCCAATAGGCTCACCGATGGGGATCGATCCTAGACCGACCGCGCATCAAGCGAGCGCTTTACCACTGGGCTATGTCCCGCCCCTGTAGAAATAGTGACCACTTGCATTGTACACCGTCGCAGATGAATGATGAAGAACTTGAGGAATACCTGCATAAAAGTAAAATTAATCTCTGCCTTAAAATTTACTACCAGTAATATTTTTATTCAGAATTATGGGAGTAGGATCTTCAAGCCTCCCCCTGCTCCGCCGTGCCTGATTAAATGTCAAGTATCTGAGCGTTCCAAGCGACAAGCTGGCACCACAAAACCATGCAGCATGCTTGAAGATAGGCGTCTAGCTCAGACCAAACCCGTGTCTGAACCGTCTGAAAGTAAAATGCGCTACTGACGGTAGAAGCGTATAACGTTTAGTAATTTTTTAAAAATGTATACTAGTATATCCATTTTTTAATTACAATTTAATTGGCTTAATGAAAACTGATTCATAACCCGCGTATTTCGCACTAATATATATTACTGTCACGATGAATACCGTTTTCGTACGTGTGAGTATTTTATGTGTCAGTTATTTGTGTTTGGCGTGCGTTCGCGTCGACAGAATTAAACATAAATAAATTACGTGTTTTCAACTTACCTGTGCCGCCAAGGACGAATCTGGACATGCAAGCCCCATCATCCCATTTTGTTAACTTCCTCGGTATACTCCGACGAGCAATGACCCCTTTTAATGTCTTCATAATCACGCACGAACCCTGATCATACAGAGATTTATTTGTTTTACATTAATAATAACTCGTATCTGTTCACAAAGTACAGTCGAAAGGATTTTAAATTTTTTAAAAACTATTATTATTATTATTTTCGTTACTATTAAATATTATAATTTTTTAGGCACATTTTAGGTAGATAGAATATTTCTTTTGTTGTATCTTGAATATAGTATATATAATTAAATACTGATGGAAAGAAATACGAGAACACACAAGTAGTATCAGTAAATGTTGACTGCAACCAAAACTCTCATCCATAATGCCAGGAAGCTAACCATGTTACTGACATTCAACCCCATATTGGTGAAATCCAACCCAATTTTAGTGACATTCAACCCCATATTACGACATTCAACCCCATATCACCAACATATTATCGACATTCAACCCCATTTTAGTGACATTCAACCCATATTACCGACATTCAGCCCCATATTAGTGACATTCAGCCCCATATTACCGACATTCAACCCAATTTTAGTGACATTCAACCCCATATTAGTGACATTCAAACTCCATATTAGTGACATTCAACCCCATATCACCGACATTCAACCCAATTTTAGTGACATTCAACCCCATATTAGTGACATTCAACTCCATATTACCGACATTCAACCCCATATTACTGACATTCAACCCATATTAGTGACATTTAACCCCATATTACTGACATTCAACCCCATTTTGCTGACATTCAACCCCATATTACTGACATTCAACCCCATTTTAGTGACATTTAACCCCATATTACTGACATTCAAACCCTTTTTACTGACATTCAACCCCATATTCCTGACATTCAACCCCATGTTACCGACATTTAACCCCATATCAGAGACATTTAGTCTACCGTTGTATCTTTGTATTTTACACAGATATAACTACGCTAATAATGAATTTTTGATCTAAATATTTCTTGATCCAAATATTATTATATATATATATATATATATATATTGTTTTTCTATCAGTGATCTAAATAAAAAATAATATAAGATACAAATAACAGATAATTATAATAATATATATATATATATAAAATTATTTACCGTTTACTAGCAAATTATTGCTTACAACTTTTTTGTTTAAATTATCAATTTTAAATAGCAAATCCAACGTGTTTCTAAGTCGCTCCATTGTTTGTAGTTATTCCGAATTAAATTTATTCAAAACAAAAAAAGGAAAGGTACCTTGAACACTAGAGCCATGGTATTCTCTAGTGTAAAACAATTTCAGCTCTAATCAATTGCTATGTCTGTGCAAGTAACTGAACACTTTTGAGCTATATTTCAGTACAACCAGACTTAAATCTAAACTATGATGTAAAAGAATTTAACTTACAGACTTCACAATATACAACCACTTCGATTGAACGCTGTCGTCGACTATTAGAACATGTCGTCTGCGGAAATAAAAACTGAATAATGCTAATTATTAGTATACTCCCTCCCTCCACACACACACAAACACCAACCCATTAACCCACCAAACAAAACATTCATTCATTTTATTCTTTACTATATATAGCGAATATAATGTGCCAAAATATTGTTACTGTCTTCAATTTGTAATGAAGACAAAACCCAATAAATGTCCCCCCCCCCCCCCCCCCCCACCAAAAAAAAAAAAAAAAATATTTTTTTTCTTTTTTCTTTTTTGATAATTTCTTATTACACTTTTTAATAAGCCTGGTATATTGATTGTCTTACTAATGGGGGATAATATTTATTAAACACATAAAAACTGTGATGCCTAATTTAATTTGCAGCTCACTTCTATGATGTTGAGACAACGAAATAAAAATATAACATATAATTTGTTTACAGGTATTGCAGTTTATAAAGCAAAAGTATAGCTTACCTGAAATATTTAAGCATACACATGTCTGGTCTTTCAAGTAGTTCTTCGATAGGCCAGTCCTTAATAAACTCACACGTACTGAAAATAGTAAAATAACATCAAATCATTTCACTGGACACACCTTTATAAAATCACACGTACTGAAAACAATAGAATACCATCAAATCATTTCACTGGACACGCCTTTATACAACCAGACGTACTAAAAACAGTAAAATGCCATTAAATTATTATTTCACTGGACACGCCTTTATAAAATCACACGTACTGAAAATAGTAAAATACCATCAAATCATTTCACTGGACACGTTTTTTTATAAAATCATATATACTAAAAATAGTAAAATACTATTAAATTATTTTGGTCAAGCCTTTATAAAATCACTTGTACTGAAATTAATAAAATACCACCAAATCATTTGACTGACCACGCCTTTATAAAATCTCACGTTTTAAAATACCATAAAAGTATTTGATTGGACACGTCATTTTTAATATCTCACTGGTATTGACAACAGTTGTTTTATATAAAACAGTAGGACAAAAAGTGTAAATAGTTTAGGCCTCAGTGCCAGTCCCGTATTCAGATAAATTATTTGATTGGTCTCGCCTTTATAAAATCATACGCACTGAAACTAGTAAATTACCATTAAATTATTTTGGCCACGCATTTATAAAATCACACGTACTAAAAATAGTGCAATACCATCAAATCAATTGACCGGCAACGCCTTTATAAAAATCACACGTACTGAAAATAGTAAATACCGCCAAACCATTTGATTAGCCACACCTTTATAAAATCACACGCACTGAAAATAGTAAAATACCATCAAATCATTTGATTGGACACGCCATTTTAAATATCTCACTGGTACTGAAAACAGTTGTTTTATATTATACAGAAAAACAACAACAAAAAAAGAAAAAAAGAAAAAAGGAAAGAGTAAATGTTTGATCTCAGTAGCAGTCCTGTATTTAGATGATGTCACTTAGGGGTATCCATTCAATTTTTAGGGAGGATGCATTCTTAATTAAGGCGAATACATCACAGCTAAAGTCCGCAGATTCTAAAACAGCGATATTTTTTTCAGTAGGAGCAACTTCCCCATGCTTACATAGCTACGGGCATGCTTTAATGGAAGGGGGGGGGGGGGGTAAGCCCCCTCTAGTTCCCATGGGCCTGCTGACCTGAGAAAGGAGACGTGTTCGGGTATTTCGTCTGTTTGAGACTCCAGATAGATGTCGCAGAAATCCCCTCGCCCGATACTCAGAAGTTCCATCGTCCTATGGGTCGTCACGGTCGCCGTTCGCAGACTGCGTCGAAGAAGACCGAGCTCCTAAAAATAGCACTTGAAAGCTACTGATTTTATTTCCACATTTACTTTTAAAGTTCAAGCACGTTGTCCTGGGCAGACATGTCAGCCATCTGAGCTGTTCGTCCAAGACACAATCGGTGACGAGATGTACTCCTGTGGGGTAAAGTACTCGCATGAAGCGCGGTCTGTCTGAGATCGATCCCCGTCGTTGGGCATATTGTATTATTTCTCGTTCCAGCTATTACACCATAACTGGTGTATCAAAGGCCGTGGTATGTGCTATCCTGTCTGTGGAATGGTGCATATAAAATAGCCCTTGATACTGATAGGAAAATGTACCGGGTTTCTTGTCTAAGAATATTTGTCAAAATTACCAAACGTTTGAAATCCATTAGCTGATGATTAATAAATGAATGTGCTCTGATATTGTCGTTAAACCAACAAAACAATCCCCCCACCCCAAACAAAACCTTTTTACCCCCCCCCCCCCCCCACACCACCACACAAAAGTGTTGATGTCAGGATGTAGAGGTTCGATGGGTCGTAGGATCAATCCCTTCAACAAACCACTGTCGCCATTTCACCAACATCGTGGGGGTTGAGGTGTAACGTTTGGACTGTGCAAAAATATCATAGCAGTTTTATTAAGATAGCAAATTATAAACTTTGTAACAAGTAACAGTTATAAATTGATCATATATTAATGCATAAAAATTCTGAACTCAATATTAACGAATATCCACCATTTTGTTAATACTAAATATTTTTAGATATATTTTCTGCAACTATACACCCCATGCATGTGAAGATGTGTGTGTGTGTGTGTGTGTGTGTGTGTGTGTGTTATAGACACATAAACGTCTTACGTACCCCAAAAGTCATTCCACTTCTTAGAACTGTGGCTGTTCTAACATTTGAACCAACCATGATTGTTACCACCGCTGTAAAGACACGCAATCAATATTATGTCTTGTCAGTTAAAATACATTTCTCATTGTGTCTACTTTAGTAGGCCTATATGTTTTTTTCTTATTTTTTGTTTACTTGTATTCAATTCAGAACAAACCACACTGTCTATCACACACTTATGTTATTTAGGTTGCCGGTTTTGGGCAGAGAATAACGATTTATGGTTAATTGGACAAAATGTATTAATTAAACAATCTAATGTGACGGAAGGAAGAAATGTTTTATTTAACGACGTACAACAGTAAAAGTTCCATTTAGTAGCAAGAGATCTTTTATATGCATCAGGCTAAAGCTCAGCGCTACGATATCGTAAAACCGCTGTAAGCTATCACATCACTATGTCAAATGCAATAGCCTACGGCGGTTTTACGACATCTTAGCTTTAGCTTAGCTTAATAACTGGTTTAACGTGTCCATATACCACTAGGGTTTCGAACACGATCTTAGCTCTAAGATAGCTTTAAAAATCTGTGCCCAGGACACACAAAGGCCTTTGTTACATCAGTTGTGGAGCACTGGTTTGAACGAGAAATAACCCAATAAAAACAATAACTACGACGTTTAAACACCCTCCAACACATTGTCTATCTTCGTCAGTGGTGTCGTTTAACGTCGCCGTCGTTGTTGTTGTTATTGTTGTTATGTTACTTTTATTTTATTTTTATTATTTATTTATTTATAAAAAATAAAAAATAATGTTGTTTTTTGTTTTTGTTTTTTTTGGGGGGGGGAGGTTTATTTTGTTTCTTTGTGATTGTTTTTGTTTAGTTTTTAAGAAGAAAACAAAGCATTGGCATAATTAGTCTGTAACTAGATGTATGTTCAAAGTTCACAGTAAAGAAAAGATAATGTGGTGATATTGTGGAACGGACATTAAAATACATGTATTCGAGAAGTTATGCAAGACGTCCGCTAGAGGTTAGTACAAGTCCACTAACCTATAGTCCGTCCCATCCTCCTACAAAAATGTTGGGGTTTTTTGTTTGTTTTTTGTTTGTTTGTTGTTGTTTTTTTTTTTTTTTTTTTTTTTTTGGGGGGGTGGGTGTTTTTTGTAAATAATTTCAGTTTGGTTTGACGTAAGAAGAAAAGTAGAAATGTTTGGGGGAAAAAACCCTCTATTTTTGTGTGCACTTTAGAAAACAGTCGGTTCATAAATAAATAATTGGTAGTAAATTCTACAGTACCAGTATTAAAAAAGGTATTCCCCGTTGGAAGAACTATAAGAATATTATTTCAGATGAGATGGAATGATTTAATTAAAGTGACTATCGTTAGTTTGTAGCCATTGTAAGATGTTCCCCACTAACAGTCCTTTTGGCTACGGTATTGAAATTACATATTTCGCAGCAGCAGAAGATCAGGGAGGAGATCTGGCCTCACCAAGAATCTCTTGCTACCAAGCTCTATGGCAACAAGGAGGACCTAGAGAGGACGATGATCTTCATCGTACGATCAAATTTAGAAGTGTAGTCAGCGAACAGTGAATAACAGTGTCTGTATATCCAATGCATTTGCGGACGTATATTAATGTTTATAGCAGTAATTTTTCATTTTACTTCGTACTATATATTTAGGAGTTAGAGGATATTTCATGTTTTTTGTCAAATATGATTTATATCTCATCGAGTGAAGTTTGCAATCATATCTCATGAGTCGCGATTGCAAACTTCACGAGATGATATATAAATCATATTTGACAAAAACCACGAAATTTTCTATTTATTATATAACTTTTGGCAATTTACCTCTTTTTTTTTAAATGCCAGCAGCAAAATAGTTCCGGCTTTCTTACAGTGAAAATAACACTTTCTACAGTGACGATAACATATTTTAGAGTGAAATAGTGATATTTTCACTGTAAAAGTTGTTATCGTCACTGAGTGACTGATAACACTTTTATTTCACTGATATTTTAAGATATTTCACTAAATGTTATATAATAAATAACCATATTATAGACTTTTTAGATTTGCGGGTGTTATTGTCTATTTGATCCCACAAATGTCATTTTTGACCTAAGTGGTGTCGTTAAAAAATAAAAAAAAAAAAAAAAAAATTTGGTTTATACAGACACTAATATTATAATGAAGAAACTATCTTTAATAATACTATTAATAGTATGTTATTTTAGTAATCAAAAAGGCTCCGTATGTCGTAAACTTGTTACAGTGTCAGCAAACTCTGGGTAGTCCCTTTAATTCAGTATTGGGGGACTCGGTTGGTTTTAATACCGCTATGGTGGTTCCATCGATTTTTATGTGTGATGGGTTTGAATGAATGAATGAATGAATGAATGTTTAACGACACCCCAGCACGAAAAATATGATGGGTTTGATTACATTTCGGATCTCATAACTCGTAATTAGATACGTTTTAAAACAACTCGTTTTAAGATACATTGTATCTAAATTCTAGCGGCCACTCAAGTAATATTATATATGTCATGCCTGCAGCGGTACAGGTTGGATTTGTAAAAAAATAAAACTGTGTGCATTGGGCGTAACCAGAAACGTGTGGGGTAAATTGTAGTTACCCCCTCCCCATCATAAAAAAACAACAAAAAAAAAACAAATTAAAAACAAAAAAATCAATTAACCCTCTCACCATTATATTTGGATTTTGATAAAACACTATTCCCCCCAAAATAGTGGTAATCACCTGTCACAAGCCAAGGGTAATCAGAGCAGAATGTGATTTGAAAGTGATTATTTGTAGATTTACTATACTATGTTTATTTGTACACGTGGTATTTTAGTTGTACATTTGAAGTTTATGGTATTTTGTGATGGTTATAAAACATTGTATTATGTTAAAGTGTAGTAGTATGGTAATGACATATTAATTTTATAAAGATGTCGATAATGAATGTTTACTATAACTTGTATAGTGTGGACATTGAGTAAAGAGATGAAGTTGGTTGTAAATAAAGTGTATGGAATAATACGGTGTTACATCATAGTAATTAAGTGCATCTTGGTTACAGCACTGTTATAGCTGGTATAGCAGTAGTGCCTACCGAGAGATGTAGAGGTGGCTTGCCTGTATGAAGATTCACCGAGAAATGGAGAGTTGGCTTGCCTGAATGAAGATGTGGCTGAGAGTTGAGCTTGTGGAGGTTTGGTGAATTCGTGGAGGAGTCGTACACGAGAGAGCGCAGTGCGGTGCTAATGTGGAAATGAATGTGTGGGCTATTTATTAGCCATGTTCGGGTTACATAAAAAACAACGGATTGTTGTTTTATAATATTATTATATTGTGCAAGTATAATAATGGAGGTGTGGTGAATTCGGAAAGTGAAGAGAAGGATGAGTTGTGAAATTAGTTCATAATTGTATTAGTGAACAACGTGCTCATGTATGTGTTGAAACATTAGCAGTGATACTTGCTAATTGGAAGAAAGTGATATGTGCAATACTGCTTAATTAGTTAGATATATTAATATAACTAAGTGACTTCGGGTGTTATAAAAAACTGTTTTAATAAAGATATATGAAGTCATAAGTGGGCACGGACATTTTATTTTGAATACGTAATATTTTAAATATTACGTGGTGCTATATGTGCGATGTGACATATACTTAAGACATTGAGTAGTATTTGTGTGTAGTTAATATTGTTTAGTGTGGTGATCATCTGTAGTAAGATGGCGACTGGTGAAATTAGTTAAATGTGTGATGGAGAGAAATGTTTGGGTGTGAGGGGTTGTGTTAGTGTGCATTGATGTATGATGAATAGGCCTATGGTTTGAGTAATGATTGAAATGTGTGAGTTTATATGATTATTTGCTGATGTAAATAAATGTAGCAAACTTATATTGGTTTTATGTGTTTCTTTTAGTTATCTAATGACTTGTGACATCACCCATTAAAACGTTCCTGGCTGTCACTTTGGTGTATATATTGATATAAAAGAACAGTCGATTTACCTAATCCAGAGAGAACGAAATAGAAGGCTTCTGCATAGTGTCCCTGTCGAATTATTATTCGCCTGGCCGGAATTCTGAAATGATGAAACAGACGAACATGTCGTTAAAATACCACTAAACCCTGGTCAAGTTGCCCGTCTCTGTTAAACGGGTATTTTTCATACTGGGAAGTCGTTAAACATCTATTCTATTCTATTCTGTTAAACGACTACTTGTCTTTAAGACTGTTTTACGATGACCCTAATTATTTAAAACAATACAAACTGATTCATATGAAGCAACGTCTCTGTTTGTAAAGAGGCCATGTTTTGATACATATTGGTGAATAATTATTGAATGGTTTTTTAACACTAGATGTAATCTGCCGTTATATTTGTGTGTTTTAAATCTGAGACAACGTAGAAATAACACAGGCGAACACAGGTATACATTTGTACTCAAATTATAGATATATTAAAATAATAATTTTAAAAAATACTCCCAAACTTTCGAACTATGCAATTAATGGCTAAGTTTTAAAGCTATAAAATCTCGAGTAGATTTTAAATACATATTTTAGCATTTAGAATAGAACAGCAACTTTAAGGGTTTTTCCCCCGTATTGCCCAATTCTTAGATTTTCTTTAGATATTCCCCCGCAGTTAATACCGTATCATAGCATCCCGCTGGATTTGAGTGGCTGTAGACTTCCCTTGTAACATGGACGTGCACCGCTTGTAGTAACGTTTTAAAATGTATTTCTCAACTTGCGTAGCGGGGCGGGGCAGGGCGGGGCGGGGCGGGTCGTAGCCCAGTGATAAAGCGCTCGCTTGATGAGCGGTCGGTCTGGGATCAATCTCCATCAGTAAGGCCCATTGGGCTATTTCTCGTTCCAGCCAGTAAATCACGATTGGTATATCAAAGGCCGTGGTATATGCTATCCTGTCTGTGGGATGGTGCATATAAAAGATCCCTTGCTGCTAATGGAAAAATGTAGCGGGTTTTCTCTCTATGACTATATATAACATTACCAAATGTTTGATATCCAGTTAAGCCAATGATTAATAAATCAATGTGCTCTATTGTTGTCGTTAAACTAAACACACTTTTAACTTTCTCAACTTGCCTTGTGAATGTTGTTGCCCAGCTTAATATATATATGTATATACAGCGTCTGAGTCGGTTACAGATAATACGGCTGATTATGTTTTTAGAGCTTGATAATAATGTCGAGGTGTATAAGCGTATAAGAGGGTGGGGTGGGGGTGGGGTGGGGGGTGGGAGTCAACTGACCCCCTACTGCTGGAGCACATCTTCAAATTTGGACAAAAACGATAGAGATATTCGAACAAAATCAGCTGGCCTGAAACAATTTTACCATGTATTTACATCATTCTATCCACATGGGGCGGAATTTAGCTCAGTCGGTTGAGTGCTCGCCTGAGGTGCTTGCGTCGCAGGATCAACCCATTTCAGTGGATCCATTCAACTGATTGGGGGTTTTCTCGTTCTAACCAGTGCACCATAACTGGTGAAAGGCCGTGGTATGTGCTTTTCTGTCTGTGGGAAAATGCATATAAAAGAGCCCTTGCTGCATTAGGAAAAATGTAGCGGGTTTCCTCTGATGACTACGAGTCAGAATTACCAAATGTTTGACACCCAATAGCCGATGATTAATTAATCCATGTGCTCCAGTGGTGTCGCTAAACAAAACAAACAAGTATTCTACCCACAATATTAACTGTAATCCAGGTAAAAACGCGTAGTGATTCATTTTCAACCCTATAGAGTTGTTTGGAAGATATGCTAATATCAGGATAGGTTGTTATCCAAATTAGGGCATTTTCATTTAATTCGAGCAAAAATCAGCCTGATCACCTACAAAAATGGTTATGTCGACATGACTTGTAAGTTAGAAAACAGACGATATTCATTTATTAATTTAAACGACAAAACTACCAATGCAGAGTCGAATGGGCAGTTTGATAAAATAGTGATTGATTCCATGAATCTCTGTCTAGGACAGCCACTTCTGAGGAGATCCGTTATGGGACAATATAGCCTTCCTGAATCGCTCAGAGGACTGCCACTCTCAGACTAGTTTACTAAATTAAATCTTGCGCAGGACAGAGCTCGCTGGAATAAACATAGCTGTGAAGACATGCATTCATGAATCACTGTCAAAACAGTGATGCTATCAGGTATTCGCGAAAAATTAGCATATCCTGCCGTCACGATTACTACCACCATAGCTGTCGTCTGTTACTTCATCTAAACAAAACCTGTAGTTGTGTTTGTATTTAGCATTATTGTCCTGTTCAGTTATTTAAAGCCTACGTTTTTCATTAATTATTAACATTTAATTCTTGTTCAGATTTTTTTATATACATACTCATGAAAACAAACCAAAACCCAACAAATTTTCCCCATAATCATTATTCTAAAAGGCATGAAGTTTAATTAATTATTTCTTCTAAATCTATTTGTATATACAAATATTAGGTTCTGTGGCTGTGTAAAGGTCGTTATAGCTTGTTTCATTAAACCAAAGCCTTAGTACATGTCTGCATGACAAGTGAAATATATTCCAGCTATGTGTAATAATTTATTTTAAGATATAACCAATAATAATAATGCATATATGACAAGATAGTTTACAAGAGGATTGTATACATATAAATATAAAAATCCATATCAAAGTACATATATAAAATATAGTGCACAATATACATTGATTGAACCATATTTTATTGCATTTAATGTACAAATGGAATGGGCACAAGTTATTTAACTTACAAGGCCCTCTCCTAATAACATACAATAATGAAAATATGACAATAACGGCGACTACAACTATTACAAGAATATACAAGAAATTAAATATTCAAAGAGAAGCATACATGGTTTAAGCTGGGTAACAAAACATATTAGCAATTTGATAGTGACTTTGAACATGATAAACTTAGCCAGGTGCCAGTTTCCATTTCCCAAATAAAACAAAATTTGATGTGCAGACTGAACAAACCAATCAATAAACAAAATACGATTTTTGAATTAGCATTTCTGCCAAATTAATATTTTAAAAAGGTTCACCGAATTCAATTTTAAGCAATGTGCATTCAGCTATTTCGTTAACGAAAGCTTAAATCTTGAATATAAATCAAGTCTGATATTCGAATATAATATGTAGACAGTGGTTAAATATTAGAATAATTTTAATTATTGAATAGTGTTTTGTTTGCTGTAAGAAAGTTTGAACATGTATTTAAAAGTATTGAATTAGTGGTCGTTCAAAGACACTAGTAATACTATTTATAAAGTTTGCTAATTTCTTTAGTGTACATATTCTTTAATTGTTCATGAGTTGACTAAACTTATAGGCACTGGGTCGTTTATAGTAATATGAATGTAAATGCTGTTTCAGACAATTTAAAGAAATGTATATATGAACAAACAGTAAAATTCCATTTCCAATTTCACTGAAAATAGCATAAAGTAAATAATCTATTTTCCCAAAGAATATTATTCCAACGCCTAATTTAAGTTACCGATTGAAACTTGGTTTGACGTTCTAAACTTCACAATAGTAGTCCACAAACGTTTGTGGGGTAATATTAAAATATTTTCCAAAATTGGTTATTGTTCTGATGTATTATTTGTTTTACAGTTACTTATTGGACTAAGAATCATTAACTTACTTTTCATACCAAGCCACTTTGGCGATTTTCTCCTGTAGGTGCAATGGGTATTCGGAGAAAGCTACAAAATCTTGTAATGCATATATTACCTAAAAAAGACAGACGCATGAGCAACCAACTACACATTTTTTTTTTTTTTTAAATCAAATCAAATTGAAGCAGGCATCTTTAAGAATTAGAAGGGCGGGGCGGTAGAGCTATTCAGGCAAGGTGGATATGTAGTCAAAAACATTTAAAAAACCTGAAACCAATAATCGATTGGCCCACCAATTTTGTCTACCACAAGCTCGTGGTCTTTTTTTCCTGGAACAAAATGCATTTCGTTACTATTTTCAGAGTCTGCTACTTGGCACAAGTCTCTACTTCAAAGGCGTATTAATATTTTTATTTGTTTAAACAGTATTATTTGTACCTATCTGAACTGGGGGTGGGGGGTGTGTGTATTTCTATTATTGTTAGGTACCCCCTCTAAAATAAGGAGATGTAGTGTCGTGGTTAAGCCAATGGACATATGGCTGGTAGGTACAGGATTCGCAGCCCAGTACCGGCTTCCACCCAGAGCGAGTTTTAACGACTCAATGGGTAGGTGTAAGACCACTACACCCTCTTCTCTCTCACTAACCATTTACCAACTAACAACTAACATCTAACCCACTGTACTGGACAGACAGTCGAGATAGCTGAGGTGTGTGCCCAGGACAGCGTGCTTGAATCTTAATTGGATACAAGCACAAAAATAAGTTGAAATGAATCAAATTAATAAACTCCGCAAGATTTCAATCTCGCAGTGTGTACAATGCAAAACGGTTTACAAGGACGATGCGATGTGGCTTCAGCTAGGTTAAGAGAGCATAAGATAGCTTAACCATTACCATTAAATGGTCTTACCGATTGGACCTGTTCTGGAGCCCGCATAAAAGGCGGAAGACGCAAAATGTTTTTCACTTCAGTGCTAAGGGTAAGCTGAAACAAAATTTAAAGAAAACAAATGTTTATTTAATGATAGAACAACCATGTTATAGACCCCGCTGCCGCACTATCATAGGCGTACGGGACTTCTGTTATAAGCAATAGAGGGGCGGGACGTAGCCCAGTGGTAAAGAGCTCGCTTGATGCGCGGCCGGTTTGGGATCGATCCCTCTTGGTGGACCCATTAGGCTATTTCTCGTTCCCCAGTGCATCACGAAGGCCGTGGTGTATGTGCTATCCTGTCTGTGGGATGGTGCATATAAAAGATTCCTTGTTACTAATGGAAAACATTTAGCGGGTTTCCTCTCTAAGGCTATAAGTAAAAATTACCAAATATTTGACATCCAATAGCCGATGATTAATAAATCAATGTGCTCTAGTGGTGTCGTTAAACAAAATAAACTTTATAAGCAATGGGGAAGAGACGTCCAAGGTTGAATTTAAAAAGCAGTTTTCCAAAGAGTACAGCAAATATGACTGCCTTTCATATACTAATTACAAAACACTGGTTGGAACTGGAAAACACCAAATAACGCTACCCACTGCCGGGGACCCCAATACAAGGACGCTCTCTTCAACAGAGGAACCGGGCCCAGTAATAAAGCATTCGCCCGAAGGCGGATCAACCCAAGATCGATCGATGTGTGTAGGAGCGTGACGTACCCCAGTAATAAAGCGCTCACCTGAAGGCGGATCAACCCAAGATCGATCGATGTGTGTAGGAGCGTGACGTACCCCAGTAATAAAGCGCTCACCTAATGGCGGATCAACCCAAGATCGATCGATGTGTGTAGGAGGGGGACGTACCCCAGTAATAAATCGCTCACCTAATGGCGGATCAACCCAAGATCGATCGATGTGTACAGGAGAGGGACGTAGTCCAGTAATATAGCGCTCACCTAATGGCGGATCAACCCAAGATCGATTGATGTGTACAGGAGAGGGACGTAGTCCAGTAATAAAGCGCTCACCTAATGGCGGATCAACCCAAGATCGATCGATGTCTATAGGAGCGGGACGTAGTCCAGTAATATAGCGCTCACCTAATGGCGGATCAACCCAAGATCGATCGATGTGTACAGGAGAGGGAAGTAGTCCAGTAATATAGCGCTCACCTAATGGCGGATCAACTCAAGATCGACTGATGTGTACAGGAGAGGGACGTAGTCCAGTAATAAAGCGCTCACCTAATGGCGGATCAACCCAAGATCGATCGATGTCTATAGGAGAGGGACGTAGTCCAGTAATAAAGCGCTCACCTGAAGGCGGATCAACCCAAGATCGATCGATGTGTGTAGGAGCGTGACGTACCCCAGTAATAAAGCGCTCACCTAATGGCGGATCAACCCAAGATCGATCGATGTGTGTAGGAGGGGGACGTACCCCAGTAATAAATCGCTCACCTAATGGCGGATCAACCCAAGATCGATCGATGTGTACAGGAGAGGGACGTAGTCCAGTAATATAGCGCTCACCTAATGGCGGATCAACCCAAGATCGATTGATGTGTACAGGAGAGGGACGTAGTCCAGTAATAAAGCGCTCACCTAATGGCGGATCAACCCAAGATCGATCGATGTCTATAGGAGCGGGACGTAGTCCAGTAATATAGCGCTCACCTAATGGCGGATCAACCCAAGATCGATCGATGTGTACAGGAGAGGGAAGTAGTCCAGTAATATAGCGCTCACCTAATGGCGGATCAACTCAAGATCGACTGATGTGTACAGGAGAGGGACGTAGTCCAGTAATAAAGCGCTCACCTAATGGCGGATCAACCCAAGATCGATCGATGTCTATAGGAGAGGGACGTAGTCCAGTAATATAGCGCTCACCTAATGGCGGATCAACCCAAGATCGATCGATGTGTACAGGAGAGGGACGTAGTCCAGTAATATAGTGCTCACCTAATGGCGGATCAACCCAAGATCGATTGATGTGTACAGGAGAGGGACGTAGTCCAGTAATAAAGCGCTCACCTAATGGCGGATCAACCCA
This sequence comes from Gigantopelta aegis, assembly GCF_016097555.1. Lineage (NCBI taxonomy): Eukaryota > Metazoa > Mollusca > Gastropoda > Neomphalida > Peltospiridae > Gigantopelta > Gigantopelta aegis. The sequence continues at coordinate 26,117,463 of NC_054704.1, forward strand.
AGATCGATTGATGTGTACAGGAGAGGGACGTAGTCCAGTAATATAGCGCTCACCTAATGGCGGATCAACCCAAGATCGATCGATGTCTATAGGAGCGGGACGTAGACCAGTAATATAGCGCTCACCTAATGGCGGATCAACCCAAGATCGATCGATGTGTACAGGAGAGGGACGTAGTCCAGTAATATAGCGCTCACCTAATGGCGGATCAACCCAAGATCGATCGATGTGTACAGGAGAGGGACGTAGTCCAGTAATATAGCGCTCACCTAATGGCGGATCAACCCAAGATCGATCGATGTGTACAGGAGAGGGACGTAGTCCAGTAATAAAGCGCTCACCTAATGGCGGATCAACCCAAGATCGACTGATGTGTACAGGAGAGGGACGTAGTCCAGTAATATAGCGCTCACCTAATGGCGGATCAACCCAAGATCGACTGATGTGTACAGGAGAGGGACGTAGTCCAGTAATATAGCGCTCACCTAATGGCGGATCAACCCAAGATCGATTGATGTGTACAGGAGAGGGACGTAGTCCAGTAATAAAGCGCTCACCTAATGGCGGATCAACCCAAGATCGATCGATGTCTATAGGAGCGGGACGTAGACCAGTAATATAGCGCTCACCTAATGGCGGATCAACTCAAGATCGATCGATGTACACGTACAGGAGCGGGACGTAGCCCAGTAATATAGCGCTCACCTAGTGGCGGATCAACCCAAGATCGATCGATGTGTACAGGAGCGGGACGTACCCCAGTAATATAGCGCTAACCTAATGGCGGATCAACTCAAGATCGATTTGGCTATTTCTCTTTCCAGACAGTGCTCCACAACATTACTGTTGTAGCAAAGGCCGTGGTATGTACCACCCTGTCTGTGAGATGGTGCATATATAAATACCCCTTACTACTACTCGAAAAGAACAGCCAATGGAGTGACTGAAGTAGGCTTACTCTCTATTTATTCGTATTGTCCTTGGCCACATGTCCGTCTTTCTTTTCACAACCGAGCTTTGTTAATCAATAGTATATGCAGTTGACCGGCCTCAGTGGCGTCGTGGTTAGGTCATCGGTCTACAGGCTGGTAGGTACTGGGTTCGAATCCCAGTCGAGGCATGGGATTTTTAATCCAGATACCGACTCCAAACCCTGAATGAGTGCTCCGCAAGGCTCAATGGGTAGGTGTAAACCACTTTCACCGACCAGTGATCCATAACTGGTTCAACAAAGGCCATGGTTTGTGTTATCCTGCTGTGGGAAACGCAAATAAAAGATCCCTTGCTGCTAATCGTAAAGAGCAGCCCATGTAGTGGCGACAGCGGGTTTTCTCTCAAAATCTGTGTGGTCCTTAACCATATGTCTGACGCCATATAACCGTAAATAAAATGTGTTGAGTGCGTCGCTAAATAAAAAATTTCTTTCTTTGTATTAAAAAAAAAAAAAAAAAAAAAAAAAAAAAAAATTACCCTTCTCTTTATGAAATAAGATGCATCAAACCACAATGATCCGTCAAATAACCAACTTTGTGAGCCTTCCTCGATTTGTTCGCATGGAATGTGAGCGAATGCTGTATCCGGGTGGACTCTTTAACACAAAACACAAATAGTTATTTAATGCTACAGTTTCAAGAACATGCTAATACTGACGTACACACACAGATATACATATACATTGTACATATATCTTACAGGAAGGAAGGAACTCTATTAACGTGCCCATATCCACTGAAGGTTCAGGCACGTCCATTTTGGGCATGACTGCTGATTTGCGCCAAACCTCCTGTCCAGGTCAGAAAGATAGAATTTTAATTGAAATGATACATTTAATTTGGAATAAATGAGTAAATTGAAAATATATTAATATTGGGGTGGATGTTATTTAAATTACTTGCGTGGTACGAATACAAATGCTATTGAATTACACGCCATTTTAGACGGCCAGCACAAAACTAAACATTACTCAACCAACTTGGCCTAGTAGTTAGTAGGAAGACAAAGAATGGATGAGGTTTTGCATCCAGTCCACAGGAGAGGTTAGATGTGTGTATGTATGTATGTATGTATGTTACACACACACACACACACACACACACACACACGCGCGCGCGCGCACACACACATACACATACATATACATATATATATATATATGGTTGGCCAATCTGTTGAGTCGTTGTCACCATGCAATTAACATGTCCTGTACGTCGCTGTTGATCCCTGACTTTGCGGATGTTTGGGTTTACCGGGAACCATATTAACAAGATATTTTGTCTTTATTGCCTTTCATTCTGTCTAAATAAATCGTTAAAAATATACATTATCTTCCTTTTCCTTTTATCTAACTAATTTCAATCAATCTGTTAAATAAAGGAGCTCATTCCCCAGGCAATTTGTAAAATAACTGGAAATTTCAGGCACTTTGTAAATTGATTGAGTGAATCAGACAAGTTATAAATTTCCTGAAAATTTCAGACATGTTATAATTTTCCTGATTTTAGACATTGACTGTAACATAACAAAAATATTTCATCAGTCCCAACTGAATCCGAATTAGACATTAAATAATCTACTTCAGTGTTTATTTGTTTAGTTTTATTGCTGTTTGGTTTATTGGTTTGTTTGGGTGGGTGGGTTGTTGATTGATTGTTGTTGTTCGTGTTGGGGGGGGGGGGGGTTGTTGTTTTGTGTGGGGTTTTTTTTTTGGGGGGGGGGGTTTGCTGGGAGTGTTTGTTTAATTAGGAAAATATATTATATGGGATCGATTAATTTGTAGTTATTTATCACAAATAAATGTTTAAAAAAGAGAAGAAAATTCAGACACTTGCAACTTTGAGAATGGACCTTTAAAAACTCACTCTCTTTTGATGGCGTCCGTAATTTTGCGCATCGTGATCACCCGTCTAACAGCCCTTCTGAAGCGTTTTAAAGCCTGCAAGTAACAATGGCAACAAACATTACAACAACAGACGAACATTATTATTGTCCATTTGGTACGATTATACTAATATGAAAGAAGAAAAAGAAGAAGAGAAAGGAGGAAACTTTATAAGGAAGAAGCAAAGGCAAACACTATATATATTTCCTTCTGCTGCTAAGGAATGTTCTGTCAGAAACCCCCCGCCATGGAATCGAAGGCTGGCGAAGTCAGAACCCGAGTCCATGGTGGGCTATGTCAGAGGCCAAGTCCGGGGCGGGCGTGCCCGAACCTATGTTGGATAGGGGCACGTCAAACAGTTTCGCATCTGTCAGGAAGTGTATACACGTGTGTCTGCGTGATTCAAATGTGAATGTGTATTCTTGATCTGTATGTTGGTGTATAATATACTTTGACATTCAATAGCCGACGATTAATAAAACCACTATTTAAAAAGGGAGACAGAAGTTGTCCCACAAACTACAGACCCATATCATTGATCAGTTGTGATGGGAAAATATTTGAAAGAATCGTTTTTAAACATGTTTATAATTGTTTCATATCTAACAATCTCTTTTACGAGTTACCGCCCTAAGCATAGCGCTTTATATCAATGAATTAAACTATATACCAAAATATGTCAATCTCTCGATAACAAGGAACATTTTTTTATGCAGTGTTCTGTGATAAGTCTAAAGCTTTTGACAGAGTCTGGCACAAAGGTTTAATTTACAAACTAGAGCGTTACGGTATTACAGGACGTTTACTAAAACGGATAAACAATTACATAGCAAATAGATCGCAAAGAGTTCAAGTAAATGGCTCCCTATCCAACTATGGTACTTTAATGGCTGGTATACCCCAAATTTCAGTATTCGGTCCATTCCTGTTTTTAGTTTATATAAATGATATAGCTGAGGAGTTGAACTGTGTTACTAGATTGTTCGCTGATGACGTAATCATCAAATGACTTGCATGCTATATAATCTAATCTTAACGAAAACTTACATAAACTCTATAATTGGTCTAATCAATGGTTGGTGACGTTTAACCCAGAGAAAACACACGTAATATTATTTTCAAAAAATAACAATCCATCACGTACATTTTGGTATTACGGACATTAATATAACTGAGACACATACATATCTAGCTTTTAACATTTACAATCAATGCAAAATGGATAAACCATATTATTGATATATGTAAATCAGCTTCGTCTATGATTTCTGCAATGAGAAAATACAAGTATACTCTAAATCGACAAATACTGATGCAAATATATGTAACGTTCATACGTCCAGTACTAGAATATGCGTCTAAAGTTTGGGATGGATGTTCTGCACTGGGTGAGGAAAAGTTAGAAAAAGTCCAACTTGAAGCAGCAAGAATAATAACGGGTCTACCACTGTTCACATCAAGATACGCGCTATACTCAGAAACAGGGCTAGCCACACTTTTAGAACGCCGAAAGGCAAACCAATATGTACTATGTATAATATACTTAATGTCATGGCTCCTGTCTTCTTAACAAATTGTATACCACCCAGGGTTGATTAGTGCGTTCATTATAGATTAAGGAATCAAAATGACATATCAATTCCTTTCGCAAGAACTAATTTACTTAAAATGTCATTTTTACATTCAACAATAGACATGTGGAATGCCTTGCCATTAGAAATTCGAAACAGTGAAGGAATTTCCACTTTAAAAAACCCCAGTAGTACCACAGAGCTGCAAGGTAATTTCATTATATTCATATGGAAATCGAAAGGAAAATATCTCCCACACTAGATTCAGACATAGTTGCAGTACTTTAATTGCCGACTTATATCGTTGTGGACCCTCTTGTAATTGTGGATACCACTCTGAAAATTGCTATCATAATTTATTACTTTGAATGTAATCTTTTTACCAAACAGAGACAACTTCTTTTAGATTCTTTGAAAACGTTTGCACCGGTTAATCTGCAATTAGTATTGTATGGCAGTACTGTTGTAAATGATACTATTAACAAACAAATATTCTATATGGTACATAAATATATTAAACAAACACAGCGTTTTGAATAATAATAATAATAATAATAATAATAATAATGTCTAAGTAATTCTAAATCAGTTACGCAGGAACCTGTCTGCTAAGACTATTTTATAAATTGGGTTGTCTGATTGGAAAATAAATCACCTTCGTTTGATTTCCTTCTTCATTTTTTCATTCATTTTTTATTTATTTATTTATTTATTTATTATTTTGTTTTATTTTCTATGTTTTGTTTTTCTCTCATGTATATACTTCTCTTTGAATATTTTTTTTTCTTCATATTCTTGTAATAGTTGTAGTCGCTGTTATTGTCATATTGTCATTATTGTATGTTATTAGGAGAGGGTCTCGTAAGTTGAATAACTTGTGCCCAATCCATTTGTACATTATATGCAATAAAATATGTTTCAATCAATAAATCAATGTTCTCTAATGGTGTCGTTGAAACAAAATAGTCTAAGCTTTAATATACATTATTATTATTATTATTATTATTATTATTATTATTAATGTGGGGTCCGACCGAAGAGGTCAACTCTCCTATCTTTGATCAAGTCATTAAGTTTACCATTGTATATTGTGAAAAGTCTTAGGCCTATTTATCTATAAACACAACTACATTACATTGTCACAAGCGTCTGGATCTGTACGTGTGCGATGGCTTAGAGCGTTGCGAACGAAGTTCTAAGTGGATTCAGGTTATGTTCTTCTCAAAAAATGTATTTTAAAAAAAAGAGAAAAAATCACGTTCAACAGAGGGTTTGGACCCCCAAAACCCCATATGCACATCCTCTATGTTACGTCCCCACACCCAAGAAAACTGTCTAGACCCACGACTGAGTATGTAGGCCTATGCATATAGCAGTGAGTGTCTCTATGCGTGTGAACAAGTATGTGTATTTGACACGTAAGCCAATCTGATTAAAATCAGCTCCACTGGGTCTTTAATTATAGGCTACGGGCCTGTAGAGCTGATTTCAATCAGACTGACACCTAAACATTCTCACCTCTTCTGATCTATAATCATCTTGAAGGTAATAAGAACGCGAGCTTGCAACCAAACGTTTGATTAATTGTTGCATGGTGGGCTCTCGTTTAACTCCAAGCTTACAACATGAGTGCGTGGGATCGTTTTGTTTGCATTTCACCACGTCTCCTACTTTCGCGATGACAGGGAACCTTGGGCTGCCTCCAGAAACAATGTCTAGACGGTCGTGCTTTAAATGCATAACTCTTTGCCAGAATTTAACAGTGTACCTCTTTGATTTGCTTGCTGAAATATCACGGTCTTTAGAAACCTGTTTGATATCGGACAAATATGTTCCATCACGGCCATAGTCTTTTTGTTTCGAAACTTCTTTGATTGTGAGTAATTTTCCTGTATCATGATCCTGAATGTTCGAGATTTTTAATAGTTTTCTCGAATCTCTGTCATATTCTTGTTGCTTGAGATGTTCCTCGGTTTGGGGTTTTTTTCTTGTGTTATTGTCATAGCCTTTCTGTTTAAGACGTTGTTTAATCTGATGTAGTTTTGATGTTTGATTTTCATACACGTCTTCTTGGGGAATCTCCTTTATATAGGGCAACTGCGAAAAACTCACCGTTTCGTTTCGTCTTTTGCTTTTTTTAATATTATACTTTTCGTCTTTGAAAAGTTCCGGATCTATAATAGTGTAATCGTCAACTGAAGGTAAATATAAACTCATGTTATTATTATTATTATTATTATTAGTATTATTATTATAATAAATTATTATTATTATTATTATTATTATTATTTCTTTTCTTCTTTTGTCCCTCTTTTTTTTTAAATGCGTTATACTAAGTCTCACAAATATTCTATTGTCTTCCCGAGTGGTTTACATCACATATTTATTATTCCAGTAATAAAAGTAACTAATTGGGTTCACTATAATACTACAAAAGCTGATGTGGTTAGAAGATAGCTGGTTGGTGCCAAATGACCATATATTGAATATAATATAATAAAGACGTTACTTTTAGTTCAGTCTCTTTTCAAATCCTGTTAAAATCAGTTTTCCACAAGTAGCACTAAAATATTCATACATCAATAAAACAATATTGAGGCATTTTGAACAGAATTCTAAAATTGATTTAAAGGGATTCATAGTCGGTGTTAATGTTAGGCTCTCATAAATCATCATCTAACTACAGCCAACGTTAGGATCGCCTCTTACAATTAGGAATATAGTTTCAACTAATAACAAGAAAAACCTCTTTCTTCATGTGGCTCTTTGTACGAATGTAGCCGAATGTTAGATTTCTCTTAACATCTTCATATCCTTGCAGAAACTACAATTCACAAAAGCTTATTTGCGAGAGAGAGAGAGAGAGAGAGAGAGAGAGAGAGAGAGAGAGAGAGAGAGAGAGAGAGAGAGAGCAATTCTTTATGATCATGTTTTTTTTGTTTCGATTTTTTTCGATAATGAATGTACACCACCATTCTCTACAAATAAATCCATAAAACTATTTTCTTGAAAACATTGGAAAACATTATTCTCCTTTATAGATCCGATGAAAAGTATTTATAAAAATTTAGTTTTTTTATGCATAAAGTAGTAAATGTATACTATTGTCTTATGCACTGAAATCCGGAAACTAATTTTGCAACAGAAAACCATCAATCTCATAAATCTGCAATGTCTTTACAGTGATATACGTCTACTTGTTTTCACGTTCAACTAAAACATTTCCCAAACGAATCATTGAGCAAGTAAAAGCATTTTCAAAGTCTTTTTTTTTAATTATAGTAACAAAAGTAGGCTATCATTTTGTACAAAGAAATCCATGAAATGACACAACGCTATATAGAACATCTCACATAATTAGTCTTGCTGTTAGTATCCAATTAAAACCATTCCTAAACATTTTTCTTCTGCGCAGATATTTCTAAAGGTGTCTGTTTACTACCATCCTGTGTAAAGCTGAATGTGTATATGTTCACTTTATCTTCTGTTGTTGCTGCTGTTGCTGCTGCTGCTGCTATCTTTAGATACATATATGACATACATCACGATCATATAGTCGTTTTGTTTCGAAACATCTTTGATTTTGAGATACAAAACTTGGTTCTTTCACAATCCTCTCCAAAACAGTCAACTATTGGTAAGTTTTTCACTGACGATGTTACATCTGTTTATTCACATTTAGTCACATTTTATTCCAAATGCGTTTGTGGTTCTAAGAGTGGAACATTTGTGGTTGTATGTAACAGAATCGTATTTGTGTTTTATGTTTAACCCAAACGTTATTCCAAACGTATAGTTCATCTAGGTCTATTTCTAAAATTCTGTTTGTTGGCAGCACTGGTTTGTTTCTTGTAAAATAATTAATACCATGCTGTTATGTTTCGCGCATTACAATTGATATTTGTATTGTAGCCTAGTATTAGGAGAAAATAACCGCCTCACAAATAGTAGTAACATTTGAAAGAAGGATATCGGCAAATGACTGCTTTTTTGTTTTCTTTTCAGACAACTTCTCGTGCGGGCAAGAATCGATAGGTTTCTTTATTAAGACTGTGAAACGACAGAACACGTCCATTTGGAACATTCATTGTTATACTGAAAGTCCTAGTGGAAGAAAAACTTTTCAGCTGGTTAGTTTATGCAATATTGCTCGCTACCAAACATAACCATTAAAAAAGTTATTGATATTCCATAATAAAAGTTTGTAATCGTAATGTAGCGGAATCAGACCAGCTAAGGGTCTTTTACTTTCTTCTTGGAGAGCTATTAAGATTTTGCTGGAGATTAGATAATTTTTTGGAAGATGATGTGAGAGGTCCCGATTTTAAACATTTATTTTGAGTCTAATTTTGCATGCTTGAGAAATTAATTGAATTTAACTGAATGGGGTAGGATGGGATGGAATTGAATTGGATTGAATTATTTAATTTAAATTAAATGAATATGTGATATATGCTATCCTGTCTGTTCGATGGTGCATATAAAAGATCCCTTGCTACTAATGAAAGACATGTTGTGGGTTTCCTCTCTAAGACTATATGCCAAAATTACTACCAAATATTTGACATCCAATAGCTGATGATAAATAAATCAATGTGCTCTAGTGATGTCGTTAAACAAAACAAACGTTTTAAGTTTGAGTCTTCACATTTTGCATGGCACTGAGAACACCAAGCATACGAACATTAGCCTAGTATATGTGTAGCAATTACTCTGGGAATAAATGTTTCACTTTTTACCAAATTAATGTGCCGCCAATCTGGTAAAAAGGTATAATAATCGAATTCGCCACCTAGAGTTTGAAATATTAGTACTAGTATTTGTAGGGGTCCAAAAAGACAGGTAACTCGTTAAATCTTAGTATACAGGCAACACAATGCATGATATGGCATTCAGTCTAGATGCAGGAATCAACGTTATTATACACCATAATTAAGGGAGTCAGTCCCCTTTCAGTATGTCAAATCAGTTCTGATTTCAACAAAAAGATAAAATGGATATTAAACTTGGTTTTTTTTTTCAATGGAACTAAATTCACCTACATGTCGCTGTTCGGCTGAAATATTGGTCTGACTCTTAATGAGGGTCCTGATTACATCTTCTTTGTCCAAGATACAAAAGTACTCAAACGGGCCGAAATCTAGCCCCTTTTTATACCAATAAGGTCAGTAACACAAGTCCATGTCAGTGTGCCACATTTGGGTTGGTAAGTTAAGATTATGCCACAGTACGGAGAAGTAGGTCAAACGATCACAGCCTCGTATCTCAGTAAGTCACGGTCACGAAAATAGGGAGTAGGTAATGATCCCATATAGGCCTTTATATTTTGAAAAAAGGAACTGTGTGGGTTAAAGGATTGCTAGTCTATATACGATACCGGTGGTGACAAGTGGGAGTGTCTTGGCTACCATCACCCACCACCACCTCCACCCCCAACACACACACACACACACACGCACGCACATGCACACGCACACACCACCACCCAACAAATACACTTGAGGCCCAAAACATATTTTATTTTGTTCTAATCTTACCCGCATTCTTCTGATGTCCAATTCAACGCTTGTAATATCAATATACGGTGTTTGAGATTTCCGCTTAGACCCAGTAGAAGTATTGGCTGTTCTTTCCGGAACAGAGGCGGCGATGGATCGTCTTCTCGTCCTCAAACGATCTATAGTACCCAAATCAAGCGGGACAGACATTTTCCTCAAGAGTTTTCGTCTTCGTTCTACTGGGAGGAATGAATATTTTCTTCCCTTTGATTTCTCCGTTTTTGACGATTCATTGCTGCTTAGTCTATCTAACATTGCATCAAATCTCTCATTGTCGGGTTTTGATATTGTCGCCAAGAAATGTTGCTCTTTGCCTGCTTTAGCTTTACCCGTTTCACTCTTCTTTTCTTCTTCGTCTTCATGTTTAGATGATGTTTCACTTACCTCATGTAACACTATTTTTACTCCTTCTTTATGCCCTTTGTACATCATCCCATCGGTGCTTACTTTCCGTTTATGTTCAGTTGAGGTAACTTTCTTATGGCTCATCTTTATGTATCCGGTGCTTAGTTTTCGTTTAAGTTTATCCTCTTTTATTTGTTTGGTGATGTTTTCTGTTTCTGGTTCCTGTCTGCCCTCAACCGTTTTGGCACCATGTTTTTCTTTTCTTTTCTCATAATAATCGATCTCCTCTTTAAGACTTGTGGGAAGAATGTGTTCGTAATTTCTAAACAAATAACCAAGTTTTGATTCCACGTGCTTCACTTCCTCTTCAGTTTGATCCTTCTTTGATTTGGCCTTGACCAATCGCTTCAAGTTCAATAAATTAAACGAGACTTTACTCCCTTGGTAATTTTCTGGCAAATGGTAAGTCTCCAAATCTATATCAGAGAAATCGGATTTGCTTTTACATGCAACTAACTCAATAGTTTTCTCGAAGTTAGCCATTGTATTCTGCTTTAATAAACTTTCGATTAAAAATTTTAAACGGTTTTTTTTTTTCCAAAACAAAAAATAATCTAATTCAGTACTTCAGAAACAAGGACATATATTTATCTTTTGAAGAAGTCTGCGACATATGTGGAAGTGGGTGGTAATTACATACTTATGTGGTGATACAATGCGATAAAACTGGTTACTGGTGCCTTGTTCCTGCGTTGCTACTGGACTACTTTAATTATCTATGACGTCAGGATGACCTTTCCGGTGCTAGAGACTGTCATTGTTAAATTGTTAAGAAGGGTTTGGGGTTTGGTTGGTGTTGTTGTTGTTGTTTTGTTGTTGTGGTTTTTTTTTTTTTTTGGGGGGGGGGGGATTCTTGGGGTTTTGGGGGTGTTTTTTATATAGTAATAGAGCCTTTTTAATTGTGAAGATTAGTTTTTAAATATATTTTTTAGAATATTAGTGTCTCTATGAACAATGTATGTTTCTAGTCGTTCTTGTGTCTGTCACTAGTTTCGTACGTACGAAAAACATTTACGGCCTATTAAAAAATAAAATGAAGATTAAGTTGGCACAAATATTAGGTCGATCAGAAATGCATTGAATATACAAACAATATTATTTTAATAAAGAAGAAATTTAATTTAATGTGTACATTTGGTCGTTAAGAAGGAAGGAAATGTTTTATTTAACGACGCACTCAACACATTTTAATTACGGTTATATGGCGTCAGACATATGGTTAAGGACCATACAGATATTGAGAGAGGAAACCTGCTGTCGCCACTTCATGGGCTACTTTTTTCGATAAGCAGCAAGGGGTCTTTTATATGCACCATCCCACGGACAGGGTAGCACATACCACGGTCTTTGATATACCAGTCGTGGTGCACTGGCTGGAACAAGAAATAGCCCAATGGGCCCACCGATGGGGATCGATCCCATAGCGACCGCGCATCGAGCGAGCACTGTACCACTGGGCTACGTCCCGCCCCTTTTGGTCGTTAAGAAGACTGTTGGTATATGTCTTAACAATGACATCTCTTTAGCCTTTAGTCTGAGCTCCAGAGGGATAAAATGTAGCTTTACTCTGCATCACTCGGCCCCCATAATTTCTGGGTATTTCACTGATAACTATAAATCTGCACCAAATTTTGTATATTGACCCTGACGAGTACATGAAGGAGCTTTTTTTTTTTTTTTTTTTTTTTTTTTTGGGGGGGGGGGGGGGGGTTGTTGCTGCTACTTAAATATAATTCAGGTGGTGCTTAATTAATTTGAACGTGTATATTATAAACGGTTTTCTTCCATGACATGCAAATGCCCCAGCGTGTCTGCCGCTGTTGAAAATAGTCGCTGGAAGTCTTCAGCTATAAACTGAACAGTTTTGCTTTCGCATACTGATCAATGGATGTATGGGCTATCATAAATCCAAATCATATTTTCAGTTCATCAGCAATTTCCCAGATGGTTTAATCCCAAAACACGTTTGAAAAAAGAAGAAGATTAAAAGTGAAGAGTGACATGGGTCATCTTTGAAACGTGTTTAAAAAATATTTTAAAACAATTACCATACGACGAAATGCGTTTTTTGATCGTATTGATGATTTTCACTTGGCATTTGCCATTATCAAAGAAAACGCGACACACACACACACACACACACAGACACGCACAGAGACAGACAGACACACACGCACACACATACACACGCGCACACATACACACACCTTACCACACATACATTATTCGTCCTTTGTATCCATTACGGCTGTGACAATGCGAATTAGAAAGCGATATGAATAATAAATGTGCTTACATGTTTGATATGTAGTCTTAGAAAAAAACAGTTGTCAAACTTTGTAGATATAAATGCTACAACCTTTCACCCACAAAGTAATTAAGAAAAAAAGAGTATTCCCATTCTATAATATTCTGTTTTGTTGATATAACTACCTGGGTCCTGTTGACCACCTGTCCTTTGTTTCCACCCTGGGTAGAGGGTAGGTTTTTTGTAACCGGGAAAAGTGAATAATAATAATAATAATAATAATAATAATAATAATAATAATAAAAGAGGGACTGTTCTGCTAGTTATGGATATAAAAACACGTCTTTGAAGACCCCAGACTCTTTGTCTTGGGTGAAGGAACCGGCTCGCGTCAAAACCTGTGCCCAAGACGGACGTAGCCTACAACAGTTCATTGTTTTGAACGTCCACATTAAGTTATTCCCTTATCCTTGCCATGAACTACCCCAGTTCTACGCCAAAATGTAATCCTGATTTTAGTAGCACCCTGAAAATGTTCAACCCGGTACACTATTACCAATTTAAATAATTTTGCAAGAATTTAATGGTCAGTTCAGACAACAGTTCTGTTCCATATCTCACCAATCGTAGACATGGCAATATTTCTGTTTAAAAGTTAGTGCACTTTAAACTTGGCCCTGATCAGATGCTATTTGGTATACTACTACCTAGAGATTAGAAAGTGTAAGCATCTTCTGTTCACGCGTGAATGGAAGGAAGGAAATGTTTTATTTAATGACGCACCACTCAACACATATTATTTACGGTTCTACGATCCCACACCGACCGCGCACCTGGCGGGCGCTTTACCACTGGGCTACGTCCCGCCCCCTTCGCGTGAATGGTGAACAGTGAATCATGACACGTGAAAAGTGAACTTCTATGGGAACCCAGACTTAAGGGAGCACCATATTTAAGCTTTCCTACCCACCCCTACTTCCTAACAAACAGATACATCCATTGCCCAATCCGTGCATGTATGTAAAAACCAATGCCCCTAGTAAGCTGGACCGATTACTTCTTTGATGTGTGTTTGTGTCAAGACAGTCTTATAACGGTGCGTGGGACGTAGCGCAGTAGTAAAGCGTTCGCTTGATGCGCGGTCGGTCTACGATCGATCCCCGTTGGTTGGGCTATTTCTCGTTCCAGCCAGTGCTCCACAACTGGTGTAACAAGGGCCGTGGTATGTACTATCCTATTTGTGGGATGGTGCATATAAAAGATCCCATGCTGCTAATCGAAAAAGAGTAGCTCATGAAGTGGCGACAGCGGGTTTCCTCTCTCAGTATCTGCGTGGTCCTTAACCATATGTCTGACGCCATATAACCGTAAAATAAAAAGTGTTGAGTGCGTCGTTAAATAAAACATTTCCTTCCTTCTCTTATAAAGAACTGTGTTTAAACACTGGTTTGGTAGATATTAACATGTTTATATCCTGAGGGTTCAAACACATTTACTGTGGTACTCATTTATTCATTCAACTTATTTCTGTGCTTATATCCAATTAAGGTTCAATCACGCTGTCCTTGGCACCAACCCCAGCTATCTGCCTGGGACAGTGGGTTAGTGAGAATGAAGTTGGTGTAGTGGTCTTACACTTACCCACCGAATCGTTAATACTCACTCTGGGTGGGAGCCAGTACTGGGGTCATATTCCCGAAGCTATCGTTATGCCCGACGATATTGTTAACAGTTCGTTGACAAAAAGCTGATGATCTCGAAAGTGTCTGTATGAACGTCTTTACACTACGATATCGCTATATTAACAACAGCTCCAACCCTGTTGTTACGGTGTCGTTCATTGCACGTTTTTTGTAATAAAACATGGCTGCTGCATTGATAGCAATATTGCCAAACAGCAGAAGACAGACTGTACCAAGGGTGTTCAGAGATAGAAACAATCCGCTGGATTTCATGTAAGATGACGAACTTTAAAATAAGTATAGAGTTGATAAAGGTGGTATATTGTACCTTTGTAATGCATTACAGATGATCCTCGAAAAGCCAACACGAAATTCTTCGTTACTAATTTCACTGCAAGTGAAAGCTGCACTACGCTACTTTGCTATCGGACGTTTTTGGGCAGTCACTGCAGATGTTCACGGTTTAAGTCATTGTTATGTATCACGATCTGTACACACAGTTGATCGCTCATTAGTTCACCAGCTAACGAACATGCACATACGATTTCCTCGTGGAAACATTGAACTGTGATCTGTTAACTTTAGAGGACTTTTATATTCTTAGCCCCCCCCCCCCCCCCCCCCCCCCCCCCCCCCCCCAAAAAAAAAGTTTAGCAATTTGGTAAATGTGCTTAAATAAAAGAAAACTCGTCATTTAAACAAATGAAATCAGATACTGGATTTAATTGAGGCATCATTTGTCAGTAAAAGTAACAGGAAATGTTTAATACAAAATGAAATGCTTAATGCCACGTCGTTAAATGGTGCTTTGGGGTCCATACACAAAAGTCGGAAAATTATCAGTAACATGGACATTGACAGTGGTACAACGTTGCCTTCTGCACTGAACGTGACCGATGTGGTGATGGTAGCGTCATGGTGTGGACAGGAATTCATGACATCGGACAAAACAACCTCATTTTCATCATTCATCACACCAATTGCCATTCCGTTCATGCAGCAGCATCCAGGCGTTTTGTTTTAACAGGACAATGCACGCCAGCATTTAGCCAGACTAACGACTGGACTTCTTCAGAGGAACAATATCGAGGCACTAAACTGGTTTGTAAGATCACCTGACGTGTTTAGTATTGTGCAGGTATGGGATTTTGAATGTCCCATAGGATTAAATCAAAGGTGAAAGGTTACACAGTGAAGGAATTGGGCGCATTTTGGAACAGTTCGCCAAAAGATAAAGGGGACAACGGTAGTACTTTGATCGGTTTAGGTTTAAATGAAGGGACAATTAAGGCATTTGGCCTGGTATGCAGTCAACGATATGTAATGTACATTATTGCTTAATGTCAAGTATAATCGTATAGTTAATTAATAAAACGCTTAAATGTGACGGCTATTTAATAGCCTATTATATATAAAGGGCGCAGCCATATTGTACCATCCAAGTGAATACGCCCTCTGGCGAGCTGGTGGTTACATAATATCTAAGGTGTCACGTCAGGAATTAGTCTTCGAACCGAGGTAACGAAACATACCTGATTTTTGCAGATGCATTGCAATGTTCTGTAAGCCAGCAACAAGTATATATTATTTTTCAATACAAACCACCATTGTCAAAGTGTTGAAATAACTGTATTATGTTTTGTACATAAGTTAACCCACGTACTGACCGCGAGGACACACCTCAAATCATAAGTAATTCTGTAAAACCCTTGATTAAGAAGACTTTCCCCATTTAAAATCACAAAACTGACCAATTATGCAGTCCCAAAGAAAAGAAAATTATCACTTGTGTATCGTGAGTGGTCGTTTGCTCGAACATACCCTACCAATACGACTAATAATATGCATTTTTTCTTTGGATTTTTTAAAAAGAGAAAAATACTATAACCCCATTTCATTCTATTGATGCAAATTGAAATATATTTAGTTAAATAGTTTATTATACTATCAAGTCATTCATGCTGTTTTACAAGTCAGGTTGATGAAAGTGAAGCGCCTTGTCGTAAATTAGAGCGTTTGTTTACACTGTGCATAGAGGAGCTGGACGGAGCTGACGTCACAAAAACGAAACAAAATGGCTGCCCCAAGTTAGCAGGAATAATAATGTTTTTTTATTAACTCTAAAATTACGCATTTTTCATTTGTTAAAGTGTCAGTATATGTTGGTGGTCCGGGTATGCATCTTTTCAACACATAAGGCTCTTGTTTGAGTTGACCCTCCCTTTAATCACGTGACTGGGACACACTAGAAAATTATAGCAATTTCATTTGGCTGCTTGGACTAGACCACTGGAATAGGAAGAAATGCAGTAAATGAGAGTTCAGGTATGAAAAGAAAATGGCTGACATCATAACAGACACAAAATATTAAACAATTAATAAATATTTATTTCATTATTATCATTTTATTTTTGTAAATATATATATACACACACACACACACCAAAGCATCACATATTTGTATCATTGCCATCAAATATACATAGATTTTATTATAAAACAAGGTTAACGCAGAAGTAATTTATTACTTCATTTTTATACATCAAACAGAATGTCAAATACAATAATATTATACATAATTATGTCATGGACTCTCAAATAAAAGAACCCCACAGTAGTATACACTCTGCACCAAAAACCAAAGACTAGTTTTTTTTGTGAATGTACTGGTACATCTATTGCCATCAAAGTGTCAAATATTTTAAAAGTTTAAATGTGTCTTTCAGGCCTCCCAGACCTATATTTCCTATATTTTTTTATAGGATCCTATAAAACTCCTATATTTCCTATATTTGACTCAATTGCTTTGCTAAAATGCTGATGAATAAAATATGTTACTGAGTTATATTCGCAGTGAAAGGCAGCCAGCCTGTCAGAAATTCGGAAGATGCTTTGAATGTGCACCAACTTTCATATTATCCTGGATACTGGCATGGACTGCTGGCAAGCCTTAGTATATATAAGAGTTCAGGGTTGAAAATTAACATGAAAACCATGGTCACCAGCAGGGCCAGTTGAAGAAAAATCTTACTGGCCCTTCTTAAATTCAACTAGCCCTCCAATTTACCTGCACAACCAAAATCAAAATTA
This sequence comes from Gigantopelta aegis, assembly GCF_016097555.1. NCBI lineage: Eukaryota > Metazoa > Mollusca > Gastropoda > Neomphalida > Peltospiridae > Gigantopelta > Gigantopelta aegis. The sequence continues at coordinate 26,134,895 of NC_054704.1, forward strand.
GAATGTTCTTTGTTGAATAATAACCATGTATAATAATAACCATGTATATAGTCCATTTGCGTAGAAAGGAAACCGATGAATTGGCATGTAACTTCATAACGAATAAAGTTAAAATTCATATTACTAACATATTAAGTTTTAAACCCATACTAACTCAAATCACATTTAAAGAGAGAAAAAAATAGTAGTGTTAATAAAAGTTACTTTAAAAGTTACCATTAAATGATACAGATTAAATATTTTTAATACAGGGATACAAACAACAAAATACTAGAACAGCCAAGGTATGCAGCTTCACTTGTATTGTCTCTGAAGTAATCGATAATGCAATACAAAGAGACTAAAGGTAGAACTGTTTTAGTATATTAGTCTGGTAATGACAGACTTCTTTGTGCACCTGTGAAAGGTGGTTCGATATGGAGAACTCTCCAGTAAAAGATCTCCTCGGGAGTGACTGTCCTCCTAAAGACGAGGCACTAGATAAAGATTCATGGAATCATCCACTATTTTGCCAAATACCCAATCGACTCTGCATTGTGCAGAAATACGACCCTGATCTCATATTCCAGTTTTTGTTGTTCAGATTACGTTGGATTTATCCTATGCTGTTTTATAAATATATATTGTTTTTATTTACACTGAAAGTTTTACCCCAGATGATATGGGTTTACAATTTAATAAATTAATATGTTTTATATGAATTTTATCTTTAGGCCTACATGCCAGTTAACTGACTTTTAAAATAATCCATGTAGTAATGGAACATTTCATTGTTAGTCTGAGTTAAAAGTACATGTTAAAATTTGATTTTGTCTCAGAATAATATAATTAAATATGATTAATTTGTACCATAACATTGAAGAATGTCAAAAAGTAGGTCTACTAAATAATTATGGCGTATCCAGTCCATTAATCCGACAACTTCAAAAAACAAAAACATGATGTGTTTGCAATACATTTTGAGCTATATTTTTTTAAAGCCTCAGATCAAAATCTCAGAAGCTGAGGTGGAGTCTGGTAAGTCTGCCATTGTCAAAATATAGAACATGTTCTATAATGTTGTCTGTTGCCAGATCTGTAGTTCGTGCCACCACAATAGCGGTGCGTTTTGTCACATTCCATTCAGTTTCAGTGTGTTAATTTTTCACCTGGTACCATATTCGCCGGACTATAAAATCAATGGTTGCCCAACGGACTACCTTTGTGAAATTCATAGTCGCCCATAGCCAATAAAGATCACTACGGGCAACCGGGCGACTACTAATTTTCAACCCTGTTTGTTGAGGTAGTAGATGGTATCTTGTTTACATATGCAAGGTAAGAACATACCATTAGTAATGTAAATGTCTTTAAAAATCTGTGTAAAATGCCTATAATCATGATAACTGGTCCAAATTTTCCTATAAAACTCCTATATTTGACCTCAAAATTCCTATAAAACTCCTATATTTTGGTATGCAAATTCCTATATTTCCTATATTTTAATATGTACAAGTGGCTGGGAGGCCTGGTCTTTAGTTGTATAGAACATAATTCTGGGGCGTCGTTAAATGTTCATTCATTAGATGTATATGATAGCATTATACACTTTGCACCAAAAACCAAAGATCAGTGTTCTTTATGAACATATCACCCTCAAAATATTTCATGTTTAAACATTTTCAGCGATTAGATGTATTTTTAACATGGAATGTTCTGAAACAATTCACCTTATTGAACTACCACTCATAGATAAACTTAATATCATTAAAAAAAAATCAAAATATATAAACAAACATTAAAATATCTTATCGTTATTGGGACATTTGTTGGATATATTCTTAAGAAAGCAGACATATATAAAAGGCGGATTATGAATAGAATGCTAGCAGAAACAAATGCCAAAGTACAGTTAAAGTTTTTGTGGGGTTGTATACCCCTGAAAACTGGACAATTTATTTGGTTCCATGAATGTCTGGTTTTAAGAAAAAAAACATCGGCCGATTCAGTTTAAGGATGATTTTTTTGGTTCATACCCTGATGAATGTAACAGAAATAACACACAATCCGTAACAGGATAAAGCCAATACATTAGTAATCTGTTGTTGTTTTTATCTGCAACCCCACCCACCCACCACCCCCAAAAAAAGTGAGTGGGTAAATCTAATTTATTTTTAACTTTAACATGCACATGTTCTATGATCAATCCAAGTAGTATAGATTCAGGACATCATTCATTGTAAGATGTTAAAACTAGTCACATAAAGAAACAGCATTTAAACTCTTAATAAATAAACAAATAAATACATGTATGTAAGTTTTGTTAAGTTTACCATATCCCAAAAAGTTATTTTAATATACTCTAAAACACTTCACTGACTATCTTTTTTTTTTTACTGATCCCCCCCCCCCCCCCCCAACCGAGTATTGTTGTAACCTCGACTATCTTTTCTTAAAATGATTTTCCCCTGAGTATGTTGTAACCTGTTATCACAGTATTACTGAGTCATGTTGCCATGGAAACCTCTAGAAGGGATAGCATGGATCAGGACAATACTGCAACCATGTCTCCAATGTACCAGAGTCGACTTGCATTAAAGCAGCGTATGTTGTCAACTGGAAATAAACAACTTTCTAGTGAGATCTTATGAAATATTAGGACAGACAGACACAAACAAACACAAAAACACACAAAAACCCACCCAGTAAATTATAAATAGAATTGAAATATATAGGCTGTTTGTAAATGACCTAAGTGAATTAACGAATATTGCAGCACAGAGTTGACCAAAAATGTTTTAAAAGCACAATAAAATATTGGTGAGTATGAAAATATGACACTAAAGAAAACCCATTTGTCATTCTAGGCATAACCCATTATTTTCAACAGCCTCTATTAAGTCCTATACCAATGTCCATTTGTTTGTTTGATGAAAACAAGGAAAGTATTTTGGCAATCTCTTACAAGTAGGCCCTATTTGGTGCCAAATTTGTGACATGATCTGAAGGGTCATTAAGTCTTTGGTGTCCACCAATATTTTGTCCTCAATTGCTGATTTAATTGGTCATAACTGATCATTTGTTTACCTACTCTCATTTGTTTATTCTGCAAATTGTTTATTCTAGAATTTTATATAAATCCACTAGCCATGGGATCAGTGATTTAAAAAATTTACTAGCCATGATTAAAAATTCACTAGCCCTACTTTCAATAAATACAATTTTACTAATAGTAATAATCAGATATGTCACCTAAAGAGGGCGATAGAGCTTAAAACCCCTTAGATTGGGGGTGGTTAGAGGTGGCAGGATATTCATATTTACAAAATAAGACTTAAATGCAGCATTTGTCAAGGGTTTTTTCCCATTATAGTAGTTATTTACTAGCCCAACACTGAATATCACCGGCCATGGGAGTGGGGCTACCATAATCTAGAAGCCATGTACACCCAAAAAGTTTCATTTTGTTATAAAAATAATGGAAGTGGTAATGTTCATGACATTTATCTACCTTAGGTGCTAAATAATATTTATAAAAACAAAACTATATTATCAGCTAGCAATTGGGGTTTTGGATGTAGTTCAGTGGTAAAATATTTGCCTGATGCTCTGTCAGTCTAGGATCAATCCCCATCGGTGGGCCCATTGGGCTATTTCTCTTTTCAACAATCCACCATGATTGGTATATTAAAGGCCATGGTATGTGCTATTCTGTCTGTGGGATGGTGCACATAAAAAATCCCTTGCTACTAATGTAATGTAATGGGTTTCCTCTCTTAGACTGACATCCAATAGCCGATGAATAATTAATCAGTGTGCTCGAGTAGTGTTGTTAAAAACCCCAAAACCTAACCATGAATTGATTCATTCAAGGAAGGTAGAAATAAAAGAACATAACAATCTTATCCCACAATAGGGAATTATTTTTTTAAAACCATTATTCTTTTTTTACTATACTGAAATCTTTATTAAAATAATATTTGCATTTTGATCGGTTCACCAAAACAAATGTCTGCAATTGACTGTTGCACGAGATTAGCATTAACTACATAAAAGTCGAGTCGGGTAATACATCATACAAATCTTTTTGTGCCAAGGGGCAAACTAAGGTGTCGGCCTATCCACAGTCAGCTAATAGACAGCGATATACGATAATCAATTTACTAATTCATTGAAAATTTCAGACATGAGTTTAGACACTGACTGTAACATACACAGACAACTATGAATTTGCAACCTATCTTGACATTATGTGTAGAAGATCACTACATAATATCTAGCTAAAAACATTTTGAAGTGGTTATTACTCACCTTATTTAAAACAGGTTTTGTAGACAAGACGTCAAATATACCTCCAAAAGAAACTCCCTATAAAAAGATACATGTGCCATAAGTTAGAGGTCACGTAACATTGAAAAGAAAATATAGAATATTATTAAGTCATTTAGAAACAATTCATGGTCCTCATCAGATATCGCCATTGAATCATAAAATAAGTCTCGCCATTGAATCATAAAATAAATCTCACCATTGAATCATAAAATAAATCTCGTCATTAAATCATAAAATAAGTCTCGACATTGATGGTGTTTGGATTAGAGGTTTAGTTTTATGAAATTACTTTCATTGCCCAAATGATAAAATATGTATTTTGACCATCTGAACATACAAGTGTATTTGTGACTAAACCGATAATTTTTAATTAATATTACATACATGTATGTTAACAGACATATATACACATGGCTTGAAATAGGAAGTAAAATATGGCCTGCTGTTATTTTTTATTAATAGCAGGCGAAAAGAAAAATTTGACCTGCTGGAAATAAAACAGCATAAGATGAGAGGTGGAAAATTAGGACATTTGAGATCCCCATCAACTTCAAATGTATTGCAGGACCCTGTTTTACAAAGCGATTTTAGAGCTAAGATCACCTTAAGTGCATAGTAGATTAACTAAACTTAGTGTCCATTTTTACAAGCTGAAACTAGTGTCTGTACCTATAAATTAATATACTGTAATATACTGAGAGAAAGAAATTAAGGAACACTTGCTACTGTAGACAAAATTTCAGTTGCTATTAGCTTAGTAATATCTGTAAAAAAAAAAAGAATTAATAATACAATTTGGGGTATTACAAAAATTTGAATGACCAGAACCACATCAGGTGTGCGAACAGGAATATTCTAAATAATAAAATCTAAGTACTTCTAATTTAAATTATCAAAAATGGCTTATAATAGTAAACAATATGTCGCAGTGTTTAAAAGCTGTGGTCTGTCACTTTAAAAGCCAAAAAACTAAACCAGTAATGTACTGTCACAAAGTGCTTGCATCAACACAAATCTGTTGGAGTGCATCCCCGAATGTGTACCTTCTGTGTCATCTCCTTCATGCACTTGTTTGCTGGCCGACGTCGGTCGTCCACAATAAGTGGATTCTTCCAGTGGTCATAGTTGGTCTCCAAGATGTACCAGCCCCCAGCATCTTTCATCTGCCAGAAATACAGAGACGCCTCCCGGGATCGGGTGATCACGCTACCCTAGAAATAGAGAACCAGAGATATACCACTCAGTAGAACACAGACTCGTCACTGTCACTCTAGCACATTGTTGTAATCAGTTGCTATTATAATGGTAACACTAAGCTCAGAGCTGTCTCCACGCTAACCTAGAAATAGAGAACCAGAGATATACCACTCAGTAGAATACAGACTCTTCACTGTCACTCTAGCACATTGTTGTAATCAGTGGCTATTATAATAGTAACACTGAGCTCAGAGCCGTCTCCACGCTAACCTAGAAATAGAGAACCAGAGATATACAACTCAGTAGAATACAGACTCTTCACTGTCACTCTAGCACATTGTTGTAATCAGTGGCTATTATAATAGTAACACTGAGCTCAGAGCCGTCTCCACGCTAACCTAGAAATAGAGAACCAGAGATATACAACTCAGTAGAATACAGACTCTTCACTGTCACTCTAGCACATTGTTGTAATCAGTGGCTATTATAATGGTAACACTAAGCTCAGAGCTGTCTCCACACTACCCTAGAAATAAAGAACCAGAGAATTATGGCTCTTCTTCCCCGCAACCCTTTTCTGTCCTGGATGACAGGCATGCGCTACAACAGCTTCTTCTGAATATGCACATTAAACCCTATGACAGGCCTGACCTGGCTCTGAAGAAGACAGATGATTTACTTTTACTCTAGCACCTTGCTCAGAGCTGTTCCAGCATGGTATGAACTACTTGAGAGAAGAGAGAGATACACCGTAATCAGTATTTTATTCATGGTGGATCTGCTGAAAAAACATGGTTCTCAAATACTAAGTGCCGAATTTAGGAAGTCTGTTTTTCTTAAACACAGATGTTTAAACATTGTAGATGCATGTAGTTAGTTACACAGGTGTAAGTCAAAAATAAGTTTTGTAAATTTGGTCCTAAGTTGTTAGTGATACCTCTCCAGATTTGAGTCCTCCTAAAATGAAGTAGGCTGGTGCCAGCATCTTTGTGTTCGACAGTCTCTTCTCCGCATCTGTATAACTTGTGGCATTCTCCATGACAATCCGTGTCAGGAAACCCATCCACATCTGATCACGCTCACCAAGTATCCACTCCAAAATACCTGCAAGCAAACACATGTTGATCAATCTTTAAGCTAAAATAGTTTGTCATACATTGATATACACACAATAAAATCAACCAAACATCATTTCTTGTTCTATTTTCTGATACATTTTTCTAAATACAGTATTTTAAAATAATATGTAAATGAGCATTTCTAAATGAAATGTTGGAATGGGTTATGGCAAATCAACTATTATAAAGGATGGTTAAACTGTATGCTAGGCTTAGACTGTCAACTGTCATGACGAAGTTGGCCAACTCTATAATAGCATTGTAACTCCTCACTTACGACGGGTGCGCTGTGATTAACAACTAATGGGTTATACAAGAATCAAGTTGTAAGAGAGCTCATATTAGCAACTGGACAGTTGTAGAAGTCGTGTGAGCAGACATTTGACCAACTTTGTGCTGGCAGTTGGTAGTCTGACACTAGCATTACAAAAACTTGGATTCTTCTTTTTTATATTTATTTACAGTCAAACTTGCACAAGAAACCTGTATTTAGCAGCCACCTGTCTCAACAAATCAACCTACTTTTCAGCCAAATATCTAATTTAGTATAAATTAACCAGCTTTAACAAGCCACTTGTATAAAAAGATAACGAGGTCAAGTCAGGTCATAGGTTTTAACGTGCACATTCAGAACAAGCAATTATAGCACACGCCCGTCATGGGCACAGGTGTCGACTTTTGACGGCTCCTTTGTCCAGGACAGGAAAAGGTTTGGGGTGGGTGGGAGAGGGGATCGCCCACGCTGGCAAGGGAGCATAAGCAGCCCAACCAGGGTCGGTAGCGCGCGAGGGTTGGTTTTGATGCTATTGAATTTGCAAATGTTCTGTAGCATTAAACCCAAATAGATATTATTATTAAAAAAAGAAAAAGAAAAAAAAGGCCAAATAGAAAATGTTGTGTAATTTCTTGAAGGTAATTTTGACACATAAGTCATAGGTTTTAACTTGCAAATTCAGAACAAGCTGTTGTAGCACACGGCTGTCATGGGTGCAGCTGTCAACTTTCACCAGCTCCTCCGTCCAGGACAGGAAACGATAACGCAGGTTTAACTATTTTTATAAGAGGGCTGTTCCAAAATTGATCACATAGGGAGGCAGGAGGCACAATGAGTATTATTGTATCCCTAACGGGTCTGCTACACAATATTCTCTATGTATGCTGGGTTTAAATTAAATTTTATTTTGTTTGTAATGGTCATATAACAACATGTGATCAACTCTGAAATAGACCTTAGGGGATGAGAATATTAAGTTACCTATGTATCCTCCATCAATGTTAAATCTTTCATTCATACTTAGAGTGAACAGTTTCTGAAAAATAATGCAGAAAAAAAGAATATAAATATAAATGATCTATATTAGTTGTTAATTAACAATGAAATAAATGACTCTTATTGAATTCACAATTAGATTAATTAACAAGGACAATGCATTCATTAGTTTATTTTATAAATTATTTTTTTAAATATTAAATTTCAAAATTATTTAGTTTTTGTTATTAAATCAACCAGCAGCTTTTAAACTGACAAGCAAACCAACATGAAACATAAAACATGAAACACAACCAACATACATTGCTGTATAAAAATATTAAGATTTATGTTTGTAGAATATTAGGTATATTCTACAAACAGATAAATCTTAATATTTTTATACAGCAAATCCACAGTATGTGTTGGAATATACACTTTGCTAAATACTACAGAACGTACAGGTCTGACTCCTGTCAAAACACCGACGTATCCTGCGAAATGAACAGCTTTAAACACAGTCTTCCCACCACGCTGATAGTCCACATTTATCACGAGAGGTCGAAGGGCCTCTGTTATGATCCACGTGTGATTCTTAATATTCCATCTGGTTTAAAAAAATTAAAAACAATTAAAAATGAAGCTTCATTTGAAAACTAATTTGAAATTAAAAACTGAAGAAGTAAAAATAAATGTCCAAAAAGGGTTATCTCCCCTACATGTATCTCTGGTTACAGTACTTTTTAAATATTTAACTTTAAGACAATGATGGTAATGAAATGATAAAGTTATTTTTGTATCTGCTTCATGAAGTAGCTAATGGTCATTATATGTGGCAGCAAGTCACAGGTTTATCTGGCTTCCAATAACTCAACATAACATTTAAAAAAAAAAATTATGGCAAGTGGCAAGTATGATATTTCATAGCATGTTGTCCTTGTTTAATGTGCTAAAAATGTTACAAGATTCAAAAACTAAGATCTCTCAATGCCAAAGCACACACACACATAATACCACACAACACACTTGTAACATATAGTTTAAAATTTAACTAATTGTTAACACAATTACCAAACATTCTTGTTTATTTTTTAACTCACCCCATGAAGAGTCCAAAATCCAGATTTCTTGCATGAAACAGCTTGCCTGATTGGAATAAACATTACAGTGATGTGTGTTTATGTATTGTAAATAAAAGCCAAAATAAAAATAAAATGTGAAATGTTAAAAATTACTATCTAGTATAAAGTTATACCTCAAATATTTTCATGAATTTCAGAGATGCATGATTAAAGCTAGTCATTATTTTTCTTGACTACATTTATTAGGATGAACAATACAGTTTTCAGCATATTACACTCAAACCTATTAAACAGGACACTTTGCATCACTTGTAAGTAAAGAGGTCTTTAGTTATGTCCCTTCTGTATTTAGTACTTGCATATCAGGGTCATACCTATAAGGGGCAGATGGTAGGGTAGAGAATCTGCCATCTGGAAAAATGAGAAAAAGTGTGCTTTTAACTTTAAAAATGCAGTTTTTTAGTTTAAAAGCCAAGGATCCTGTATTATTGTGACCCGATTCATTATGTACTCCCCCTCCCCCCGAACTTATACATAAAGTCCATCTGCTCATGAATAAATGTCATTGTTGGCTGGTTTCATAGTGAATTTTGTTCTTAACACATGTTTAAGTACCCATCAACAATCACTCACCACTAGGGTCTTCTGCCACAATGGAAGTGCATACAGTGAAGAACTCATAGAAAAGGTTAAATAGAACCACTTCCCCTGAAAACACAAAACAAATTCTCACTATTACAACATGTACAACCATCCACTTTAGGATCTCTTTACATTTTCTCATTATATTTCATTATTTCATTTTATCATACTTCTGCCTTCATACACCGACATCATTGGGCTATTTCTCGAACCAGCCAGTGCACCACGACTGGCATATCAAAGGCAGTCTGTGGGATGATGCATATAAAAGATCCCTTGCTGCTAATTGAAAAGAGTAGACCATAAGGTGGCAACAGTGGATTTCCTCTCTCAACATCTGTATGGTCCTTAACCATATGTCTGACGCCATATAACCATAAATAAAATGTGTTGAGTGTATCATTAAATAAAACATGTCCTTCCTTCCTTCATACACTGACCTGTATAGACGGCCCAGCAAAACGAGACAATAACTGGAGCACTTCATTGTCAAACCAGGTATCGAAATAAGCAACGGGTCTACTAACCCATGTGCATGTTACCAAACAAGAATTCCGAGGAATTTAATACCTCATCCACCTTAAAGAGACAAACCCTAGTTTTTAAACACTACAGCATATTTCTCACTATTAGAGCCATTTATGATCACTAAAATCAAACATTACTTATATTTTATTGTTTAGATTATCCATTTCCATACAGCCAAAGTGTTTCTGGTCATCCTAGTGTTTCTAATACCACAAACTGCATTTTTCATATTTTTAAAAATGCACATGTGTATGAGAAATAACGGTTATGGAGTCACATTTTAGTCTTATTTTTAAGGGTATTTCAATGTCACAGAATCTTGTTTCACTCTGTTGTATCCAAATTTGTTACAGGTTTTTAAATTAACCAAACTTAGTGTCCCTTTTTACGGGTTGAAACTAGGGTCTAGGTGATAAATATGCCTCAAGTGTTAAAAACTAGGGTCTGTCCCTTTAAACAATTTCGGTGCACTGTGATGAACATCCATAGGTGCAACTATAAAACCTAGCACTAAGAGTTTATGAGACACTGATGTAAACGCGAAAAAATTAATGTAAAAGTTGCAGCCTTCATTGATCTTGTTTTACTTCGTATATACAAGACAACAATACACACCTTGTGAACATTATAGGTTATTAACAGTTATCAAGTTTACAATTTGTTTTTATTGTTAAATCCTTAAACAGACATACTGATACATAATGAGTAAATAAGGGAGACAACCTACCAAGGTTCAGTCCAGTTGCATCTGCAATACCTTTAATCTCCCCACCAAAGGGATAAGGCAGTGTTTTGTCTAGCTGTCCCTGAAAACAAATTACATAAAATGATTAACTAGAATTTTTTAATTTTTTTAATTAAAACAAAGTAACAAAGATCACTTATAATATGCATACTGAAAACCTAACAATATCTATACCGATTTGTCCTATTTTTTAGTCTACCCATGGAAACAAAAGGAAAATAATTTTATAAAATTTGTTTGACAACACCTCAGCACATTTTAAACTATGGTTAATGAGTGTCCAACAAATACATATATGGCTATTTAGACATTTGGTCAAGAGAGAGAGAGAGAGGAAACTCACTGCTGCCATAAGCTATTCTTAATAATAAAGCAGCACTTTCTCATAAACAGGATAGTACATACCAAGGCCTTTGATGTACCAGTCATGGGGCATCTAGGGCTGAGCTAAAAGTATATCCCACCCCTGTCTTCATCTCCACAATTTCTATATGATAAAATGCCCTTGGGAAACATTCATATAAAAGACCCCTTGCTGTTAATTATAAGACTCTATATTTCCTGTCAAGGTCTATCTATATGCTGGACAGACAATCCAGATAGCCAAGTTATATGGCCAGGATAGTGTTCTGGTTCAGTTAGTATTAGCTATTTGATTAAGCATCTTTCAATCGGTTGGCCAATTGACTGTTTTCGTAGACCGACTCTAATGTAATAGAACATACATTAATTAATTAATATTATAACCATACCACATTCTTGTCGACCCAGTCAATGATCTTTGTGGAATTATCCCAGTCTTTGATAAACTCTTTCAGTAATCTTAACAGGTTCTTTATCTGCAATCAAATAATACTTGCACATGTAAGTAAATTGGTTTTCCATACATGCATAACCTAAGATGTTCAGGATTGGCTCTTGCACTGGCCAAATTCACCAATTGCAAATTTTAAAAACAAATTTCATTTTATTGTGCAAAATAATTTCATGTAATAATTGATATTTTGTTAGAAAATAACAGTTTTTTGAAGTTTCATAAAATTGGGTGAATTTTTCTTCTCACCCATAGCTGGCCCTGAGTGTGTATGTTTGTATATGCATGTATGTACATATGTATTTATGTGCATGTATATTCATTTCAATTCTTGATTTAACTTTAAGCAATTATAGCTCATCAATTATATATTATTAAGTAATATCAACAAATACATATACAAATTATATAATGTTGAATAAACATTAAATATTTGAACTCTAATGATAATAAGATCAATAAGATACATAGGCTACAAATATATTAAATTTATTCTAACCCCATCCTTGTGTTGACCAGCAATTTTCATCCATCTTTTCTCGGGGGGAAGATCTAAATTCAAAACTTCAGTTGCCACTTTACGACTACAAAAAAACACAAAACAAGAATTCCATTGACTTAAGGCCTGGTGCAAATAGAGTGTGACATTTGACCAAACATTCAACTTTAACAAAAAGTCAGATTTTCAGCAATTTCAACAGGGGAATAGTATATATTTTGATGACAAAAATAAATTTTGTGGCTAAGATGTATAGGACTAGGGAAATTTGTATCTATTTTGAATACAATGGCCACCTTTTCATAATTTCATTGTAATATTCTGACCAGTTAATAATACAAGTTTTATTTATTATCTTTAAGGTTTTTTGGTGTTGATATGTTGGCATGGACCTAATGCAATTTTATAAACATCTATACATCTATAAATGGTTGCTGATAAAAAAAATATTGACATTTTACATAGAAAATTATATTTATTTTCAGAAACTGGAATTATGGAAAAAAAAATTCAATAACAAGGCACATATTTAATTAGTAAAAATGTCTTGACTATAATTCTGGACATGCTTACTTAACTTCCTGAAAATATGAAGAAGATATCTCTTGTAAGTGCATGAATATAAGCTCTTGAATATTTCACTCTGAATAGGATTTCACTGTTATGGTTGGGACAAATGCGTTACATTACAATAACAATTTGAACAAATTAACATTTAATAGTTGACATTTTATTACTGTTATCATAAAAACATATAATACATTAATATGATAATCATCTTAAAAAATCTTAGCTTCCTAAAAACTCACATAAATGTAATCATAGAAGTGTTATTTCAAAGAACTGTGACGTTTTGGACACCTCCCAAAATATCAAATGAAAGACAGTTAAACTTTCACAGAACTAAATACCCAGACAACATAAAAATAGCACAAAGTTACTCAATTATGTACTTAGTGTCCATTTAATTTATAATTGGCCATACATTGCCACTCAAATGCCCACATCCTTAGCGTTACCCTGGACCATTATGGTTGGGACATAATAATAAACAACAAACTGTAGCGTCAAAAGAATTGTTCACAATTCATGTTTTGTAGCATATACACATATTATTCACTAAATAATGTTTGGTACCTCATTTGAATGAATTTTAGAATGCATAACCTTGATACATCAAATATTTGGTGCTTTCAATGAAAATATTTACAAATGATTGAACATAAACTGAATTTTGTCAATAAATCTAAATATGTATTGGATACCCACATACTTGTAATGCATGTGCACTTGAAGTATAAAACAGCTTAACTATTCAATCAAACACCAACAGTGTCCATTTAATCTATGATTGGCCATACATTGCCACTCAAATGCCCACATCCTTAGCGTTACCCTGGACCATTATGGTTGGGACACAATACTAAACAACAAACTGTAGCTTCAAAGGAAGTGCTCATAATACACATTTTCTAGAAAATACCTGTATTATTTGCATTGTTTATGTCCTATAACTTATTATACAATGTTATATAGTAATAAATTCCTTTGAATGAAATATTTTCTGTGATTCAACACAATTCAGACACTAATATCAATATTATGATCGAGTAAAAAAATATTGTACATTATAATCTTCTTATGACATAAAAACATGTTTGAAACATTCACTGCTATTAAATTTGGTAGCTTTTAGAGACATGTAAAGTGATATTATTGCAAAAAAATAATCTATTTTGTTGCCGTTATGGTTGGGACAGAAGCAATGTTATATAGTGTATATTGTTGCCGTTATGGTTGGGACAGAAGCAATGTTATATAGTAATAAATTCCTTTGAATGAAATATTTTCTGTGATTTAACACAATTCAGACACTAATATCAATATTATAATCAAGTATAAAAAAATGTACATTATAATCTTCTTATGACATAAAAACATGTTTGAAACATTCACTGCTATTAAATTTGGTAGCTTTTAGAGACATGTAAAGTGATATTATTGCTAAAAAATAATCTATATTGTTGCCGTTATGGTTGGGACAGAAGCGTTATGGTTGGGACACCACTACCCCGGTAGTTTTGGGTCCTTAGTCTGGAACTGTCTTTGAGAATTAAGCCCACTGTAAGAGAAAATAATAATAATGGGTTAAGGAAATGTGTTCAAGAGAATTGGATGAATAGTGTAACTATATAGTATTCTACACAACAATATATAAGGAAGAACCACCACCATTATGGTTGGGACAGGTGTTACATGCTACCAAGGGATGCGAGTAGCAGGGGTGGGGAAAAGCCATTTTTTACCGGTCTGGGACCGATTCTCGATCTCTGAGACCGAAATTATTTTTGAAAAACGCGCGTTTGCCGGTCCCACTTTTGTCATTCTTGTCGGTCCGAAGCACCTGTCCATTTTTATTATTGGAACAAATTCCTATCGGTCAAGTGGACCGGCCAGCCCAGACATCGGTATCTCGTGCATGATTTAAGATAATAAATAAATAGTGGTCAATATGGCTGGTGTTTCAGACATTTGTGATTTTAAAGTCTGCCTAAGTATATCGCCAGTCATTGAAGTTGGACCTACAGTAGTGTCAATCGACTGCCACTAGGCTAGACATTTATCAAAGTTGCTGAGCCGGTCAAGAGATTAAACAGACGTTAACGATAGCATCATTCTTGGTTTAGAAAGCCATCAAGGTATTACACTCCAATTAAAACAAAGAATTTGCAAATGGTTACAATCAACACCTGTCAACACCTGTGTACGGAGCTCTGTCGGGTCGAGTGTCCCAGTCTGAAGCAAGAGGCTTTTGTGCAATACAAACTGCTTAAAATAGCATAAAATATAATGAAATAATCTATAAATGTATTTATTGTTGACTGTTCAATGTAGTGTATCCAATAATTATAAAGGATTTTAAAATTAACAAAAGATTTCCACCTTTTTTTTTAACAAGTGGGAGTAAGCAGAACAGCTACATGTACTGTTATCTCAAGAGCCAGTAGAGGTCAAATTTCATCCAATCAGTGATTACGTTATTACTCTCTTTGTCTAAACGTGTGGTAGCTTAGGCTGTCAAACGCTTCCAACGGTGCCATCTTTTATTAATTTTCAGGACACAGTACTGAATACTCATACTTTTTATACATATATGGGAATTAAAATTCATAACTTTTATTCCTTTTTTATATTATTTATTCTATTATGTAAAATATATACAATTTGTGGGGTTTTTCACTGATCATTATTGTGTGATTAAAATAAAATTCTTCATGTTTTCATGTTTATCGTTTCGCATTCATGATTCAAGATAAAACTATACAAATATTACTATGATTAAAAAAACCCACACACTATTTGGCAAATATCGCTTTTTAAATTTAATTTTTTTTTTATTCGTTTCTTCCCCCCCCCCCCCCGATAGTGACGACATCAAGTGGGACCGATTGACAATTTTATTTCCCCCCACCCATAGACAGGATAAACTACACTAGTTATTTACATTATCACTACATTTGTTATGAAATTACTCATATTAGGCACAAATAACTGATTTACCTTAATTTCTATTCATGCAGAAACAAGTAAAATGGGAAAAAAGTTTTTTTTGGAGACAATTACCCAATTTTCGAACATGTACCACAGAAATCTTATTTTCAATTGATTTTTGCGATTACAAATTTTGCGGTAATTACTCTATGTAAGCATATATCATATTCACTTAAGGAATTGTAGTTTTTATAAAATATGCTCGTCACGCATAAAGTTGCCGTTTTTCACAGGTTTTGTCAACTTTGTTGCTAGGTATCGTTACTTCCGTTAGTGTGATTTGTCTGAAATTTTAAACATATATCAATTGGGTACACACAAATTAATTGACAACAAAGAACCATCAATATAACATTAATAGTCATTTTCAGAAACTGAATTATACTGGAGACGAGAAAATTAAGTCTTATTTGCACCAGGCTTTAAATGTCTCGCCTGCCATAAACTTATTTTGGTGCACTGGTATGAACCCCTATCCATAGGTGTGACTATATACCAAGTTTCAATGACCCATGAATTATACTTTAGTTGGTAAGAAACTGATCTACATGCAAAATTTTAAAGCAAAAGTTGACACCACCCACCACCATTGAAAAGGTAATACCTATTTCTCATCTTTTTACTTCATAAAGGCGAGACATAAAAGGCAACATACTGTGAAAATATCAGATTCCTTCTGACTTGCATGTAGCCTTGCGCAGAGATATGATTTGGTGGGTGGTGGGGGGGGGGGGGGCAGGATGTAGCTCAGTCGGTGGAGTTGAGGTGCTTAATTTTAAGTCACAGGATCGAACCACCTCGGTAAATCCATTCAACTGATTTGTTTTTTCTCCTCATTCCAACCAGCACACCACAACTGGTCAAAGGCAGTGGTATGTGCTTTTCGGTCTGTGGGAAAGTGCATAAGAAAGATCCCTTGTTGCATTAGAAAAAATGTACTGTAATGGGTTTTCTCTGATGACTACATGTCAGAATTACCAAATATTTGACATCTGATAGCCGATGATTAAGTAATCAATGTGCTCCAGTAGTGTCGTTAAACAAAACAAACTACCTTTAACTTAAGATATGATTTTAAACATGATAATAAGTTTGCCATTCAGATTGAAGCAAATTATACATGTAAATCATGGTTATCTCTGGCACTCACCAAATTTGCAAATTGCAAATTTCAAAAACAATTGGCGAATTTTATTTTAATATGGCAAAATAATTTCATGACATAATTGATATTTTGTTAGAAAATAACTGAGTTTCTGCCATTTTTGAAGTTTAGTAGATAATTTGGCGAAATTTTCTGCTATATTCCCAGAGCTAGCCCTGTAAATTATAAGTTAAATAAAACACTGAGGGCACGAAGAGGGCTTCATCAATATATATCAATAAACTATTATTTATGTGACATCGGGGAACATTTTGTTCAGTATTGCTTTGTGATACGCTACACAAGTTTCAGATATCGCTACACAATTTTAAAACATTAAACAGTAGATGCTAATCAATTTTTAATTGACTAGAGCAATATCGCTGATCAAGATTTTGAAAACAAAATGTTCCCTGAGCACAATTAATTCCCAGAGTTATAAATTTACATGTAATATATTAGTTAACATTTAATTATTTCTCTGTATATTTTGCAATGTCTCTCCCATCAAAAGCTAGACATTTTATACAAAGTCATTAGTCATGTCATGTAGAGGGCTGCATTACTGTACATTTATACATCAAACTTATTTTACTTCCTTAAAGGAAATAAGTATCAACTGTGCCATGAGAAATTTTAAAAAAAAACAGAGATAAGAAAATGTGTGTCATCATATTATGAGCCAGCATCATGACTAATTATTGTACATTTCAATAACATGTAGTTATGCAGTAAAGCCTGACTTTGCCAGCCTGACTTACCAGTTATGTTCATTGGCTGAAAATGTTAGTCAAGAATGTCTGATACATACATTTTTCTGTACATCATACTACATGTAATTAATGATAAGTGTACAGTGAAACCTGTCTAAACTGAACCCTGATAAACTTGATTTTTTTTTTTTTTTTAAACATGCCAGGTTTTATGGTCCTAATTTTTGGAAATTCTAAAACGTGACCCTCTAAACACTGGATCCTGTCTAAATTGTATACATATTAGGTCCCTGGTGTGATCCGGTTTAGACAGGTTTCACTGTATATAGATTCATACATATTAAGCAGTGTTCAACAAATATTTGAGAAAGTCACCAGACCTCATCGAAGTTTTGGCTAGTGCATTATGTATTACAGTATCCAGTAGATTATGAAAATTTTTAAAATATTTTTAGACTACTGTTGGTCATAATAGTTAAACTTTAAGTTTGTTTTTGTTTAACAACACCACTAGAGCACATTGATTAATTAATCATCGGCTATTAGATGACAAACATTTGGTAATTCTGACATGTAGTCATCAAAGAAAACCTGCTACATTTTCCCTAATGTTATGTTACGTTACGTTACATTATGTCATATTATATTATAGGGATTAACGTGCACATTCAGAGCAGGCTGTTTTAGCACATACCTGTCATGGGCACAGGTGCTGTCCTCAGCCGGCTCCTCCATCCAGGACAGAAAATAGGTTGGGGTGGGTGGGAGAAGGGACTGCCTGCACTGGCAGGTACAAGAGAGCACCAATAGGCCGACCAGGGTCGGTAGCAGGCAGAGGATTGGTTTGGGTGCTATGGAATTTGGAATGTCCCGTAGGATTAATGCCAAAGGGAAAAAGGTGTGCAGTTTGAATGAAGGAAATTTGGCGCATTTTTTATCTGTCCACCGAATGAAAAAAAGGAAGCTATATGTCTTGGAACTTATTTATTTTCCTAATGCAGCAAGGGAACTTTTATATGCTCTTTCCCACAGACAGGAAAGCACATACCATGGCCTTTGACCAATTGTGGTGCACTGGTTGGAACGACCGGCCTCGGTGGCATCGTGGTTAGGCCATCGGTCTACAGGCTGGTAGGTACTGGGTCCGGATCCCAGTCGAGGCATGGGATTTTTAATCCAGATACCGACTCCAAACCCTGAGTGAGTGCTCCGCAAGGCTCAATGGGTAGGTGTAAACCACTTGCACCGACCAGTGATCCATAACTGGTTCAACAAAGGCCTTGGTTTGTGCTATCCTGCCTGTGGGAAGCGCAAATAAAAGATCCCTTGCTGCCTGTCGTAAAAGTGTAGCCAATGTGGCGACAGCGGGTTTCCTCTAAAAACAGTGTCAAAATGACCATATGTTTGACGTCCAATAGCCGACGATAAGATAAAAAATCAATGTGCTCTAGTGGCGTCGTTAAATAAAACAAACTTTACTTTGGATGGAACGAGAAAACCCCCATTTAATAGAATGGATCCACGGGGACCGGCCTCGGTGGCGTCGTGGCAGGCCATCGGTCTACAGGCTGGTAGGTACTGGGTTCGGATCCCAGTCGAGGCATGGGATTTTTAATCGAGATACCGACTCCAAACCCTGAGTGAGTGCTCCGCAAGGCTCAATGGGTAGGTGTAAACCACTTGCACCGACCAGTGATCCATAACTGGTTCAACAAAGGCCATGGTTTGTGCTATCCTGCCTGTGGGAAGCGCAAATAAAAGATCCCTTGCTGCCTGTCGTAAAAAGAGTAGCCTATGTGGCGACAGCGGGTTTCCTCTAAAAACAGTGTCAGAATGACCATATGTTTGACGTCCAATAGCCGATGATAAGATAAAAAAATCAATGTGCTCTAGCGGCGTCGTTAAATAAAACAAACTTTGGATCCACGGGCATGGTTCGATCCTGTGATGCAAGCTCCTCAAGCGAGCACTCAACCGACTGAACTAAATGCAACCCACGTAATAATAATAAAACTCATCAGACTACCGGTACATCATGTATGACATGTACTGCATGGTACATGTGTGTAATTAACATTTTGACAACATGACATCAGAAGCACATACTGTAGACCAGTATTTCATATACTTAAAAATTATCTTTGTTTGACACCCAACAGGTAATATAATCTTATTCCCATGCTGGGGTGTTGATAAAATATCCATTCATTCAGTCATTCACAAACCTTGAACAAAATATTTTTTTCACTTTTTTCACATTTTATATTTACTTTTTTACTGTTTGTAAAATTAATGTTTCTGATAATATAGATAGGCCTATCTTGAAGAAATAATTAATTATTATTTTAAAATCAAAAATTTAAATGTGATTTTACATGTCCAAACATAAATATTCAATCTACACATACCTGGAAGATGGTGGATAGGTGTTTTTGACACAAGTGACATTAAACTGAAAATAAATAACAAACCTCTTGTCAATATAAATGTATTCACGATGTTATAAAAGTTCAATATTTTAAAATCCTCATCCCAAAACTGGAAACTGTCAAATGCTGCTCACAATACACAATATGCTTTCTGATAATCAGTTTCAGCAGCAGCTTTTGTTTTTCACTGTAGGCCTATAACATTATTGACAGTATTACACTTTAAAAACCTTGCATAATTATTAACATTTAAATGTATATTTCAAATATTATTCTCCTTACAGAGGATATAATATTACTTAACAGAGATGAATAAATGTTTTAATTCATGAATTACACTTAAAATTTTCATGCTTAAAATTTAAATTTCATTTTGGTTATTTTAAAGCTGCAATCTAAAATATATATTTAATAATCATCTACAAAAGGCCATCCATATTAATTTTCTTACTGCCACACACCACTTTTCAATATCTTTTGATTATACTCACTGATAATTATTATTTAATTAAACTGTCACATTTTTTGGAAAAATATCCGCCCGGTCCCCCCTAACCCTAACCCTAACCCCAACCCTAACCCCAACCCTAGTCCTAACCCCAGCCATAACCCTAACCCTAACCCTAACCCTAACCCTCAACCCTAACTAAAAATAATAATGGAGGGGACCGGGCGGATATTATACCCATTTTTTATTAATAATGTTACATGATCATAATACATGGTGGCAGAATTGCATGTTGTATCATGGCAACTGACGGTAACCACTAATAGCGGTCACATATGATACTGATGAATTTATTAAAAAGATATAGTACTAGAACTACAACGTATTATGATATTTCCATTGACATGATATTGCAATTACTGAGTAGAGATTGCATCTTTAAAAAATTGCATTCGCCAACATGAACATGCGAGTGTATTTACCCCAGGCGGTAACTGCGTTCCACAAACAGCAACCAAACCCAAAAGGGCAATAGGAACCAGCATATTTAGTAAAAAGTAACAATTAACGTGAGTGTACCCACAAAACAAGGATTATCTATGACTGCGTGAAAAAAATTAAAATCATCACATGACTACAACATGACATGCGAAATACCATTTCCGGCCAAAAGTGAAACTAAATGCTGCAATTTCATTGGACAAAACTGTTGGAAAAGGTCACAGTAGGCAGTGTTGGTGCCTGTGTTTTAAACGCCTAGTCAGTGCGATATTTGTAGTAGCTTGTATTTGTTGCGGCAACAATGTCTACGGTAAGTTTTATTTAGGTTAACATAATGATTAGTTAAAGTGTGTGACTAAAGTTATGTTTTTAAGCTATGTAGCTCGAAATAGTGGACTAAAGTATGCCTTGGTATCGTGTGCAACATTGCCAACACCAATCAATCAGCAATCGAGATGTAGCGCGAGAAACGTGCAATCCGTGAAAACTGTTCAAAACTTTAAAGGTACTGTATCAAAGTTGCTCACTGCAAATAATTTTTATTAATTTTCGTTTTTCAGATGTAAAGTGTATACCGGGAAAGAGTACCGTATTTCCCCCCACTATTGGGGTATTGAATTAACCATATGAACTGGGTATTGCATTAAACACTACAAACGATGTAGTGCTAGGCCTGGATTCGAACTCCAGACCATCGGGACTGTAGCCGACCACTGTATCCACTCGACCATGCAGTGGATCAACAAGTGAAACTGCATTTTAATACTTATAAATCTCATAGGGTGTATTTTGACGGAATGAACCGAACGTGTACGGAATAAAACGAAGATTTAGTCCCATGATGCCTCATTCTGTCTTCTGTGCTATATTTCTTCCAAAAGCACCATCAAAAGCACCCGTGTGGAAGAAATTTTATACAGAATAGTCAAAATGTCTAATTTTTCAAAGGCAAAACATAGCGATACTGGATTACGAAATATAAACTTCATGTTGGTTTTACAGAACAAATTGTTTTAAAATATATTGTATATAACTATCGCTAACCCTAACCTTAAACTAATTCCAAGAAATATTTCTTTAAAATAGAGGGGGGGGGGGGGGAAATACGGTACTTTTGCCTACAAGTGCAAGCACAAGCCATGGTTAATTGGGCTAACGCATTAGGTCAGACCTGTCAACCCTCCCGGATTCCGCAGGAGTCTCCCGGTATTTAATCAAACGCCTGCGCGGGAGACAATTTCTCCTGTTAAATGACATTTTTGTAAGCATAAAAAAAAATTGATCCAGTTTTGCCAAAATAACATAAGTGAAGTAACTCATCCTCATTAGGAAAATATCAACTACTTTAGATTTCCGAGAATGTAACAGGCCAAATTGTCCTGACTGTTTAACCTTTGCCAAAGTAAGACTTGTGGGATATTTATATTGTTAAAAAAGCACATGGAGTTTATAAAATGACGTGTTTGTTGTCATCATAATGGCTACGAAGCATGTTGCCGCTAATTCAACAGGCTGTGATTGCCATTCATATATATAACTATCCAATTTAGTTCTAATAATGCCTCTGAATTGTAAAATGTCTTTCCACTAGATTACATAATGCAACTATGACGAATCTGAAGTGCCAGACTCTGACCCAGAGTTGACAGTGATACACATGATGCATGTTAAAATCACATGTCACAGCAAGACAACGAAAAGACCAATTAGCTATATAAACATACTTGTATCAGTTAATTTTGTATGTTTGCGCAGTAAACTGTTGGTAACAAGGGTACACTTCAAGAGATTATTTTTGTACAATTAAAGCGTCTATGTCTGGAATATTTTTATTATTTAAGCATTTAGAACAGAAAATCCCATTACGTTTGGTGCATATAAGACGCCGCACTCCGAATTGGTTTCACTACACTGGCTTTTCCAAGTTAAAAATAAACCCACTATTTTGAAAATGGGACACTTTTGCCGGGCTCCCTCTGGGCTAAAAATAGTACGGTTCGGCTATTGTTGCATTACAAAAAGCGAGCGGATTCTAGCAGCCAATTACGCTAGCAGCCAATTTCAGCAGACCCTCATGGCGACGATCTAAACACCGGACTCGTACACCTTTCGATTGTTACCTGTATTTCACATACTTTTATACACACTGTTATGCTAATTTTTAATTATTCACTACAACTTAAGAATTTTAGAGTTTTAAAGAGTATCTTTATATAATAACAACACAAAAACAAAATAACAACCAAGACTCATTTTCACAGTCTTATTGTTACTAATATCCGTATAAATACAACTTAACCATTTTATTAAGCACTTTTATAATATCTGAAGTATCACTTAAAAATCTGTCTGTACTATGGTAATATAGGATGTCCAACTAGTATCGTATAGCCCACACCACAACACACATTATAAAAGGCGTAATGGTCTGGTGTTTAGAACGTCGCCATGCGTGTCTGCTGAAATTGGCTGCTAGCGTAATTGGCTGCTAGGAAGTGGCTGCTAGAATGCGCTCGGTATTACAAAATGGCGAGAATTGTTCTAACTGGCTAGTAAGCATTTGACGATATGCGTTAATGACGACAACTTGCGAGTGAATTAAAAGTGCAGTTATGCTTGTATTTGAACTTAGAACTTGACTGTATACGATTGAAACCAGACATTGCAGCTTTAATAAATGTTGTGTTTGACATAAAGTTACTCACACAATTTCACGATGTCCGTACAATGAGTTTTTACTTATGATTAATGGAAATACAATATTTATTGCATCATTATAATGATTTTAAATAAGTACCACACCACTGTTCCTTATAATAGTAAAAACTGAATACTAATTTATAAGATTTATATTTATAAATTTGTCTTAGGTACTTAGCTACACTAACCACAAATGATGATGTAACTAACCTGTAAGGCTGTAAGTGTAATACTGTAAATGTACTAATTAATTTTTTAATTTCTTGTTCCTTGTCTTAACATTTTTGGATAAAAAAGTTATTTAAAAAACAAAAAATGTATTAAATCATAATATTTAAACTTTTTAAAAAAATTAATAATAATATATATTTTCAATTTGTTGGGGTTTTTTTTTTGGGGGGGGGGGTAAATGCCAAGATCTACGGTTAACAAGTATATATGACATTATGTAGTGTTCATATAACTTATTGTAATATTGTTTTTAAATCTTGCAATTTTGGGTTAAATTGTGTTAATTAAAAAAATCTCCTGCTTTTTCAACACACACCTCCTGCTTTCTCTTGATTAAAGGTTGACAGATCTGCATTAGGCATGCGTTCGACCCATACCCCCCCCCCCTCCCCTCCCTTTCAATGGTTAGGATAGTTTTAGGGATAGGGTTAGGGTTAGTCTTTGGAGCCTTTGATATCGAGGGGTACTGGTCAAACTCTTTCCACGCATTACACCTGTAGTGAGCTCTGAACGGTTTCAAGCAGTTTTATTCGGAACAGAATTGCAGTCAAAGTAACAACTACCATCACGTTTTCCCACCCGAATCGTGTATTGTGATCTATTTCAAGCTTATGGAGCAGGGCTTCTAGAATTTTGCTTAAATCCACTAGCCATGGGATCATTAATTTAAAAATTTACTTTAAGGTACTACAATTTTACTAAATAATAATAGTATTCAGATGTCACCTAGAGAGGGAGA
The DNA here is from genome assembly GCF_016097555.1 of Gigantopelta aegis. Taxonomy (NCBI): domain Eukaryota; kingdom Metazoa; phylum Mollusca; class Gastropoda; order Neomphalida; family Peltospiridae; genus Gigantopelta; species Gigantopelta aegis. The sequence goes on from NC_054704.1 coordinate 26,159,537, forward strand.
TAAAACTTAAAAACACTAACATTGGGGGTTTGGGTAGGGTCATATTTACAAAATACTTAACTGCAACATTTGACAATTTTATTTTCACGAGCCGTCAGGCATGGCAATAGTAGTTATTTACTAGCCCAACATTGAATATCACTAGCCATGGGAGTGGGGCTACCATAATCTAGAAGTCCTGTCTCCAAAATACTTACATTTCATACTTTCATTTCATTTTATTATATTAACTTTAATTTATTTTTACTTTTAAGTTATTTTATTAACTTGAATTCATTTTTACTTTTATGGGTTTTTTTTAAAATTTATTATGGAACGAGAAATGACTTCACTGATCCTTTTCCACATACAAGACTGTTCTGAGTTTTATTTCCCTCCAATAAGGGCAGATAACAATTACCGCATGTTTTAAAAAAAAAACCAGACGTTTTTCCTTTAATTCAAAGTGAAGATCGTTTCAAAGTAAGTATTTTTTGGTCTCCATAAGCTCGAAATAGATCACAATACACGAAAACAGGAAAACGTGATGGTAGTCGTTATTAAGACCGCAGTTCCGTTCCGAGCAAAATTTCTCAGAACCATTCAGAGCTCGCTACAGGCATAATGTGTTAGCCCGATTAATCTTGGCCTATGCTTGCACTTGCATTCGAGGTTAATCTTGGTGAACTAGAAAAAAGATGGGAAGAACTATAGCCTGATAGTGATAATAGTGATATATCTATCGATGAAACATGAATTGATGAAACTGAAATTGGCATCAGAATTTGTCTGTGTATAGAAAGTGAGTTGTTGACAACATCACATTTAATTTTATGTGATATTTGACATGGCAGTTCAGCATTTGCTTCAAGTGTTACGTTTTCAATATTCTGCAATTGAATAAATGTTATTATTATTTTTCAGTTAGAAGACTTGTCATAAATTTTCAAATAGACAAAATAAATCTGTTATTGAACTGTCATTTGTTAATTTAGTTTGTAGAGCACATTAATTAATTAATTAATCATCAGCTATTGCATGTCAAACATTTAGTAATTCTGACAAGTAGTCTTAAAAAACCCAGCTGCATTTTCCCATGAGCAGCATGGAATCTTTTATGTGCACTTCCCCACAGGCAGGAAAGCACACACCACAGATATACCAGTGGTGGGGCGTTACATGAGATAGGGAAAATAAATCCAGTGGGTCCACCAATGATGTTTGATCCTATGATCCAAACAGTGTTATATCCCCCCCCCCCCCCTTTTTCTTAAAGGGATAGTAAACTCAAACATGAGCCTTATGTGTTGGAAAGATGCATAACTGGACCACCAACACATACTGACACTTTAACAAATGGAAAACGCGTAATTTTAGAGTTAATAAAAAAAACTATGAGTATTCCTGCTAACTGGGGGCAGCCATTTCGTTTCGTTTTTGTGACGTCCGGTGGTATAGCTTGAGGCGAAGTGACGTCAGCTCCGTCCATCTCCTCTATGCACAGTGTAAACAAACGCTCTAATTTACGACAAGGCGCTTCGCTTTCACAAACCTGACTTGTAAAACAATATAAATGACTTGATGGTATAATAAACTATTTAACTATATATATTTCAATTTGCATCAATAGAACGAAATGGAATTATAGTATTTTTCTTTTTTTAAAAATCCAAAGAAAAAAATGCATATTATTAGGCCTATTGGTATGCTACGTTCGAGCAAAAACAACCACTCACGATACCCAAGTGATAATTTTCTTTTCTTTGGGACTACGTAATTAGTCAGTTTTGTGATTTTAAATGGGAAAGTCTACTTAATCAAGGGTTTTACAGAATTACTTACAGTAAGAAAGCAGGTAATGTCCATTATGATTAGAGGGATGTCCATGCAGTTATCACACAATACCCTGTGATCTTAATAAGAGGCACGTCTTTTTAGTGTGTCTAGACAGTGTCTGAGGATCGTCTAAATATACACCTGCCAATCAGGAACCACAGGTACAGGCCACGGAAAGAAAAGACCAATTAACCAAGAAAACACTCCGATTATTATTTCAGTACATGTACAAAACATAATACATTTATTTCAACACTTTGACAATGGTGGTTTATTTTATATTGAAAAATAATATATAATTGTTGCCGGTTTACTGGGATGGTTATTATTACAGAACATTGCGATGCATCCGCAAAAATCAGGTATGTTTTGTTTTTTCCGTTCGAAGACTAATTCCTGATGTGACACGTTAGACATTACGTATCCACCAGCTCGCCAGAGGGCGTATTCACTGGCATGGTCCAAAATGGCTGTGCCCATTATATATAATAGCCGTCACATTTAACCATTTTATTAATTAACTATACGATTATACTTGTTGATATTAAGCAGTAATGTGCATTATATATCGTTGAATATGCATACTCAAACATGAGCCTTATGTGTTGGAAAAATGCATACCCAGACCACCAACACATACTGACACTTTAAGAAATGAAAAACGCGTAATTTTAGAGTTAATAAAAAAAACCTTGATTATTCCTGCTAACTGGGGGCAGCCATTTTCTTTTGTTTTTGCATTCGTAATTCTAGCTTGGGGCGAAGTGATGTCGGCTCTGACCAACTCCTGTATGCACAGTGTAAACAGATGCAGTCATTTACAACAAAGCACTTTTATCAACCTGACTTGTAAAATAACATAAATGACTTGATAATATAATAAACTATTTTGCTAAATATATTTCAGTTTGCATTGGGTTATAGTATTTTTCTCTCCAAAGAAATCCAAATGTAGGACAATTGCTCACCAGACAATTGCTCACCAGACAATTGCTCACCGGACAGTTGCTCACCAATAAAGTGAGAAATAGGACAATTGCTCACCTTTATTTTTAATTTTAATTTTAAAAAATTTTTTAAATACAAATTTCATTTCCAGTATTAGTGGGTGTATAGAAATATCAGTTAAACACAATAAAATAACAAAACTAATTATAAAACAACTATATTTTAAACAAGTTTAGCACATCAGTTCAGTATAGAAATGTCAGTTAAACACATTTTAATAAAATAACAAAACCAATTATAAAACAACTATATTTTAAACAAGTTCAGCACATCAGTTCAGTATAGAAATGTTCAGCACAATCGAATATTGTGCGAGATGTTCTGAAGGAAATCTCCCAGTCTCCTATTTCCATCAACAAACGCCAGACACAAATTCTGCAGTCTGCTTTGCATCTGCTGAGTGGACCTCTTCACCCTCTTCCTAGGTGGTTCACCTCGCTGATGTTGGAGGATGAGGGTGGAGACCAGTGCCTGGTCTTTGCGTAGACAGTCGATAGCTGTCCACACAGAAGGGTGCTGATGGCCAACCAGCCTCTGGAATCCAATGTTCCATGATTCACAGATGTTGTTCGTTCTGGAACCATCTGCAACGGTGGTGTCATGGATGTTCCAGAGACCTTGTGGAAACATGGGCGCTATCTGACGAATACACATCACAGCTTCACCTTCTCGCTGAACTCGTCGGAATGTCCCACTGACATAGGTCTGGTCAAAATAGTTCAACAGTTCCTCCAAATGTTCAATATCAGGGATGTTGTCATGGAGGAAAGCCATACCATCCATCACTTGGTTCAGAGGTAGAAATGCCAGACCATCTATCATCCCTGCAAACATCTTGACATCTCTTTCAGTCTGATACAGTCTTGTTAGTCCAAGGTCCTGTATCTTTCTGTAGGTACTCTGGCATAAGTGGTAGAAACATCCCTGTGTCCTCACATGTTCCCCCAAGACAGATGAAACAGCTTGTATAACGGCCTTCTCAAAGTCTGTAACCACTATTTCCGGATCTGGATAGAGACCATATTCACCACACTTGTCCAGTACACATTGAAGCAGCTCCTCATAGACTGACTGGTGTTTACCACACACCAAGGCATATACACAAGACACTGCTGATGTTCCGAGTTCAACACGAATCACATAAACTTGGGTGTAGATGTTTGGTGCCATCTTGAAGTTCACATCCATATACCAGGTCCTAGAGCATGCCAGTAACTGAAGTGCTTGCTGCATAGCAAACACCGTCACACGGTTGTTGGCACCAGATCCATTGTCATGGATGAGGAAGGGCTGGGCATCATCATTATCACCAGTATTGGTCCATTCACCATCAATCACCAAATCACGCTGAGAAGCAGGCTCAGGAGGGAGAGTTCCACGTTTCTGCCGGTGGATGGTTCTCTTCAAAGTGTCCATTCTCCCAAGGTTAGCACGGGCAGTGTTGGATGCTTCCTGTACACCAGCAGCTAGAATCTGAGCCGGTCTTGCTTTGGTGGTCAGGGCTTTCTCCCTCAGGGATGAGCACACCTTGGCCACCTCAATAGCTGCCTCGTCAGGATCAGGATCATGGATCTTATGGAAACATACATCAGTCACATTAACATCAGTGGTAACGGCGCCTTTACAGCCACAGGACCGTTGATGCACACATTGCCACCGAATCCAGTCCTTCTTAGCTATTTTCTTAACATACATAAATCCTTCCACACAAAGCTTGCTATGACCTCTCTCTGTCTTAATAATCTCCATAATTGCTAATAAAAACAGAAACCCAATAACTATATATACCTATAATTGAAGAAGTACTCCTATGTGAGTGAGTCATGTCAATTTTACTATTTTTTGTATCAAACATATTAAAGGTGACCACGACATTAGGGTGATCATGAAAAAGGAAAGTAAACAGTAATAATAATAAAGGTGAGCAATTGTCCTATTTCTCACTTTATTGGTGAGCAATTGTCCGGTGAGGTATTGTCCGGTGAGCAATTGTCCGGTGAGGTATTGTCCGGTGAGCAATTGTCCGTACTCCAAGAAATCCAAATCCAAAGAAAAAATGCATATTATTAGACCTATTGGTAGGGTACATTGGAGCAAAAATGACCACTCACGATTCCCAAGTGATAATTTTCTTTTCTTTGGGACTACGTAATTGGTCACTTTTGTGATTTTTAGATGGGAAAGTCTACTTAATCAATGATTTTACAGAATTATTTACAATAATAAAGCTGGACGGCTGATAATGTTCATTACCGTTTTAGGGGTGGCTGGTTATTCCACAATACCCTGTGATCTTAATAAAACAGGCACATATATATTTTGTGTCGAGACACCTTGACTGGTGACCATCCAAATATACACCTGTCAATCAGCAAACACTGGTACAGGCCATGCAAAGAAAAGACCAATTAACTAAGAAAACACTGATCAACATTTCAGTATGTGGGTTAATGTATGGACAAAACATAATTCAGTTATTTTGACACTTTGACAATGGTGATTTATTTTGTAAATTCAAAAATAATATATACTTATTGCTGGCTTACTGGTTCCTGAGGTGACACATTAAAGGGACACGCCCTAGTTGTTAACCATTACGCCATTGTTTTTCGCTATTAAACCCCTTTTCTCACTAATAAAATTGCCCTTTACTTACCGTTTATTATTTAGAATATACATTTCCATTCACATGAAGTGTTTTTTGGTAATTCTGGTAATCCTGGTGTTTGTAATACCACAAAATGCATTTTTCGTATTTCATAAAATGCCACGGGCCTCTGAGAAAAAACCTAATCTATTTTTAGAGGGGATATTCCCATTTCAATGTCACTGACGTTGGTATACCACGTGACCGTTATCATTTTGGTTCGGTTTGTTTTCTCGTGCACGGTTCGCGCAATCAACATCCGATTTGTTGTCGTTTGCTTGTTGTTCATTTGTGAGATTTTTCTTCACAGTTCGTGAACATTTTCAGTAACAATAAAGTTCAGACAAGTAAGTATCTCAATACAAAATGTTACAAACCCTTAAAACCACTAAGTCTTGCGATATCTGGAGAGGACAGAACAGTTGGAACATGCCCAGGAGAGGTGAAAGGAACGCACCCCAAGGCTGTGTGCACTCTGGGAAATTTGTCGTGACATAGGCATTTCTGTGCTTCAAGCGACATCTACCGGTGACATCAGAATACTAACTTTCAAAATTATTTCAAGTTATTGGGTCACGGGGATTCCCATGGTATTTATCGATATAAAACCTGCTTTTTCACTCTATTTTATAAAAACGTGATCTAAGTGTGTTACAGTTTTGTAGATCAACCAAAATTAGAATTAATTTTCGTGGGCTGAAACTAGGGTGTGCGAGTTTAAGTATTACGTAACCACCGGCTCGCTAGAGGGCTATTCACTGAGGTGGTACAAAATGGCTGCGCTCTCTCTCTATTGTGTCACATTTAACCATTTTATTAATTAACTATAAGATTCAGGGCTTCTAGAATTTTTATAAAATCCACTAGCTATGGGATCAGTGATTTATTAAATTTACTAGCCACGGTTAAAAATTCACTAGCCCTACTTTACTTTAAGTTAAACCAATTTTACTAAATAATAGTAGTAATCAGATATGTCACATCAAGAGGGAGAAAGAGATTAAAAACACTAACAGGATATTTATATTTTCAAAATACTTAACTGCAATATTTGACAAATGTTTTTCACTAGCCGTCGGGCATGGCAATAGTAGTTATTTACTAGCCCAACATTGAACATCACTAGCCATGGGAGTGGGGCTACCATAATCTAGAAGCCCTGTAAGATTATACTTGTTGATATTAAGCAATAATATATTTAGTTGAATATGCATGCCAGTCAAAAAGCCTTGCACGAGCATTCCTTTACGTTAAACAATGGACTATATGTATGAAAGTTGTTTTTAACAAATCACTTTTGTTCTTTTTAGGTTCACGTTTTCCACATGGAGATGACTTGTGAAGGCTGTGCAGGGGCAGCGAAACGTGTTCTTGGCAAACTTGGTAATCATGGTTACATGTAAAGAAGTCCCATTAGAATTATATATCTGCTGTCTGTCTGTCTGTCTGTCTGTCTTGTCGGTATATAATATATATACCAATAAGAAACAAGACAACATGTATGTAGCCTGTACCTTAATATTAGTTATCACTGTGAATTTGCATATTGATAATCAGAGCTCGCAGATCAGTTATTTATATCAATTATAATAATTTAAAGTTCTCAATCTCATAATAACCATACATGTACAGGTTCCCACCTAGCATCTGGAAAATTAGTCATCATGACTCACAGGATTTTATTTTGCATTAAAAATTGGAGCCATCTATCTCTTAAATCGCATAATTAACTGAATAACTGTCTCGTTTGTATTACATGCATATATTATATCCACTATTCTATCTGTATAATAATACATATGCATGTATATCCATTGTTTTTCTTCTTGTAAATAATTTAGTGCTTCTTTTTTTTCTGTCTTTTTATGTAGTCTGAAGAGACATAGAAAGTGTGGTTCTTTCTATGTCCGAATATTGTTATATACATGTATCGTCTATATTGCTGGTATTCAAAACTTGTGACAGACACCCTATTTCAACCGTTTCTCAGCCGAAATAGTGCAACAAATGGACTTACAAACCAAAAATGTATAACCTACCTTACTCACTAAATCCTGACTGAAGTGCTTGAGTCATTATTAACAAAATAAATCTTCAGACAACATAAAACATTTGCCTGCCATTTTAATTTTGCTAAATAGAAGGAAGCAACTCACCTCGCATATTCAGAAAAGTATTGACTTAGTGTGTGCCCTGCACTATCTTTTTATACACCCTTTGGCTTTTAGTCGCCCAGTGCTGCATGCTAACCTGCTCTGTAACATAGCTGCATCTGCGCAATAATTATGACTAACTCCTGTTGTGAGATTTGCTCAACCATCTACATGTGTTGAAAATAATAAAGAACAATAATAAAAACAAAACAAAACTAGATATATAGACCGAACTAAAAACATGTCTGGTTAACTATACTCAAAGGCAAAAGTTATTGTGACATGGATTGTTTGGAGTAATAAATTTGTGAATGGATTTATGGATGTAAACCAGAGACTATGTGCATGAAACAGCTCAAAGAAATGCAACCAAGCAGTTGTTGCAGCGATTGCATGCTTTGTGCAAGAAATATGGAATATTTGGGAGAAATGCTGTCCGGTGTTCACCATAAAAGGCCAGACATTCAGTCACAAATCATTGCCACTCTGTGCAGCCTTCAGAAGTCAAGAAGTCAGAAAAACTTCATTAGTGAACTCTTAGATGCAATTGTGTCATGCCACGCCTCAGTGAAAATGATAGATGGCGAGTTATAGGGATGCTTGAATCTGGGACCTCGCATGGTGCCATCACACGTTAATTCAACGTCCACAGAAACACCATATGGCACTTATGGCAATGATATCAACAAAACAACCAGGTCAGGGACCGTCCCCATAGCGGCTGACCACCTGTGACAACCCCTTGCCAAGACGCATAGATCTGAACCACACATCTGCGAAACAGGTTCCAGCCAGCAACCCTAACAGCCTGTAGCATCACTTTCTCAAACGTTTAGTGGCCTCAATGAGACGACAGTGCCAGGCCTGTATCAATGCTCAAGGTGGACACTCTCGCTACTGACTGTGTGAACTTTGCTCTGGACCCCCTCTAGTGATGTGGCTCATTTGCATATTGCAGGTGCGCCCTTTTCATGGACTATTGCTCTTTTCCGTACCTTTGGACATTTCTCTTTCCATGTTATAACGTTTCATACACGGCAGTAGAAACTTATCATCAATTATATTTGTCTTTTGTGTGTCACAATAACTTTTGCCTTTTAGTATATTATCTGATATCCATAAACAGATTGCGCATTCGACATTGTCACGATGATCTAAATGTAGAAAGAGGGACTGGCACACTACATCAGCCACACTGTTTTTAACACTTCAGTTACGTTATATGTATTGATACGGTTGGGAACCAGTTAAACCGCTAGGCTATATTTGTTCTGAAACTTCGTAGTTGTTAGGTTTTTAGGTGTTTTAAAAATAATTTTTTAATGTTAAAGCTATTGACAGCGGGGAAAAAAAGGCAAAAAAAACTTGCGTCTGATATTTGTATAAAGACCGCGTATTCGACTTGGTCGCGATGATCTAAATTTAGACAAAGGGACTGGCACACTACATCAGCCACACTGGTTTTAACACTTCAGTTGCGTTAAACATATTGATAAGGTTGGGAACCAGTTAAACTGCTCAGCTATTTTCATTTTGAACTTCGTTGATGTTGTATATTTCTTCTTTTTTTATCCATTTGCTGACACCAGTTTGTTTGGTATTGTGCAGTAAATTGAATTGAAATTGAATTGAATTAGGTCGTTTGGTTTTTATGTCTTAAAAAAATGACTGTAAAATCGATTGACATCGGAAATATTTTGCAGAGTATTAATATCCGATCAGAACAGTTATAGTATATGTCCAACAACTAGTACCCAGTACATTATATTTTATATATATATACAAAAATAACTAATAAATAACATCCCTTCAAACACTTGGTGTGAATAAATATTTTAATCCTCAAAACAAATTTAGTCACTCTCTTGATTAGTGACAGCTTTTCATTTCTAATAGTAAATCCCTCCAAAATTATGACATAAGTTACCAGAGATGGTTGAACAAAATAATTGGTTCATTTAGTCAAAACTTGTCTTCAATAATCAACTGTTTTGTTTTATTCCAGGAAACATTTTGTTTTCAAAATTTTGATCAGTGACATTCCTAGTCAACTGAAAATTGATTAGCAACTACTCTTTTAATGTTTTAAAATTGTATAGCGATCTCTGAAACTTGTGTAGCGAATCGCACTGCAATACAATATGTTCCCTGTATTCCTTAATACATGTTTGAACCTTAATTGGATGTAAGCACATTAAACCAGTTGATTGATTGATTGATTGATATTTCTTAATTAATCTTCAAGAACATACCCTGTATTTAACAATAGATGCCCTGTTTAGGAAGCTGAGGGCTTGTGGTCACTTGCTACACTTTTTTTGGTCTCACCTTTATGAAGTAAACTTAAAAATCGTCAAACAATTTAGTACATCTATCTTTCATATTCATTTTCTTGCTGTTTATGTGTTTGTCTACATGTAGTTTGTGTTCTGATTTTGCAGAAGGTGTAAGTGACATTTTAACTGACGTTGAGACTAAGAAAGTCACTGTGAAATCATCGTTACCGGCTGATGCCATCTTGGAAGCTCTGAAGAAAACAGGAAAAGAATGCAAATACATCGGTGTTCAACAGTGAGTTGTTATTGTTGAAAACCTTTTAACATCTGAAAAACACATTTGTCAAAAATCTCTGTGTTTCTGCCAGAAAGAAACTTTTGGGTATGGCACAATGGAATTGAATGTAACACAGTATGAGAGGCCTCCCCCAGAAAGAAAATGGGTTATGTTTAGGGTTAGGGTTAAGAAAATCATACATTAATGATAAAGAGTCATTAATTTTGTCAAAAGGTTAATTTAAAAAAAAAAAAATCTGGGTATGGCGCCATACCCATTTTACCCTCAGGCAGAAACCCCCGTCTCTGTAATGAAAATGTTTTAATAATCATCAAAAACTTTCCAGCGAATATCTATGTGTATCTCTGTGTAAGGTTTTGGATGATTTGTCATAATTTAATATCTCCCCACCCTAAGATTGAATTTTATGAATTGACTATAATTATTCATAATTTGTTGTTTAATGTCAAACAAAATGTGTCACATGTTAAAGGGATATAAAATTACTTTTTTGTTATGTAATCAGTGGAAGATAAAAAAATTGTTCAGTGTGTTTTGTGTTAAATCTTCTTCTTCAGTCATGGCTGCTGTACCACACTGGCAGGTTCCACTGTTTCCCACTCGGAATTTGGTATACATATTGTTGTTGAGTCTACAGTGGCCTGTTCTCAGTCGCATTTGTGTTAAATTATTTCCATGTACTCAGGGCTGATATAGCTGTACATCATGGTATACATCCTCTCTCAACCTTTGCAATTAAGAAAATGGTCCACGGCAAAAAATCTTGTCATCGAAAAAACCCTGAATATAGTCCAAGAGAAAAAAGTGCAATGGAGAAGTAATAACTCCCTGGGATTGCTGTGGGCAATTGCAGGGCTTGCTCTCATGGCATATACAACACGTTGATGCACTGTATTATATGTATATATGAAGGGTTGATGTACGTAATGATATACACTACAGGTTGATATACATTATTGTATACACTGAGAGTTAATATATAGAGAATAAATACACGAGTGGCCGTTGGATACCATTCAATCTAATTAAAATTAGCTCCACTGGTTAATTGCTATTACCTGTGGATCTAACAGCACTCCGTTGGAGCTCATGTCCAGTTGACCTTTCATTCGACCAATCAAAATCATACTTGCAAAATCATGCCAGTGATTTGAAAAGAATTTGAAAACATTCAGGATTATGCCGAGGGTATACGAAATGATTCGGGTGAATTGCGAAGTATGCCAGAAACTAATTTCAATATAAAATATTATATAAAATTTGTTTCAAACCGAAAAACAACAACCCGTGATGGTTTAAAATCTGTTTATACTAGTATACAATCCAGAGTTTATTACTTCACTTTTCCCCCTGTTGTTTAATGTTGAAATAGACCAACAAGTTCGCCTATTGCATAAATTGTTTCGCCCAATATTTTTAGAATTTGTATGCTCCTGAATAACGCTATAAAAGGCGAAGTGTAATTGGTAGATATTTAAATTGTTATTTATAGATGAAATGTCACCTGGACATGGGGAGTCCACGCAATGCTGTTAGATCTATGGTAGACCAGTAGAGCTAATTTTAATCAGATTGGATACCATTTATCTCACAACGAGTTGTTTTAAAAAGTTTTTAAACGAGTTGTGAGATAAATGGTATCTTAACAGGCATGAATGTATTATTCTATTTCTTACATACATGTATCCTCAAAAACCATGTTTTAAGCAAATATTAACATCTTTTTTTACTAAAAGTTATTTACAGCCATTGCACTTGTAGCTGACTTAAACAATACAAACCCATGATTGCCAGGTTAACTATACGTCACAATGTACCATAATTGGTTTCCATCATGTAGTTTTTCATTGGGTGTATGGCAGTGGTGATCTGGTCATTACCTAGGAGCAGCCAGTCGTATGTTTTGAAATTGTTAACACACTTACATGTGTAAGCAACATTGTGTTATAAAAATATAATGCATGTTGTTCTCACCAATGTGTGTGTAAGAATGAAAATGTTATATAAGGATGTACATTCTTACGAGGCATAGCTAATATTTTTTTCCTCTTTGTATCTTTTCAGATAATCAGAATGGGAAAATGCAAGACTATTATCATTCCACAGCATAACATACATGTAAACAAGGACACATAATATTTGTATTATCTAAATCAGTATTTCACCGAACTGAATGAAACCACAAACATCGGAATTGTTTAACAAGTAAAATTATTTTTAGGTTAATACAGTCTTAATCTGCATGTTTCTGAATAATATGTCATAATCAACAGGGCTTATAAACAATTATGAATTTTATGTCATCATTAGTTTTATGGATGTATGAACAAATGTTATTATTCAAAATTCTAAGGAAGATAATTTATAACAAAACCCTAGATGTTGTCTTTGTATATTCACGATCATGTTAGCTAAATGCTTTTTCCTTGGTCAATATATATGCATAACAATGTCTTTGTAATTGATATTATTTGACAACAATATCTTGTTGGGAAGTTTTCAGGTACAATAAGTTACTAATGTGTGTTTTAGGTAAACTTTTATTATTTAGTCAAGTGATGTTAATAATGCTTTATTTGTGGATGTTAATTGTTTGGTTATAAATGGAAAAAGAAAAAAAAAATGTACCTATTATTTGTTACTACACAATTGCTTAGTCATATCATTATTTTATTGGAAATATTTTCTGTACTAGATCACTTTTAATTAAATTTGTTATAAAATTCAGAACAAAAAGGCTTGTTTACAAATTGACAACACTGTAAATTGTTTACATGTATATTATTATGCTTTTAAGTAAAATAAGATACCATCTGGGGGAAAAACCTATATATGAAAATGCATATAATACAGAGTACATAAACATTTTTTTATTTTTTTTATTCTCATAGTAATGTAAATAATTTTTGCCAAAATATGATCAAAATTAATATAGATTTATTGTTCAATAATCCATTTTTATAAATCCTGTTTATAAAATGAATTCAAATACTCTCTTCTTGATGAAAGACTACAGCATTATAACATTATCATGTAGCTTCATTCAGCTTAGTATAGTTAGGATTGTTTCATAACTAATACAAATTAACGTTTTATATTGTAATGATGTTCATCAACTTAAAACTGATTAATAAATATTTCTGTTGTCTACTTGTGGTTTTTTAGTTGTTTTGTTTTGTTTTATTTTTCATTCTTTTTCATTCTATGATTTGTCATAGATGAGTTGTATGGCGAGTGCAATCTGATTACAAACGGCTTGCAGAAGATGACATACAAATTCTTTTAACACCAGCTTTATGCGTTTTGCTTCATTTTGAACCAAGCATTTGTTTTATTTGTTAGAGGGTAGAATTTAGCTGTTAGATTTGGGCCTTAGGATCATAGCTTTTGACAGATCCATTCTTTTTTTCTTCATGGCATGTGCTGTCCTGTCCGAAGGAAACTGCATCTAAAAGATCCTTTGCTGCTAATGGGAAAATGATGTAGGTTTCCTCTGAAGACTGTGTCTGAATTAACAAATGTTTGACAGTGGCCTAATGGTAAAGCACACAGTCGGTCTGGGATCGATCCCCGTCGGTGGGCCCATTGGGCTGTTTATCAATCCAGACAGTGCACCACGACTGGTGTATCAAAGACCGTGGTATGTATTACCCTGTCTGGGATGGTACATATAAAAGATCCCTTGCTTCTAATTGAAAAGAGTAGCCCATGAAGTGGTAACAGCGGGTTTTCTCTCTCATTATCTGTGTGGTCCTTGACCCTATAACTGTAAAATAAAATGTGTCGTTAAATAAAAACATTTCCTTTCCTTCCCGACATCCTACAGCCAATGATCCATAAGTCAATGTTTTCTAATAATGGGTGTCTTTAAACAAGGGGAGGGATGTGGCCCAGGGGTAAAGTGTTTGCCCGATGCCCAGTTTGTCTAGGATTGATCCCCACTGGTGGGCAAATTTGGCAATTTCTCATTCCAGCCAGTACACCACAACTGGTATATCAAAGGCTGTGGTATGTGATATCCTGTCTGTGGGATGGCACATATAAAATATCCCTGGTCATCAATGGAAAATGTTTTCTTCTTCAAGACCTGTCGAAATTACCAAATGTTCGATATCCAATAGTAGATGATGAATAAATCAATGTGCTATAGTAGTCATTAACAAAACCAACTTTTAACTTTATATGCATACAGATTTGAAACTTCAAGATGAAAAGTGAAGCTAAACAATTTAAATGCAAAGATTTACGCCACCGCCCAGAGAAAAAGAATGTCTTACCTTACCTTCCAACTTGAAACAACAATCTGATGACCTCATAATTCTATGATGAATTATTAATAAATTATTTTGCATATATTTGACATCTTAAACTGCTATACTGGTAGATATTTGTGCAAAATGGCTTCAATCATAATCAGTCAATCTTTGACATCCACAATAACCAGAATGTTTCTCTTATTTCCAAAATAATTTATTAATAATTCTATGATGAATTATAAATAAATTATTTTGCAAATATTTGACATCTTAAACTGGTATACTGGTAGATATTCGTGCAAAATGGCTTCAGCCATAATCAGTCGATCTTTGACATCCACAGTAACCAAAATGTTTCTGGTGATAATAACTAGTTTAACGTGCCCATATACCACTAGGGTTTCGAACACGCCCATCCCAAGTCCGACCTCCGATAAGATCGGTGGCCTGATGGAGGTGGGGGGGGTTGAAAATGGGCAGAATTTTGAAAGTAGCAATTAGTAAAAAAGTTAATTGTATAAATAAAAAAAATAAAAAGGTTACAAGCCAAAAATAAAAAGAATTGACTGCTCGGCCGAATATTTATATAATTTGGAGCATTTTAGAAGGACAGTCCAAAATTAAATAAGAGAAAGAAGAGAGGATCGGACTATTTAATAATATTTAAAAAAAGAAGTAATTTGGACATAAAATTTTGAAAGCAGATCTAAAAGTTTAAAAAGTCCACGCGAGTGGCCTCGTTAAGGCCGTTTGGGTGCACAGCTTAAAGGGACGAGATGGGTTGCATCCCGTCAAGAAAACCCCTAGATTGACAGTCGATAGACGTTGAAGGTGTAGTGCTGTGCTGAAATACAGATCTTGAGAAGCCGGATCCGTCTGAACGACAGAGAGTATCAGACTAGGGTATAGTCCAGTCGTCATGGTTTGGTATAGTGGTGCGGACTGGTATTTCCAAATGGCAGGCAATATAACAAAGACTAAACAATTACATGTATATTCATGATATTTATTCTGAACAGTTTGCAGTAAACACAAACACTGACATATTACAGACAGCATTGCATTGGTAGCTTTTAGCAAAATAATTTATACACTGCACACTGGGTACAAAACCATTCAAAATAAAAATATTAATATAAATTTTGGTCAACAAAATGGATACATTAGTATATTAATAATTTAAATCTTATTTGTATATGTGTAAATAGAACAATCTTGAATATTAACTCTGTGCACCAGAATTGCCTATATAAGTTTATAAGTTCCACATCTGTCCCAGACAGACCAATGTATGCAATTTAACACTACATGTATTTTAGAACATTTCTGGATAACAATGACATATGTAACAAGACAGATAATACAGCATCTTAAGAGTTGGAAAGTAATAACACAACTGCATTTGTGTTTTGAACAATGTTTCTTTGATATTTGTTTACCTATAGTTGATAACATCCAATGTGTGTGTGTGTGTGTATTTTCATTTGTTATTTGTTATGTATTATTTAATTATGCTATATAATTACATCACCAACACTGGAATGTAGTCTGCCCCTTGACTAGCCTTTGCCAGGAGATACCGGTAAGTTAGAAATGGTGCCATTTTAAAACCAAAGATTGGTAAACAACTGTGATAAAGAATTAATTTGTACTAAAAACCAATGTATATTTATAATATTTGACCGCCAAGAGCAACTATAACAATGAACCTTTAATTTTTGCAAATTCTTGTGACCTTGATTTTTAATGGATGACCTTAATAAAGACATTTTTGTCTTTTCTAAAAGTCAACTACATGTGAACAGAAGAAACACATACTAAATATAATGAAAAGGACACAATCTCAAAACACGATCAGTATGTCAGGTCTGAACAAAACCTGTGTATTTGAAAATGCATTCTCGTCACACCATTTTGCGAGGTGAAACATTAGGAACACGTTGCCTACACCAGAACAGAGCAGGTAAATTTAACAATGTTGACTGAAGCAAAAAGTCAAATCAGAATGAGTATGAGGAGTGTGAGCATTGTGGATGACTGAAGCAAAATGCAGTCAGCAAGAGTCGAGTGGTGGTTGACTAAATCTGAAAATGATTACGCAATAAAAAATAAATTTGACATAACCAGATGTTAAGAAATTAATATTTAAAATGAGAACCTACAGATCAGCCCAAAATGCTCTATAATGCTGTAAGACAACCAAATAGCACAACAATCCCAGGACATAATAATGCAAACAAGAACAAATATTTGATTATATTTTCATGAATGTGACCTTACATTATGTACAATATATATTATGGTATTAATACATACAAAAGACTGTAGACAAGCTGTGTCATTTGGGATGGAGGGGCATACATTTTTAAAGGGCACATATTAATTAATTAAGACATGTACATACCGTAATAGTAGATTCCCATAGATTTTAAAGGGGATAATAATATTTAAGGAGGTTACAACCTTGCTTCTGCCCTTACCTACATGCCATTTAAGCATACTAGCATTTTGTCACAGAATGGCACTGACTATTTTGAAATACTAGTAAACATATTGAAATACATAGTGTGTGGTAACCCATGTACATGTTACCATACATTTTGGGTTTGGTAACCTATAGGTTACCACACTGAGCAAGTGAACAATTCCCACTGTTATTGCTGTAACAATTCCTTCACAGATACACTGGTACGTAGTTATTCACTCACATATCTGGGGCTGGGATTTAGCTCAGTCGGTTCAGTGCTCGCTTAACGTGCTTGCGTCGCAGGATCGAACAACCTTGGTGGATCCATTCAGCTGATTGGGATTTTTCTTGTTCCAACCAGTGCACCACAACTGGACAAAGGCCATGGTATGTGCTTTCCTGTCTGTGGGAAAGTGCATATAAAAGACATATTGCTGCATTAGGAAAAATGTAGCAGGTTTCCTCTGATGACTATGAGTCATAATTACCACTTGTTTGACATCCAATAGCCGATGATTAATTAATCAATGTGCTCTAGTGGTGTTGTTAAACAAAACAAACTTCTTCATTCATATATTTGTTCTTGTACTAATTCTTGTACATATATGTGTATTTTATATTTGAATATCACAAAAATGATTCAAATTTAGATGGTGTAGTTTAAACTAGTCTTTGTTTAATAGGATTTTGTTGAGAACAAATTTTATTGACATGTATCAAGAACAACCGTTCTCAACTCATTATGATGCCTGTAGTTGTGGAGCAATGATTGGAATAGTACAAATTAATCTACTGAATTCACCGGTCCTGTGGTGATTGCTTCAGTTACCCTACCATATCAACACAACTGCTTTAATGTGGATGTTTTACCAACAAATTACATCTCCCTTAGGCCTAAAAAAAAGTGTTTCCAAGAACTAGACCGTTATCTAGAAAAACAAGATGACCCTAATTTAAATCCCCCAGCCAATTTTTCTTTATTAATATGTAGGTGAAGAGTACATACTCAACATTTTATATGAAAGCATAGGAGTGAATGTTGTTAAAAACTTAAATCAAAATAAAAACAGCTGAGCCCAATTTCACTAAGCAACGTAAATCTATGACTAAACCACAATTCTTATTACTTTTATAGTTCAACAAATATAGTTTGAAGAACACATATTTCATTTTCTTTTGTTCTTAAAATACTCCAGCTTCAGTAATGATGTAATTTTCTGCATGAAATAGATGCCAAACACGTGTAAACGCACAACCGGTATAACTGTTGGTAGTAGACGTAAACTTACGATGTTCAGTGAAATGGGCACCTGACCTACAATACATGTATCTTTTTTTTTTAGCATGTTCCTGGAAAGCAACATTTGTTAGGCCGCATTATAAGACCGCAAAATTTCTTAAAGCTATATAACATTTGTAAGTGATCTAATGTATTTTAACTAATGTTATAATATGCAAAAATTCAAAGTAATATAAAAGTGCTATGTTTATTATTATTATTAACGTATATATAAAAGTAGTAAAACCAAGTAATAGATTTATGCTTCAAGCTGGATGATGAACATTTATTTTTTTTGTTTACTAAAATCATGCAGAGAAAAAAATTACTTTGACTAGTTGGAGTCACTACAGACATGTGTGCAGGACATTGTGCAGGATGGGTTTAGACTGGTTTTTAAGGGAATTTGGGTCATATATTTAAAAAAACAAAAAAGAAACTTCACTGTGACCAGGGTTTTTTCACCCCTGAAAATCCCCTTGCATGTGTGCCTGTACTTTGAGCTTTTTCATCAATGAATAAGGCCAGAAAAACAGGGCACATTATTTCATGTGAAACTTTGTTCTGTTCGCATGTCAACTATGCAATGTTAAATTCATGCAAACTCGCAGTTAGTTACGTGGTGAATCATTACACATTCTGAAATTAAAAGCTGAAAACTTCAGAAGATGGCTAATTTTAATGTATGAGATAATTGTATAGGTTACAATAATATAATTCATGTAACCAAACGATCATTGTCCCCTGGGAACAGTGTGTATGCAGAACTAAAATATGGAATTCCAGAGATGTTTTTTTCTCAACTCTAATGATTTAAACACATGCAATAATTTTATCTGGGGAAGGGGGGGGGGCTAAACTGGTGAATGAAGTTTATAGGGGGAGTCGAGTCATGCTCTCAGAGAAAATACATGTGTATAGTGGAAAAACAATAAGCTTGAGCAGGATGAGTGGGGTTTCGACTTCCAACACCCACCTGCACATACACCTGTGATGACACACGAGTAATATGACCTATTAATTTGATATTAAAAACCCATGATAACATTCTCTTTGTATAAAAGTCGATGATTGTACCATATACCAAAGAGACCATCACCAAAGCCAGGTAAATCCATGAAGCATATATTAAATACACATGTAAATAAATGGAATGAAAGACAATTGAAATGCACAATGGTTTGTTTCTGGTGTTTACATGTATAAAACTGGTTAAGTAGGATGATAAACATTACAGACATTCAAATAACACTTTTATCCTAAAAATAAAACAAATGTTTGGATTGCTGTAACCCAGTTCATACTGGGTTTTTTTTAGTATACAGTATGTCAATCTACTTGTTGGGATTATATTCTGAAATTTATGCGTGGTTTGCATTCAAAATACATATTTTAAAGTGTTACTGAGGGGTGGAGCACCTTCTATGGGAAAATTATTTTTAAAAACACCATATTAGGTCAAGTTTTTGAAAATTAATTTCTATTGCTGAAGATCCACATTTTTACACCCCCCCCCCCCCCCCAAAAAAAGAAGAAAAGAAGAGGTATCATCACCCTTAGAAAATCTTGTGTACATGCGTATAAACACTTGAACAAAATGGGGGAACCCTAAGAAAGTATTTATTCCATAGTTGCAATAAATATTCATAAACAGCCATATATATTTAATAATTTATCATAAACACATGTGATTATGCACAGATTAGAATAAGAAAATAAGATTAAGAATTAAGAAAAAACAAACAAATAACCACCCCCAAAATTAAACTTTAAAAAAATTGAATTAATATTTTTAATTTAATTAATTGATTTTTCCACAAGTATTGTAATAACATCCATAGGTGCATCTATAACCACTTTTCATTTATCTGGGAATTGTACTTTGTAAACACGTAACTTTAACAATGTGTTAACTGCAAAGTGATGCGATTGCTGTCGTTAGAATATAGTTATATATTTTTTACTTTGTGATGGTGATACAATAACTACATTTAGCTCGAGGGTGGGTTATTGTCCATAGAAAGTAAAGACATGTACTAAATTTGAAATCTGAAAACAAAAACTCTTTTACTTAAAAAGATATTCAGTCATTGCACAAGAATACTTTTTGAGTAAAAAAATAAGGGCCATAACTCTGTCAAAAAGGGTCTAGAAAAGTATACGTTGGGCAGACAGGCTAAGATAAAACCTACAGTCCTCTTCAGTTGAACCAGTAGAAGACTAACATTAAAATGACAGACAGCTTAACTTGTAAGGATCTAAAATAATATATATATATATATATATATATATATATATTGTGCAATAATGACAAGCATTTTGCAATATATGTCCCCTACTGGGCTCAACAAATGGTCATAGCTCCTAAGTTGAAGGGCCATCATAACTGTCAAAAATGGATAAATTGCCATGAAAGTCAAACATGATCTAACTGTACTTGATAAGGATATACACAAAATTTCAGCTCAATATCTTGAAGCATTGCAAAAAATGTCTGGAAAACTATGTGGGACAGACAGACAGGACAGAGACGAAACCAATAGTCCCCTCTGGTTGGACAAGTAGGGGACTAATATAAAAAAATAAATAAAAAAATAATAATAATAAGTTACTGCAGTAACTTATTATTATTATTTTATTATTAATAAAAAAAACCCAAAAATAACTATCACTCTTGATTGTTGTAATCTCTTTTGAAAAGTAGGTCTCCCCCCCCCCCCCCATTACACTTCCAAATAATAATGGAAAATGTTACATCTTTAACGAGATTTTATCTATGATATATCTTGTAAAATTCACAAATAGTGCAGTATAAAATGTTTTGCAACCAGACTAACATTAACTAACGTTAGCCAATGGAACATATCCCTGACATGACTCTCAGACATGATGTTTATTTCTTCTCATCAAGATGACTAAAACAGGTCATAATCTGAAAGGAATAAATGCTCAAGAAAAATGTGGAATAAATCAGAGGTATAACAATACAGGAAGGTCATGATAAGAGTATTTATACCGATATGTGGGCCAGGATATGATATACATTGTATATAGAGGATTCATCACAAGTGGTATTTTAATATGGAAATTTTTTTCACTTGTACCAATTAATTAGATGAGGTTCATATATTTTACAAATTAAAAAAACATGAGCAGTGAATTCTGTTTACCTTATAACACTTCTAAAATAACCTTTTATTTTGATATTTAGTCAATCTCAGTTCTGAAGATGCCATCATTGGTAAATGGTGTCATCACAATTGAGACAAATGTAGTTTGACATCACGCACTTTAACTAAATATTATTAAAACCTTACACTTAGGTGTGCAGGCCTTACTGGCTTGTAAGCAAATGACCCATTGATAAAAAAACAAATGATTAAATTGCATAATACTTACAATGTACTGCTTATAACAAATTCAGTGTATTTCTGCTTGTTCTGATGTTTGTAGTAGCCCAAAAGTCATTATATGAGAAATTTCAAAGGAGGGTACCTCAGAAACTAGGGCCAGTGACTTTAAATTAATATACTTTGTGTATCGCAACACAGCAGTTCCAATTTGATGCATCATATCATTACAGCTCTAGAATACAGCTGATAATTAAAAAATGGTTTGCTGTAACATGACCTACCATATTAGCAATGAGATCTTGTTAATGACCATTTTGTTTTAATTATTGCATTGAGAAAAGAAAGAATTAAATAAGATATCTACAGAAAAGCCTATGTCTTTTTGGTGAAAAAAAGATAGCTGTTGTAATATTTATGAAATGATTCAGTTACAGCAAAACATTTTTTTTTAAGGCTGACCTTAGCCAATATAAACAACAAAAAAACAAAACAAGAAATACAGACCTATACCCACGGAATGTGTTTATGTATAATGAGTGGATATGCAAGATAAAACAGGTTTGATAAACACCATATTATATCTACTTTTTAAAAGCTGATATTGAAAATACACTTTAAAACATGTTGTACCTTCACCCCTACCCGTTATGAAATCTATGAGTATGTTCCTCAAATATAATAATTTTTCAATGAGATCAACATTTATACAATTAGCAAATGTAAATTATTCTATTTATTAAACAGGGGCCCAATTCACAAATCTCTCTTAAGCAACATCACATCATTCTTGCAAGCCTTTCTGCACTTTCAGTTTTTAGTGAATTAGGCCTCAGGTATTTCTGATAAAATGTATTGCACAATAAAAAAATTCTGCTACAAATCAAATCACGATGCATGTTAGCATTCTTAGTTACTTTTTGTAAATTAGTACACTAGAATGAATAACACTGTATGGCATATGGAATTATGCAAGCAAGCAAATTTATATTATTAAAAAAAAGTGGAGAACAAGAAAATGTCTCAATCAATGGAATAAGTCATACACTCAAAGGAGGGAATGTATACTGAAAGCTCACACACATATATTTATTAATTTAATAATAATTATCAAATGTACAATAAAATTACTTTTAAGTATTATGTATATCACACATGTATGTATTTAAAAATATAACCTTCTTTAATTACATGGTTTCCATGATAAAACAGTCCAAAGAACAATTGAAAAGTGTAAAACTTTGCAAATAAATAGCCATTTAATAAAAGGACTTTCTATAAAACATTAAACATTCAAAAGTATTTTAACCAAAATTTGTATTAAAGTTTACTATTTCTTTCATAATATTCAAACTGTTAACCTTCTTTCTTTCATACTGACAGAAAGTCACCACTGTGATAGTCATTGTGAAGTATATATTGTATAATGCTTATACAAGACATATACCAATTACATTTCTTTAGTAATAGTCCACATCTAAACTTCAAGTATTCGAAAATTTACATCCAATTAACAACATTAAATATTCAACTAATTCCATTCAACAGCTTTCAATCACTTTTTAAATGCAGAAGCCATTCATCAAAGCTTACAACACACATCAGTGACAGTAACTAAGTACTAGCTATATAAAATCCACTTAACACTCTTAACATAGAGAACAACTATACTCAAAGGCAAAAGTTATTGTGACATGGATTGTTTGGAGTAATAAATTTGTGAATGGATTTATGGATGTAAACCAGAGAAAATGTGCATGAAACAGCTCAAAGAAATGCAACCAAGCAGTTGTTGCACAGACTGCATGCTTTGTGCAAGAAACATGGAATATTCGAGAGAAATCCTGTCCAGTGTTCAACATAAAAGGCCAGACATTCAGTTGCAAATCAATGTCACTCTGTGCAGCCAGTCCAGAAGTCAGAAAAACACCATTAGTGAACTGTTTGATGCAATTTCATCATGCCACGCCTCAGTGAAAATGACAGATGGCAAGTCATAGGGATGCTTCAATCTGGGACCTCGCACCATTACTTCGCACGTCAAATTCAACATCCACAGAAACACCATATGGCACTTATGGCAATGATATCAACAAAACAACCAGGTCAGGGACCGTCCCGTAGCGGCTGACCACCCATTACATCCTCTCGTCAAGACACATGGATCCGAACCACACATCTGCGAAACAGGTTCCAGCCAACAACACTCACAGCCAGTACCATCCCTGGCAACAGATGCGTATCAGCAAGGACAGTTTGACGACGTCTATGCATCTACGGCATCTGTGCTACTGACTGTGTGAACTTCGCTCTGGACCCCCTCTAGTGATGTGGCTCATTTGCATATTGCAGGTGCGCCCTTTTCATGGACTATTGTTCGTTTGCACACCTTCGGACATATTTCTTTCCAGGTTATAACATTTCATACATGGCAGTAAAAACGTATCATCAATTATCTTTGACTTTTGTGTGTCACAATAACTTTTGCCTTTTAGTATAGTTAATGACATAGGATATTGGCTTTATCCTGTGAAGGTAAGAATGGGAAATTTCTCATAAAATAAAGCCAATATCCTACATCATTAACTAATTATTATCTTTATCCTGCAGACCATAAAAATTAAAGGGAAAAGCTATTATTTTTGTTATTTCAGCCACTTTGTACAATGACCTAGAGGTCAAATGAGCGATTTTGTAATGTAGCTATCAGGGTTTCTGCGAGAAAGAAATTTTTGGGTATGGCACTATGGAATTGAATATTTATAATGTGTGTGCTGAAGGCAACCACAGTCAACAGTGGGTATGGGGGCCTCCCTGAGAAAGAAAATGGGTTAGCTTTAGGGTTAGGGTTAAGAAAATCATACAGTAATGATAAAGTTATTAATTTTAACTTTAAAAAATTAAATCTTCAAAAAGATTTGTGTATGGCACCATACCTGTTTTACTCTCTGGCAGAAACCCTGGCTATACGTGTGATGTGACATTAGTGACGTCAAAAGTCATAATTTGCTAGTATATGTTTGACATCATATTCGGTCAGTAGAAACAGTGGTTGCAGGATAAAATACAAACAAAATCATATTGTTAAATATGTCTATAAAGACCACCGAACAGATCTATAGCAATTATCCTTTACACTCTAAGAGACAGATTGAAAATGTCCTTTATAAATAAGTGGTTGTAATGTCCATTATAACAAATATACTATAATTCAACAGAGAAACTAAACACAACTTATAGAAACATAATGATCAATTCTGGAGAAAAAAAAGAGTCAAAATAAGCACCAAATTGTCTAAAATTAATATATATACATGTATATATATCACATTTTAACAAACACAACCATTTCGAAAAAAACAAACATCATATAATTTAAATCCAGGACAGTGACTCCACCAGTAATGCATACACCATTTAATGACACAAACATTTCACCAGATGAACAGACATAACCAATAGTTTCAAATTTGTTTGATGATTCAATCAGATTTTTAAATTTTTTTGCAAATAGTTGTAATTCTTCAATCACACCGAGAACATATTTTTATAGGTTTCTAAAATAAAAACATTACAAAATAAATAACTTTCATCATTTGTAGGCCATTTAACAACATCACAATATTAAGCAATTATGCACTGCAATGAGATTGATGATATTTTGTATAGCAAAACCAAATTGACCAAAACAGGAGAGCAAGGTAAATATTTAAATTTTGCACTCCATAATAATCTTATCACAGTGCCATAATTGTTTTATTACATTAATCAAGTAAATGAAAAATAAAAACACAAATTATACATGTATAGAAGCAATCCAGCACAATACAATCTAGCAAACACTAGTCTTTTGCACTATGACATCATTATCTGAAAGCTGCATTTTCTAAATGCTGTCAATCATACCAATAGATGTCATTGGTCAGCACCAAAGGGAATCCCCATTTTAGAACTGGAAGAGTACAATATCACACTTTATCAGTTCAGAAAACTACAGAGCAGTGCAATATGATCTGAAATGGAAACCCACATGATGTAACACTGACCAATCGGAAGATATACATAATATAATTCCAGTCTGTAGATACTCTTTTGTTATAAATGTTTGGATTGGTTGAAATAATATCATGGAATTTTAAAAAACTGACGTTTAGAACTGCACAAATCTCAATTTTGCACTACTTCTTTTGCAGCAATTCTTAGGAAACAAAATAGATTAGTCTGGTTGTTGTGGATAAAAAATAAAGGAAAATTAAGTCTTGATTTTTCTTCTGAATCAGTGCACACCATAATGTCCAAGAAAAAAATTCACCATGTGGATTGGAGAATTTTTTTTTTGAAAGTGCTGTAAAAAACATTTACTTTACTTTATTTCTGCAAATTTGTTTTTGCAACCAGGCTAAATCATTTCAGCCATTTTCTTTATTTCAAATTAATAATATAACTGTTTACAATATTGATTAATGTTATTAATTGCTTAAAATTGTTTATATAAAATAATATCTAATATATATTATATATATATATATATATATATATATATATATATAGTCAAACCTGTATATAACGGCCACCCAAGGGACCTAACAAAAGTGGCCGTTATAGAGAGGTGACCCTTATATACAAGTTCAAAAAAAGATGTCGCATTTTTAAACCATTCCCACACTAGCTTGTTTATGTCATCATTGCCTGTTGCCTTCCCCCAGAACATCAGCTTTCCTTTTTAAAATAGACTTAAACCAAAATGATCGGCGATCTTTCACGCACTTAAAGTGCCTTTCTCAGATTTGTTAATAACGTCGATTCTCTGTTCTAACATTAAAGTACGATTTTTCGGTGGCATTTTGCATGCAAACGTATTCGTTGATATATTTCACAAACGCTAACATTGACTTGCAGAAGATATTTTGTGTAATTGAAGGTTATTACCCATGTGACATGTTTGACTCATTTGTTTGTTTTATGTCACTGCTAATCCTTCAGTGGAGTATGACTGTTGATTACAGCTGAATAAGATCAGGAGTCGCTTAAATAATCCGAACACGGGACATCTGCAATGACCGCCGCCTTCAACAATTCATGTTTATTTAACAATCATGACTGGCTAGACACAATGAAACACCTAACATAATACCTCATTTGTTTAGTTTCTCGAGACTCAATAGAGTGACCATACATACAGATTACATTATGTACAGCCAATGGAAAGTCGTCTACTATTCAGTGAGGATGCTGAGAACCAATCGAATTACCCCACCAGTAACGGAAGTTACTGAGTGTCCGTTTGTTTTTCAATTACGATCAGAGAATTACAATGGAACTTTACTTTGACAGAAAATAAACCCAAAGCTTTTACATGACATGGCCATATAAACACATTTAATTTATAATTTTTAAGATGACTGAAAAAGTAAAGACATAACCAGCGTCAAAACATAAAGCAAAAAACGTCTTTACGACGATCATCTTGTGACCGTTATAGCAAGTTCAACCTGTGATTTTGGGTGGAAAATAGTGACCGCTGGCCGTTAAGGACAGGTGACCGTTATGTACAGGTCAAATAAAGAAGGAAATGCATTGGGGGGGATTTATAGTGGCCGTTATAGGCAAGTGACCGTTATGTACAGGTGACCGTTAGACCAGGTTCGACTGTATATATATATATATATATATATATATATATATATTTATATATAAAGAATTCCCTCATTCAGCTACAGATGGAAAAAGCCAAACTATATTTATGCTGTGTATTAATTTTGTGAATAGTTTGATAGTTATTTCATAGTATTTAAAATTGAACATGATTTATGTATGAAGGCTATGCTGTTCATACAGTGTGGTTCTGTGGTTTATACTTGCATGAACATAAAAAATTATTACATTCAGTTTTTAAATGCTTGTTGATGTGCTCCTCCTAGCAACTTATCACAACTTAATGTTAGAATTGAAATTTAAAAAAAAAAAAATTGGGGGTGGTGGTGGTGGTAGTGGTGTCAAATAACAAAATTATGCTTGCACAACTGCTCAAATTTAACTAAAGAACTGAATTGAGTATAAAACGTGAACATGTCCTTTTACTGTAAAACTTTCATCCATTTACCTTTATTCTCAAAAAGTTTATCAAAGGTATATTGATGTCATCAAGCCTTTGTAAATGGTAGAATTCATCCATCACAACATGTACTTGTACTATTATGTAATACCTATAGTTCACAAGGTTGGACAAATATAGTATAAAATTGGATGGAAATACAATTATGTGAGATCTTATTAGCACTTAACGGCATATTATTATCATTATTATCATCATAGTGCAAATTTTGAAAATGTTTAAATTTATTTTAGGAATCTTATACTGTAGGAAACATTCAGGCAGTTTTTTAAGTTAAAATGTTTTTAAACTGAAAAATAGAATTAAATTTTAATTTTATAAAGTTTAATATCACTGCATCAGTTTCATATCATGACACATAAAGTTCCACTGTGGTGGTAATGTAATTTTCAGAATGAAAATATGGTTATCTTCACCAGCCACTGATAACACTATTACTTCAATAATATTTTGAGATATTGCACCAAGTGTTAAATACAGCAATAAATATTACGACCACTCTGATTCTGGCACCCTAGGTGAGTATCTAGTGCATCTACGGTAAACCCAGCCTTGCTCATATATCAGACGAGCAAACATCACCAACATCCTCTTCTTTGTTTGACAAACCAGTCTCATCTAGTATGCTCTCTTCTGATGGTGCCTCTTCAAAAGCAGTCGTCTCCCTTTGAATGTCACTCTTCTGCCGTTGCTCCTCCTCCAAATCCATGCAGTGCTGGAGTCCTGCGCAGTAGTGAAGAAGCAACATCATCAGCGCCTCAGTCTTCTCATCTGATTTGCTCATCTTGATATCGAGAACTTGGCGCTGTGCAAGATCAGTTTCTGTTTTAGCAGCGAGGCAGAGTTCCATCTTATTCTCGGTCTCTTGGTCAATTTCTTGTTGTAGTTTCGACACCTATGATTGGAGGTGAAAAAAAAAACCTTGTTAGGCTACTCATTGATTTTTTTTGGGGGGGGGGGGGTTGATTGTGCAAATGAAGCACATATATTTTGGATGAAAAATAATGCAAACTTACTGATAAATAAATGATGATAGAAGACTGGTTCACTATTGCATGTCACTTGCTCTTTGAAAAACAAGCAGGAATCTTTAAACTATTTTTTTAACCTTTCTAATAACAATGTCACTTTGAAATTTTTACCCATTTCACTTCCTAAAAAACTGTTGGTGGATAGCTTCAACATCTTTGTTCAATTCCCCCAAAAATCCCTAGGTTTACGTAAATTATGAAAATGACGGGACATAGTGATGTGCAAGTATAGAGCTGCAAAGCCACATATATGAATGAATTAATGATCAAATGAATGAATGAAAGAACGAACGATATACCATAGAATCCAGTTTCTGCTTTCGGTCTTCTACATCCAAGTGAGCAAAGAGTTCTTTTCCCATCTGTTTTGCCGATGTAACAACAAGTTCATCCACATTTTGACCTTTGATCTTTTCTTGCTGATCTTGAATCATCTTCAACATATCAGGCTCATCGGTGCTTTCACAGGAATTTAGATCCTATTACATATGAAAAAAAATGTGTAGGTTAACAAAAATGAGAATCTGTTAAAAATAAGATCTACAAGATGAAAATATGTTTTTCTTAATTTTGTTTGGATTAACTATTGAATTAATGATATTAAATGCACATGATAAAACAAAGTATTGAGACAAACAAATAACAATTTAAATAAATCATAGCAGGTGAAACGCTGCAACTAGCAGTAAGAACAGATAATATGTAAGCTGTTTTCAAACAGAAATCACTGCATACACCATAACCTTTAACATACAAGTTATGAGATAAAACAGATAAACAGTCTCACAAAACTATTCCATTAAACAAAATCCAGCTCCTTGCTACAGATGTGCATCAACAAAAATGTTGAGTAAAGAAACAGTACAAATCAGTTAATTAACACAGTTGGAATAGCACAATAAAAATGACAAGAGTACTGGTGAGGTACATGATACGCCCGTCAGGAGTTTGATAAAAAACCCAGAGATATTAATGAATATGTTACAGATATGATTCAATTCTAATTATGTGAAATGTTTGCAATGGGCTGGATGAACTGTATGTGACACACCACCATCCTAAGTTGTTCCTACATGTGAGGTTTGATGGTCCTGTATGCATCTGTATGCAAGATATAGTCTGGACAAGGATTTACTGTTATGTGCAGTAGACCGTGAAAAGTACGTCAAAGTAATCTAGTAATAGTATGAGACACACCGCCATCCCAAGTTGTTCCTACATGTGAGGTTTGATGGTCCTGTATGCAAGATATAGTCCGGACAAGGATTTACTGCTATGTGCAGTAGACTGTGAAAAGTAGGTCACAGTGACCTAGTAATAATATGCGACACACCGCCATCCCAAGTTGTTCCTACACGTGAGGTTTGATAGTCCGGGCAAGAAAAAGTCAACAGACAGACAGACATATAGACGGATGGACAACCATTCCATAATACAACCCATCATAGACGCGTATAAAAATGAGTAACATACTGCTGGTCCCATGGCCTCTGCTAACACACTTTCGGGATCAGGAATCAGGGTTGGAAATTTCCTTGGTGGCTGTGGACTAGGACGTGGACTAGGATTAGGGGTAATGGACTGATCTGAGGTTTTTCTTGATGGACTGATACCCGTTCTTTTCACAAATTCTGTAATTATAAAAAATATAATTTAAAGATACATATTTTCATAAAAACTGATGGAAATTTAATTAATACTTCAAAGAATATTGTCAGCATAAGTTTTTATATTATAACTTTTGGACAAAAATAATTTAATTTTAGAAACATTTCTTTAATTCTGCAGTACATTTAGAAATATTCAAAAATGTTCTTATATTTCTGAATGTAGCCATGGCATTGTGAAGACTGGAAAACCCATTTTTATCTTGCCTTTAATAACATTAAAACATCACTGAAAATAAGTGATCATCAAATGTGAAGCAACAAACAAGAACTGTAAAGAATTTACATTCATCGCTGTCTCTCAGTTTTTCCCCCAAGAGTGTATTTTGATACATGTTAGCAGAAAGTAAGTGAATAGCACATTTCTTTTTTTATCATGTGCAATGTGAAGATTAACCAAATTTCTTTTCATATCAAATTAAGGTTCAAACATACAACTCAGCTATCTAGGCTGTCTGTTAGTCGTTTGTAAAAGACAAGCTGATGAATTGGTGTTATACGACTCCAGTGAGCCGTTCCTTAAGGCCGCTGACCTAACCACTGAGGCTGTTACTATGAAGATGATTAAACAAAAGCAAAAGAAATTATTTCAGGATTAACTTAAGTTGTAAATCCTGTTAGAAACTTTATCTATGAAACAACATTAACATAATATGAAGTAAAACACCTCAAAACCAAACCCTCAATAAACCGGAATTCCCTTAAAAAAACACATACTTTTTTCATGGTCCCTTTTTAAATATCTATACAGAAAAAAACCTCTCTAAACCAGATTCCCCATAAAACCAGACTTTTGACATGGTCCCACAGGTTTCTGCTTCAGAAGGATTTCACTGTACCCTATAAAACCAGACTTTTTAAATGCTCACATGTCTGCTTTCGAGGGGTTTCCCTTGTACTTAATCTTTTTCAAATTCTCAAACACTAATTTCAGGATTATTGTTCCAATAAACAACAGCTTACTGGGAGATTCCATTTTAACAGCAGACGCTGACTCCTTCCTGAACTTGCTGAGCAGCCGACCAGTTCGACTGATTCCTTCTCGGTCGTCCTGGTTACCCTTCTTCTTAGTGCTCACTGGCGTCTGCCAGGCTTCAGATGGATTGCAACGCTTCATTGGTCCAGCTCTGTGGTATAAAAAGAAAACAAATCAAAACATATTGATAACCGTTATGTAATTTTAAAATAAAAATAATGTGTTGGAAGGTGTGTGAAAAATTATATTAAAAACTCTTCAAATATGTTTTTTAAAATCATTTTCACATAATTTAATACTTTATACTAGTTATTTTTTTATATATTAAACACAGAAACTTAAAGTTTTTTTTTTGTTTAACAACATCACTAGACCACTAGATGTCAAACACTTGGTAATTCGACATATAGTCTTAGTGAGGAAACCCACTACATTGTTCTATTAGTAGCAAGGGATCGGTTATATGCATCACCCCAGACAGGAGAGAACATGCCACAGCCTTTGATATACTAGTCATGGTGCACTGGCTGGAATGAGAAATAACCCAATGATGTATTAAAGAAAGAAAGAAAAACAACATCCTTTTTAATCAGTTTAATTCGAAAAATTTGTCTATATTATTATACTTATCGTACAGTATTAATATTAACATTACAATATATTGCAAAACAGTGAAGTGGAATTAAATCAAGTGTCACATTAAGACCGCATGATGATTATAATGATGTGATCATAACATTGTACTATCCACTAATATGTGAAAAGGCATTTGCAAAATATGGTAGGACGGAAATGCAAACGTTTCTGCAATTAAATAACATTATACATGACAGTAAATGAAATACTTTAAAAAAAACTTACTCTGTACAAATTGTGTCATTGTTGCACTTTTCAACACACTTCTTATGACAAATCATAGTACAATTACTACACTGGAATGCAACTTTCATCCATATCTAAAATAAAAATAGTAACAAATTAAACATGATAAAAAAAAAAAATTCTTCAGTTTATTTCAACATTTTGTTGATAAAGTGTTGAGAAGTTTACCGTGTGCTTTTAAACAGAGATTTTATTTTTATAAAATTTTCATTTTGAAAATAGATAATTTCTTTTGTGGCCGTAATTTAATTTATTTGACTACCATTTTAAAAATACTGAACTCACTTTCTTGCCACAGAAGTGACAATACGTTGCCGCGTGAAACTGTGTTCCTGTGAAATGATGAAGTCCTTTTGGTGATCTGTAAAATACAATAAGATGTGTTGTCAGATGATGAAAATTCATAAATACGGAATTATTCTGGGGTAATATACTTTAAAACATTACATCATTTCTAATGAGTATGAAACAAATAACAGATGGGTTTGTTTTCATTTTTTTGTATTTCCTTAATTCTAACTACAGATGAAAGCTAAAAACTGAAATGTCTTTAGAAAAGTATTATAATAAATACACAATAAATTATCAAATTTATTATTTTAGGTTTAGTCCAATGAAAGGTTGCAATAGTTGGTCATAAATTAATTCAGTTTGAAGTTTTACTTCATTACAAATCACCTATTTTCAGGGCCCATGCTTATAAAACTTTTAAAGTCCAGACTCAATCTTAAATGACATCACACGCATGCAATTTGTATGGCATTGTCATGACATTAGTGTCTCAGACTCTATTAGAGTCTCAAGTCTAGACTCTAATAAAAGTTTTATAAGCACCAGGCTAGGAACAAAGGAATATCAAAATAAGAAATTATGCTTCTTAAAGTTACATTCTCTGGTACAAATGTGAAATACAAGCTCAAATGCACTTTTTAAAAAGTCGCGTGTGTTCGCTATGAACGGATATCGTCAAACGTATACGCTTGATCTGTGCCACCATAGCTCGGCAAAGCACAAACGACAGCCTGTTGTCAGTTTCAGTTAACACGTGCATTTGCCGATTAGAAATTGTAGGGTTCGTCTCAAAAAATTAAAAGAGAAATCTTGCGCTGTACGAAGAACGTTCGTTTGAGGATACGGTACTAGAGTCTTTAGTTAAAACCGGTTTGATCTTGACAACGTATTATCGACAGTCGTACCTTCCTATTTCAGAATTGATATTTTATAAAGTGTTAGTAGAACTTTCAAAGTTTAGTTTGTATACTAGTAACACATTAATCATGTATATATTTTAAAAATAAAATAGGCCTATACTAAAGTAGACAATGAATGTTTTCACTTCTTAATTTTACGTGTTGAAATCGACAAATTCAAATAAATATTATTTCGTTTGGAAAGGGTAAAGTTGGGGGGGGGGGGGGGGGGGTTGTTTAACAACATCAAAGATAAAGCATATTGATTTAATAATCATCCGACCCCATACAACCATAAATAAAATGTTTTGAGTGTGTCGTTAAATAAAACATATCTTATCCTTCCTTCCATTTGCTGTTGGATGTCTAACATTTGGTAATTTTGACATATAATCTTAGAGAGGAATCGGGTGTATGTGCAGGGGGAGGGTATTGGAGGTCGAAACCCTTACTTGCCCAAGCTTAAAAAAAAATGAAATGTATTTTTTGGGGGAGCATGGCCCCATATAAACTTCTCTTAACACAGTCTATAACCCAACCCTGCTGAAATCCCTGCACACACACCTTGGAAATCCGCTACATTTTTTTTTAGCAAGGGATTGTTTATATGTACCATTCCACAGACAGGATATCATATACCATGGTCTTTTTGTATACCCGCCGATGGGGATTGATCCTAGACTGACTGCGCATTTCCAAGAAACACCTTTTTAGGTCTAAGTAATGAATAAAAATAGCATATAGTCTTGAAAAATGTTACGTAAATCAAACACGGTACCCTCTTCCTCTACCCCTAGAGCGTTACGTAATTAGTAACACCCCCTTACATGTAACATGTATGCCAACAGCTGGCCACTGTCAAAATTTCAAGGCAAATCCCCCACCCACCGACCCCTGGAAAGGCGTTGTACCATATCTTTATGGATATAGATATGTTTTGGAGATATGAGACAACCCCTCAATCAAGACGGTTAAATTTGTTAAAAAATTGCGAAATCTTACGTCATCTCTTGTTGGGGAATTCTTGTGAAAACTGAGATTGGTACGAGCCCGTCAAAAGTGTTCCACTTTCAAAATCATGGCTTTGTTTTTGACCTGGATAAGCCAGCGTAGTAAAACCAATGCGAATTGCGGCGTCATATATGCACCAAACGTAATTGGATTTTCTGTTCTATATGCTTAAATAATAAAAATATTCCAGGGAATGTAGTTTTAGTTTGGGAAATTTGTTGGAGTCAGTCATATAACAAGAAGCAATAAAAATGGTCTGTGCTGGCCCATTGAACGGTTATAAATGCAATAAATTATTCAGATTAGTGTTGTATTTAACTACAAACTATAATTAATAATAAAGTCTTCTGCCTTAAGCTCTGCCTCATTATAAATGAAAAATAGTCTACTTCCTTACAAATGACAATTGGTAATAAATTATTCAGTCTAAAGTTGCATTCATCCAAAAATAATAATAATTAGCAATAAATGATTAATTCAAAGATTGTATTTGCTTACAAATGATCTGTTTTCATTGAAGATTTCAATTAGCAATAAATGATTAATTCAAAGATTGGATTTGCTTACAAATGATCTGTTTTCATTGAAGATTTCAATTAGCAATAAATGATTAATTCAAAGATTGGATTTGCTTACAAATGATCTGTTTTCATTGAAGATTTCAATTAGCAATAAATGATTACTTTAAGATTGGATTTGCTTACAAATGATCTGTTTTCATTGAAGATTTCAGTTAGCAATAAATGATTAATTCAAAGATTGGATTTGCTTATAAATGATCTGTTTTCATTGAAGATTTCAGTAAGCAATAAATGATTACTTTAAGATTGGATTTGCTTACAAATGATCTGTTTTCATTGAAGATTTCAGTTAGCAATAAATGATTACTTTAAGATTGGATTTGCTTACAAATGATCTGTTTTCATTGAAGATTTCAGTTCGCAATAAATGATTAATTCAAAGATTGGATTTGCTTACAAATGATCTGTTTTCATTGAAGATTTCAGTTAGCAATAAATGATTAATTCAAAGATTGGATTTGCTTACAAATGATCTGTTTTCATTGAAGATTTCAGTTAGCAATAAATGATTAATTCAAAGATTGGATTTGCTTACAAATGATGTTTTCATTGAAGATTTCAGTTAGCAATAAATGATTAATTCAAAGATTGGATTTGCTTACAAATGATCTGTTTTCATTGAAGATGCATCTTCGTGACTGCTCTCCTTACTGCTTGTGTCAATAACTGTCGGATCAACAGAATGTCTGGTTAGTTTTATCTTGTCCAGCTCTGACAGGTTCATTGGTTTGAAGTGAAATGCCAGAGTGATGTCCCCATAACACAAGTGTGAATCAAACCCAGGATGGCTGGCCAAGTTGTTGGTTTTGGTACGGCTGGAATGTAGCATAATAATAAAAATAAAAATAAAAATAAAAATGATGACATGGCAGTTCTTAAAGAAAACATTAAAAAATGGATAATAAATAATACTTATTTCATTATGTAATAATATATATATATATATATATATATATATATATATATATATATATATATAACCTTTTCTAACAGCTATTCCATATGAACTTGAATGGTCAATGGAATGTCAAAAATGAGATAACAAGTAAATTTATTTATATATTTAAAATCATTGCCAATTCAGGCAAGTAGACATACAGTCAAAGATGGATCATGAATAATTGTTCCCCTTATACCACTATGGTTTTGAACATGCCTATCAGACAATTCAAATCAGACAATTCTCAGACCTTGAAGGAACAACTTTTAAAAACAATGGTATAT
The DNA here is from genome assembly GCF_016097555.1 of Gigantopelta aegis. Taxonomy (NCBI): domain Eukaryota; kingdom Metazoa; phylum Mollusca; class Gastropoda; order Neomphalida; family Peltospiridae; genus Gigantopelta; species Gigantopelta aegis. Next base: position 26,195,763 of record NC_054704.1, read on the forward strand.
ACGGTAAATGATATACAAAAGGTTCTCGTTTGAACTTGCCTAGCACTAGTTTTCATCTCTCCAGGTTGTAAGGGCACAGTCTCTTGACTGTCACTTTGTCTGGTCAACAAACACTGCAGAGCTACATCACTCAGAGACAAAGTAACCTGAAAATACACACAAAATATACTTGATATTTGATAGTATATAAAAAGTAACAACACAACCATGAGGATTCCAATTTCAATTTGCTTTGCAATAAAATGGTGTAGCTATCACAAATGAGACTTGGTCATGATATACTCAGACTAATTAGTTATGACAGACTGTTTTTGTGTTATTTTAACAACACAACTAGAGCACATTAATTAAGTGATCACTGGCATCTGGATATCAAACTATTTGGTAATTTTTAAAATGTTATCTTAGAGAAAACCCACTAGTTTTCCATTAGCAGCAATATGTAGTTTCCTACAGACAGGACAGCACATACCACAGCCTTTGATATACCAGTTATCGGCACAGGCCACTAGATGGGATGGAGAAACAAAATCAATGGGCACATTGAGGAGGTTCAATCCTATGCTACCAAAGCACCTCAGGTGAGAACTTGACTAAGAGAAATACATTCCACCCTGTCATGATAAACTGAGACTAGGTAGTAATGAACTGGTACTAGGTGGGGATGAACACAGGAGATTCTTGTAGGTCACATGACCAAGTAGAAAATATTATATTAATCTTTGAGGCCACACGATGCTGAAAAAATGACAGACACACTGACAGAACCCATCTGAACTTTCACATTGGTTACACAATTCCGATAACAATACCGAGAGACTTGCATGACCCAGCAGAAAGTCTCTGATCTTCAAGGACATCTCGAAGTGATTAAAATGACAGACTTACGTGACCCAGCAGAAGGTATCTCATCTTTGAGGTCATGTCAAACTGATTAAAATTACTTACATGTCCCAGCAGCAGGTCTGTGATCTTTGAAGTCATGTTAAACTGATTAAAATGACTTACTTGACTGACCCAGCAGCAGGTCTGTGATCTTTGAAGTCATGTCAAACTGATTAAAATGACAGACTTACATGACCCAGCAGGTCTTTGATCTTTGATGTCATGTCAAACTGATTAAGATGACAGACTTACATGACCCAGCAGAAGGTCTCTTGGAGGTTTGAGGACCTTGTCACTCCTGTCGACTTTCTCTGGAATCTTACACCGGACACACAGATTGAGATACCGGTGCTGCTCACCAACCTCAAACGTAACTTCCTTGTTCCACCGAGGACTCTGTATAAAGAGTATAATCAAACATACAGACAATGATCCAGACATGTCAGTACATATGGTTTATTTATTACTTTCAATTTGTCAATCAAATGGGCTTATACTGTACACATACCCAGTAATTTGTTTCTAGGTAGGACAAATACATTTACTTGCTTTCTATTAAATGTTGGACATTTTTTTATGATAAGTAGATAGAAGAAAACATATAATTCTAGAATATTTTTTTTAATGATAAATTCAACACCATGACACATAAGTCACTATTTTATATCATTTTCTTGGTAATCATTTTAAAAAGATTTGGGTCAACAGGTTAAATTTAGGGTTGGTAGGGTAACTAAAAACAAACAATATTTTATCACTTTTAAACATGAAACATGACAGAGAATAGATATATATCATTAAAGTAATACAAAATTAAAGAGAAATAAAGATCTCAACAGACGGATGACTTTATATAATAGCTAAACAGGCTGAGTTCAAATGAAAAATCTGTGATGCAGGTTTTAGCATTTCACCTTGCTAGCTGTGACCTCATGAAGCTTCTGTACATTATATGTGTCATCATCACTATCACTGCCATAATCCACTAAATCACCTTCGTCATCATCCTAAAACACAAACAAAATGCCATTACAAAGCTTATTTATTATATTATTCAAGGACCATAACTCTGTGAAAATTACCATGAAAGTCAAACTTGATCTATAACAGTACATGATAAAGTTAAACACCAACTTTCAGCACAATATATTACTCCATTGAAAAAAATGTCCAAAAAACAAAAGTTTGTATCTCCTAACTTCAAGGGCCATAACTCTGTCAAAATTGGGTAAATTGCCATGAAAGTCAAACTTGATAAAGTTATAAACAAAATTTCAGCTCAATATCTCAAGGCATTGTGCATAAAAAAACATCTGAAAAATTATATGTGGGACCAATCTGATTAAAATTAGTTTTACTGGTCTACCAGTAGATCTAACAGCATTGCGTGGACTCCCATGTCCAGGTGACATTTCATCTATAAATAACAATTTAAATATCAACCAATTACACTTCGCCTTTTATAGCGTTATTCAGGAACATACAAATTTTAAAAATATCGGTCGAGACTATTTATGCAATAGGAGAACTTGTTGATCTATTTCAACATTGAAAAAATAGGGGGAAAAGTGCAGTAATAAACTCTGGATTGTATACTAGTATAAACAGATTTTATGGCTATACCATCACAGGTTTTTTTTCCCCCGTCTTGAAACAAATTTTATACAAAATTTTATATTGAAATTAGTTTCCGGCATACTTTATAATTCACCCGAATCATTTCATATACCCTCAGCATAATCCCAAATGTTTTCAACGGGCTGCTGTTGGATTCACATGTAATAGTGGAGCTAATTTTAATTAGATTGATGTGAGACAGACGGATGGATGGACAGACAGACGGTCAAATAGCCAGAAAGATGGAGATGAAATTTATAGTCCCCTCTGGTTGGACTGGTAGGGGACTAATAACAAACACTTGATATGTTACACAAAATAGCCATTGTTTAAAATGTGTCAAGCTGTGATTGAACTAACATTCCTTTTGTTTCTGTTAAATACTTTACAAAGTGGTGGTAAGATATGAAACATACCCAGGGCTTGAACTTAATGACGGCACCATCGGTGGGTGTTTCACCACTGCTGTGGGAGACAAATTCTTAAGTTCAAGCCCTGTATACCTGTGTAACTGTATTTACCTTTGTTAGCAAACAGGTGTCACTCTCTGATCTCTCCCGCGTGTCAATGTCGGCTCCTGATGTTCCAATCTGAGGGTCAGAGCTTTCTCTTCGTAACATGGGACCCAGCTTTCCCGTCATTGCCTCAGACACTGAGCGCTTAGACCTGAACCGAGGTTCGCTGGGAAGGTCAAGAAGAGATTTTGAAGGCCTGGAATCGTGATCTTCAACTTTAAAGCTGATGTGTATATATTCATCAGGCTCGTCCTGTGTTTTGCTTTCTTCATCCACTTCAGTCTCTACATCCTGAAATGTATAAAGGAAATAAAAATCTTTTTTTTAAAAACACACAAAAAAACCTAATAAAAACCAAAACCAAAACCAAAACCAACTTCCTATCACTGCCAATAATTGGTTATATAGTGAAGAGTTTTTGCATAGCACTTTATCAGTGGAGGAAACAACTCGTCATTTCTTTCTTAAAAATGAAATTAATGACTTTATTACACTGATTTAGTGTTTACTGGTATTCAGCAACATAACCAATAACAACAGTTATCTTGACATGTGCTGACAGTTGTGGACAGAACCCTGCTTATATATAAAAAAACACACACAAAAACTTGCTTTAATGACAGACCAGGCCCTTAACCAAAATCTGATATAGTGTTTATACCTGATCCGTCAGTTCCCCCCCCCCCCCCCCCCCCCCCCCCCCCCCCCCCCCCAAACCTTCCACTCCCAAAGTCATTCCTACAGGCCTGCAGCCTTCAGTGGTTACACTACTGGCCTTAAAGGTGGCATGTATTGGCTCTAACTAATTGTGAACTTTTAAACACGAACTTTAGGAAGGTTTAAGGCCACTACAGTGACTTTTCTCATGCTAACCACTAAAACTAACCATTAGCTTACATAAGAATTAATAATTTAGTTATAAATTTTGATAGTTAACATATATTCTAGGACAAATATACCTTCAAAGAAACAGTTTCTTCAGAAAACTTGACATCTTGTGAGATCTTCATCTGAGCTCTGTCAATGCGAATGGTGAATCTAAAACATATTTTAGAAAATGTTTATGATTTGGTGAAATTGATACAATGTATACAAAATGTCTGTTTTTACAGTCACTGAATATGCCTAGTAACTCACTGTGAAAGATGACTGATACAGGGAAAAAGTAATTAATTTATATTTTGAACTGCAGAAGTATCACATGCTAAAACAAAGGTTCATTATAAACTATGTACAGAAAACACTGTTTTATACTGAAAGTCATGGCAATTGTAGATTTAATAAACTGATCCTAATCTTGGTTGTTAGGTCCATAATATCTGGTGACCATTACATGGAAGGAAGGAAGGAAATGTTTTATTTAACGATTCACTCAACAGTTTATTTACGATTATATGGCGTCGGACCAGTACATGGATTACCAGATTTCTGTTTGTTTATGTCTGTAGTTGTTTGATGTTATGACTTTTTATTTAATAAAACAATTAACATACTTTTCTCCAGAATTTTTGATCAGTTTAGCAGCTTGCTTTGAAGAAAATATCTTTGCAGTACTAACTGCTATCAAAATATCATTCTGAAAAGAAAAATATCATAAAATTGACAACACATAAAAATTGACATAAAATTAATTGTCAAAGTATTAATTGTAATTCTGTAAAAAAAACATTTTTACAATCAGTGTTTTAACTGAACATTAATGCAATGTCAATAAAAAAGCATTTGGATTATGTATACTACTCAAAAGAATTTAAGGGTTAAAAATTTATAACCAAATAAGTTTCAGAGTGTATTAGATTGATGATGTAAACTACACCAAAAATTTAATTTATTGTTCCATATTTACAAAAAACCACAAATAAACGTCACTGTATACAAGAAAGTCACATGACATGCTGTCAAAGTTGAAGGTTGTAAAACATGGATTTTACACATTAGAACATTCGTTTAATAGTGTGTGAATCCACCCCTGGCGCGAATACACTCGACACATCGTTGCCTCATGCTGTTGATCAGACGTCTGAAGAACTCTTGGGGAATGGCCTGCCACTCTGCCATAAGAAGTTGACCCAGATCATGAAGGTTGGCCAGAGGGGCATGGTTATCCCGAACTCTCCTGCCTAATTCGTCCCAGGCGTGCTCTATTGGGGCCAAGTCAGGCGAATATGCTGGACTCATCAGTGAACATCACTCGACCCCACTGAACACGTTGCCACCGCAGATGAAATGTGCAGCAGTGACGTCTGGCTGTTCTGTGACGTGGTAGGAGTGGTGGTCGAACAGCCTGGCGACGGCAGCGTAGATTATTGGATCTCAGACGATTGCGTATGGTTTGATCAGACACTCGAGTTCCAGTCGCAGTCCGCAGATTGTCACATAATCGGCGTGCAGTGGTTGTGCGTTGACATAGAGCCATATTGGTGATGTAGCGGTCCTCTCTATTTGTAGTGCTTCAGGGCCTTCCCGAACGTGGACGATTTCGAACAGAATTCGTTGCTGGGTACCGTTGCCACAGTCGGCCAACGACACTCTGACTGACACCAAGTCTCAGAGCAACATTTCTTTGCGTATTGCCATCCTGAAGCCAAGTAATTGCCCTTCCTCGATCTTCGATAGTCAGTTGACGTCGTACCATTGTCGAATTTGGAGTGTGCACCGTACACGAACGCAAGCTCCAATTATACGGAAATTCAGCATTGGGAACATGGAATACACATGCAAAGCGTGCAAATGAAGCGCTTTGTGAAAAAGCAAGTTATGGGCACTTAGCAGACCTTTTGCTTTCGCCCTAATTTACGTGCAAATGTAAGCATGTTTTCGCCATTAGAACTAGTCGACAGTGTCAATGACAGTGGATTTTAATTCATTGATGGGTTGCTTAGACCCACTTTCGTCAAAATGGAACAATACCATGCGTGACATTATGGTCTAGCTAATATAATTGACATTCAGAAAATAATGTCGAAAATATCGTCTGACCCTTAAATTCTTTTGAGTAGTATATTAAGAAAGTGGAGTCAACAGTTCTAATACTGCACAAGTAGCCACCTCTGTTAATCAGTCTGTTGTACAAGACCATTTTTATACCATCTTTTGTTAAGAATAAGACAAATATTGTTTACTAGTTTTCTAAAAGTTTTTTTTCTCTAATCAAATCACAGCAAAACCCTTCAAAATTGAAGCTTCAGTAAATCAGAATTTCCTTAAAACCAGACATTTTTTAAATATCAGTACAGAATAGAACTTATCCAAACCAGATACCCTTAAAACACTTTTTATTTGGTCCAGTGGGTGTCCAGTTTGGAGTGGTTTCACTGTTTAATAAAATGCTTGCTTATCAATCGACTGCCAAAACAGTGGATCAGGTTACCTACCTTTCTAATATCTGCTAAAGCAGCTGGTGAATCTGAGATAATGCTGTCGACCATGACAACTACCTCAAATCTGTCCAGCAGATGTTCCTGTAAAAATAAAAACATTGAACGGTGAGATGTGTTTAGAATGGCTTACCAAAGAATAGTGTCAGCATTTATCATGTACACATGTGATGTAGGGTATCTATTGGATTTTCAGGGTGAGATGTGTTTAGAATGACTTACCAAAGAATAGTGTCAGCATTTATACATGTGATGTAGGGTATCGATTGGATTTTCAGGGTGGGATGCAGCCCAGTGGTAAAGTATTCGCTTGATGCTCAGTCGGTTTGGGATCGATCCCCGTTGGTGGGCCCAGTGGACTAGTTCTCGTTCCAGCCAGTGCACCACAACTGGTATATCAAGGCTGTGGTATGTACTATCCTATCTGTGGAATGGTGCATACAAAAGATCCTTTGCTACTAATGGAAAAATGTAGTGGATTTCTTCTCTAAGCCTCTGTCAAAATTACTAAATGTTTGACATCCAATAGTCAATTAAAAATCAATGTGCGCTAGTGGTGTCCTTAAACAAAACAAACGTTAAACAAATTGTATCATGTACACACACATGATGTCCGGTATCTATCGGATTTATCATGTTTTCTATAGGTAGAATTTTCTAAACAACCTTCAATCTCTCGTCTTTACGCTGGACATTGTGGTCTGAAGAAGCAACAAAAAAGGATAGGACTTGCTGAGACAACCCAATGTGAATGTGGTGCTGAAGAGCAAACACTAGAGGATAGGACTTGCTGAGACGACCCAATGTGAATGTGGTGCTGAAGAGCAAACACTAGAGGATAGGACTTGCTGAGACGACCCAATGTGAATGTGGTGCTGAAGAGCAAACACTAGAGGATAGGACTTGCTGAGACGACCCAATGTGAATGTGGTGCTGAAGAGCAAACACTAGAGGATAGGACTTGCTGAGACAAACCAATGTGAATGTGGTGCTGAAGAGCAAACACTAGAGGATAGGACTTGTTGAGACAAACCAATGTGAATGTGGTGCTGAAGAGCAAACACTAGAGCACATTCTACAGGTCTGCCCACACCTAGAAAAAAATTGACAGAAAGTTTTGATAAAAACCCCACCAAACTCTGGGGACCTGTCAACGACCTCTGAAAAAATTGGCAAATTTTATAGCCGCATCCAAATTACTGATATGATAGCCGTAAAAAGATTGAACACAGAAGAAGAATAGAATTTTTTAGACATTTTAAAAAATACAAAATGTGCCCATTAGGTTTACAAGAGCCCTTTTATCTGACCAGCAAAGATGTTATATTGTTGTGCCCTGATTCTAATTCTACTGCAATCCCAACAGTAATTTTAGGCAAAGTACAGCCCTGACACTTGGGTTAAATCTGTATGTACAAACCTCTCTAAAAGTCATCCCCACAGACTGTGTCTGACCCTTGTTCACTTCCACATCTATAGCTTTCCAAACCCTTTGTCGGGTACTGACCAGCTCCTTCCAAGGCAAATTATCTGAAACACAGTATAATGCAGTCAATTAGGAATAAAAAAATGTATTATGCAAACCAACGGTAATAATCTCTTTAAAATATAATCTCAAGTTTAATACAACAGGTGTTTGTCAACTATAATTTCAGTCAGCCATTACTCAGTATATCTGATACAGGGAATGGGAAAGATGTCAAATTTGAATGACAATTTTGGATATCCTTACATAAAAATAAACTTGTGCATACCATTTTAACACTGGACAACTTTCATTGCAAAGTTGCTATTGAAATGTTTTGCTTGGTGACTATGAATGAATAGACAACAATTCTGGTAGTATGTTTGCATGTGATCGGAAAAAAACCTTCATCATGTTATTTTATTCGATATGCTATTATATGATAAATATTGGTTATTATTAGTGATTAATGGAGGAAATATTGGTATAGTGACTTACACTTTTACATTGCAATGAACACTCACTCTGGGTTGGAGCTAGTACACCTATAAAATCAATTGCTTACCCATTGTGCCTTGATGGCCAACACAACAATTGATCTCACCCACAGATATGGTGCAGTACAGTAACGCTTCTTTAGCCCTATGGGCAACCTAGGGAGACACCCCAGCATCAAATAGGTCTAATTAACAAGCTACTCTCGACTCACTAAAATCAAAACCTATGTTAGCTCTTGATCTTTCATTTTTGACCGACCGCTCAAAATTGCGCCAAATTTCCTTAATCAAAATTGCGCACCTTTTCTCTTTGGCATTGTTTGCTCCTTCAAAATTCCATAGCACCACTACCCTCACCCTGCCTGTAGCTGACCACAGTCGGGCTGCTGGTGCTCCCTTGCACTTGCCAGTGCAGGCAGTCCCTCCTCCTTCCCATCCCCACCTTTCCTGTCCTGTGCCCAGGACAGGCGTGCACTACAACAGCTTGCTCTGAATGTGCACGTAAAGCCCCATGACCTGACCTGACCTGCTTCCTTGGGAGTTGTGAATTGAACTCACCCACTGATATGGTGCAGTACAGTAATGCTTCCTTGGGAGTCGTGATCAGTCTGGAACACTCGATAACAGTCACACGCAGCTGACCTACACTGATATTCTGACCTCTGACCTTTAATTCTCGTTGAGGTACATACGACTCAGGCTTCCAGAAAAATGGCCGGAATCTCATCTTAAAATTTGGCAATGTATGCTTTTTACGAATACTTCGTCGAAGCTGTGGAAAAAAATATTAAGATGGATGTTGGAAAATAAATATATAATTAAAAAAAAAAATCTTTGTCTTAAAAGCAATCACATTGAAGTTATTAAAATGTTCAAGTATTATAATTATAATTTACAAGCAAAATTTATAAAAAAATGTTTTGATTAACCATCGATTCTTTACAAATAATGGTTTGCAAATATGAGGAATTTATAATGTAACTTCATCTCTTCAGAGCATTTCAATCAAGGGGAATAATTATTCGTTAAACTGCCATCTTTTGTCTATTTCACAATTTTAAGTACCTGGCTAATGACCAGTGATGCAATCTGAGGAAAAGGTCTTCCATCAAAATGGGACTCGACAGCAAAATCAACTTCTGGGTCCTAAAATAAAGTTAATAAATCAGTAAAAAATATCTGTCTAAAACCATGGAGTACAATCTTGAAAGTTTGTTAGTATATTGTATCAAAGTGTACTACATTGAAAATTGGCTGAAAAGCCTCTAAAGCTGCAATCTTCAAAATATTTTAACAATAATTTTTGAATTTGCCATCTACCTTTCTGCATTAATATTTCTACAGTGGTTATAAATAAGGTTTTAAACTGTTCAGTGTTTAAAATGTAAGCGGGACTTGTTAAATATCTGTTAAAAGCAAAAATACCCAACTTTAGTAAAACTGTAGTTCTATTTATATTTCGCATTAATAAAAGATACTGCAGGATTGGGAAAGTAAGTCTCCACCTTGAAAACTCTGACAAAACATGTTTAAAATAATACACAAAAAACTTCTGAAAACATATCTTTAGAATACTCATTACTAGCTAACATAAACTCTAACAAAACATGTTTAAAATAATACACAAAAAACTTCTGAAAACATATCTTTAGAATACTCATTACTAGCTAACATGCAATAACCTAATATTTTAATGACTTAAAAATCTTTTGTGTACCTCATAGAATGAGAACGACCAATGAGTATACGGCATGCGGGTGAACTGCATCCTGGCCTTGCCCTTCATTTTCTTCACGGTCACAGACAGATAGGCCGACTTATTGAAAAGTAGATACACGTCCACAGCAAGCTGAAACCCACCGGTGTAGTCAACATCCAGAGAGAGATCCAGCTCCTACAGTTACAACAATATCACACACACTTTAAATAAATACCTTTTTCATCACAACAAACACCAACTCTCCTCTAGCCTGGATTTACATTACTATGTTGTATTTAATGCTTATAATAAAAGTAAAGTCTCTGTTTAAAACGACAAGTTTAAAATCTCAACGTTTCGTCAACTAAGTGTTGACATCGTCAGGAGAATGAATGAATGTGTGTGTGTGTGTGTGTGTGTGTGTGTGTGTGTGTGTATGTGTGTGTGTGTGTATATATGTATGATTTTATAAAATTTAATACAGTAAAAAAATAAATAAAAAAGGTTTGCTATGGAATGGATCATGAGTGCCTGCTATTGTTCAATCTCCTGAACAAGCTACTGTTGTATGTGTATTGTATAACGGTACCTCCATGACATCATCAGTCACCAGGACATTAGTAACAGCGACAGAGTTCACAATGGGGAAGTTGTCACCCAGGCTGAAATCTCTCACCTACAAACAGACAGAAATTATTTTAACTAAAAAAAATAAAAATAAATAAAAACCTAAATAATAAAATAAAATAAAATAGTAAACAAAATTTAAAGCAGTTTGACATTGTAAAGCTTAATACAGGTCAGTATGTATAAAATTAAATTATTGGGACAATATTAAGATAACTTATCAGGACAGACTGATTGTACAATAAATATAACAAATGTAATTATAAAGTATCATTTAAGTTAGCATTTTTATTGGCAATTATATTTTTCATGACGAATCATTAAGGTAGCAATGAACAAATTAATGCACAAATGAATGAATGAATGTTTAATGACACCCCAGCACAAAATATACATTGGCTACTGGGTGTCACTTAAAGGTACATGTAAGTATATATTAAAAGGATTATTTACATTTAATTTTAATTATTTAATTATGGTATGTAAAAAATAGCTGTGATAAATAAAACTGTTACATGTAAAAAAAAAAAAAAAAATTGTATAGAAATGACAATGTTTTAAAAAAAATTAAAATTAATTTTTAGTGAGATTTAAAAGATTTCACATAATTTCTTCTGCCAAATACATGTATATCTTTCCTCATAGCTTCACCCAGGAAAATAAATTAATTAATAGTATTCATGCCACAACTTATAATAAAATCTCCAAAAAGAATGTCCTCAAAAATTCTTGTTCTATATAATGTATTAAATCTATGTGAGTATTTGCATGTTAGTATATTCTTCTTGCTAATAGGGTGGGACATAGCCCAGTGGTAAAACGCTTGCTGGTTGTGCGGTACCTTGGTCTAGGATTGACCTCTGTTAGTAGGCCCACTGAGCTATTTCTCGTTCTAGCCAGTGCACTATGTCTGATATATCAAAGGCTGTGGTATGTGCTATCCTGTCTGTGGAATGGTGCATATAAAAGATCCCTTGCTACAATTGAAAACAAATGTAGTGGTATCCTCCCTAAGACCATATATGTCAGAATTACCAAACGTTTGACATCCAATAACCAATGATTAATAAATCAATGTGCTCTAGAGGTGTTGTTAAACAATAACAAACTCTAACTTTCTTCCTGCTGATACTAACAATGATTTGGTCCATCAGTTTTCCAGACAGAGTTGACAGCAACTCCTGGAATTCATTATTCATCTTCCGCATTACCCATCTGAAATAATCAAGTAAATATTCTACATACCCAGAGATTATCTTAAAAATCAACAAAGAAAAAACAACAATAACCCCACCAAATGTTTTTTTATTCACCTCTCAGCTTACAGGAAATTATGAAAACACTTGACCCAGGGAACATTTTGTTTTCAAAATCTTGATTAGCGATATTTCTAGTCAACTGAAAATTTATTAGCAACTACAGTTTTAATGCTTTAAAATTGCATAGCTATCTCTGAAACTTGCGTAGTGAATCACAATGCAATACTGAACAAAATAGGTCAAAACGTAAGTACATGTACCACAGACTTACAATGTAAAATTGAATGTATATAGTTTGTTAAAAAAAATTTGGTGTGATTCTGCCTGTCTGTCTGGGTTTTGTTTTATCGGTCTATATAATTATGTAGTTAATTCATATAAACACAACATTAGATTTGCATCACTAAGTGCATTAGAAGTAATAAAAACAAAACAACAGGATCTGTTGTGTGGTTAGTGGTGGAACACAGGGAATCAATTTGGTAACAGATGTTCAATGAAGCAAGCATGAAAATTGTCAACAGTCACACAATGTCATGTACATGTTAGTGTAATATATGGATTTAGCAAAGGAAACAGTATAATCAATAATGCAATTTACAGGCTACAATCTTTATTCCATGTTATGAATATATTTAATGTTCAAAAAGCTACTCCTAATTGTTGTTGTTTTAAATCTTTATTGGTAATAAATAAATAAAAATATTTATCCTCCAACTTACCCATGATATCCATGTCATAAACCCATGTGATAATTTTAGTATATTAACCCATTAATTTGCAAGGTCTCTAGGTAATGTGTTGTTGTGGATGGGTCATCTGCTTACAAGCCAACAAGGCCTGTGTATCTGAGCATTACATTTCAAAGATTTAGTTAAAATGCGTGTCGTCAAACTAATTTGTGCTAATCGTGATGACATCATATTACCGATGGTGGCGACTTTAGTACTGTGATTTACTAAAAAATTGAATTAAAATGTTATTTTACAAGTGTTATAGGACAAACAGAATTCGCTACTCATGTTTTTTAATATGTAAAATATTAACCATGTTTAGTTAATCAGTATTTGTCTTGGCAGAGCCTCGACAAATACTGATTAACATAGACTCAGTTGATATTTTCCATATTCAAAAATACTTGTGATGAATCCTCTATATATCACAAATTGGTGTAATGTATTATTTTACTGGGTGCATATCCAAACTTGGCAAGAAGCAAAATGCAAATGCTACCCAAAATACATGTATAGATAATTAAGTTCACACGCAACTTTTGTCTTCCATCTTAAATAGTTCTACAGCTATTCAGATTTACAAATTAGTGCAAACAATGTCAACATTAATTAGAATTACTGACCAACGTAAAATTACATATACATGTAATATCCTAATAATTAAACTGAGAAAGAAAAATGATTAGTTTAAATTTATATAATATACTCTTCAAAAAAAGTAGGGGGACCTGAAATATTAATGTTAAAATCAACTATCAGACCAAACATACGTTTTGACTACAGACATTCTAGTAATGAACGTTCAGGTCTGTCTATCAACACACCGAAACACATTCCATAGTTTGCACGTGCATTACGCAGTTGCCCCGAACACATACTTGGGGTGTCATTCTCGATTTTGACAATTTCCAGGAAGGTCGATTAATCACGGTGGAACATTATTTCTGCTAATCTTTTTCATTTTGTTGATCATACAGTTGTTATTGTTTTGTTTTTAGTCATTTTTATTGTTGAATTTGCGATTTACTGCAAAAAAAACGTCAACTTTCAAATTTCACTTTTGACCCCAATCATCCTTCAAGATCTTTGGTGGTCATAAAACCTACTATAATACTGAACTACCGGTAGTAATGTTTGCCCAATTAATTCATTATTATCATATAACCATTCCACACAGCTAATATACCTTACAATTTTGGCAATTGTAAATTCTTATTAGAGTTCTCCTACTTTTTTTGAAGAGTATATTAGGATAAAGTTTATATCAATACAAGCAGTCTAGAACCACATTTCTAGAATTTGGTTCATGGAGATATTTTTCCATTACACAAGATGAGCTTTGTTACATAATAACCAATGACCAATCTGATACAGAGCTAATGTTTAATAATCCATTTCTAATTTTAAATTGCTAACAAAATGTGATTGTTGATGTGAGTGTGTGGGGTTTTGGGGTTTAAATAACAATTATTTTAGAGTCTTCTTCATGTGAATAAATAACTTTGGCACAATATGAAAATTAACTCAGCAGTGAATAATCAATTTATGGCCAATATAAATGAAAAATGTATACAAAACCTTCGAACTTCTTGAGTATCTCTGAGCTCTCGAAAGAGGAACTGCGCCAATAAATTGAACCAAAGACATTTTTCAGTAACATTCAGGTTTGGTTTGGTGGCCTGTTCTTTCAGAAGCTGAAATGAAAAATACCCCAAGAAATAAATTATGTATTGTCACGGGGATTCTATAATACGCGTAACTGAATAAAACACGATTGTCCAAATATCTCTCCTAACTGTATATCTATTATATCTCTCTGTAACAGGCAGTTCAAAACCACTTTGCATCGTCTAGGTATGATCAGAGATATGATCTTATATAAAGTATATATTATTATAGCACGTTTAGTTCACTAGAAAACACAACAAAAACACAATACACTTTGGAATCTGTATTAACCTACGCTGACAAATGTACTGCCGCAGTAGTTAATTAATAACAACAATAATAACAACCCAGAACTGATCACTTAATTAGTTAATCTCTAGGTGTCTAGTTTACACAATATGCTAATCACTTCACCGTAACACAACACCCACACGTGTGATAATTGAGAAACGCTTCTAGGGGAACTTAATTAATAAAGGAATTACAACACTATTCCTAACTGGTTAATTTTTAATTAACCCGTAACTACTCATTCCGTAACCTTGTAACACAGAATTAATACTGGTACCTATCACAATAAAGACAATAATCTACAGTTTACCTAGGTCTTCTAGGATGACTGGCTAAGCTTTATATTACCAAATACTCGTATAATGTTAGAACAAAAAGTCTACGATTTACTTCGTCAGATGACCGAAGACACTGTCTAAAGAATATTGGTATAATACAGTATTAAAATATTTAAAAGTCACATCAATCACATCAAGGTTATACAACAGAGCAGAAATAATATACCTTCCTATCTGCTTCTCCTCGATATCTCAAAAAAACTAGCTATTTATTATAAAATCAGAATATCGCCTGGTGATACAAGGCGGTCCTCCCCCTATCAAGTGATATATCCCCAACTCCCAGAGACGCATTTTTCTGTTTGATCGCCAGACTTACTGACGCCAGTTCGCTAGAGATTCCATGGTCGCGCGGAGGTGTTACGTAACTACTGGCCACATGGCCTCCGCACCTGGCTGGGTGTGTATTAGACGACTGTCGCGCAAAAGTATTACGTAACAAGTTGCCCATCTGGCTAAGTGCAATGAAACTGCACACGGCCCTCTAACACAATTAATATCGCCACAGGCGAAAACAAAAATTAAGAGCATGTACCGTCACACACCCCCACCTCAAAAAGGATATTTCCTCTACTCTAGGAATAGGGAAATATACTACATTAAAACAAAAAGGTGCGTTAACCGACGCATACGGGCATTATAACACATGTAATAATAAGGTGACTACCAGTAATCACACTGAGTCTCTGAGTCCCTAGTATACAAATAAAATATATAAAAACAAAACAAAAATCAAGAATGTCAACACATTATCATAACATTCAACTTCGGGACAGGGCATCAGGGATTATATTGGATGTGCCCTTGATATGTTCAATGGTAATTGGGTATTCTTGCAGAAGAAGACTCCATCTCAACTCTCACTGGTTGGAGGCTTTCATTAGGATGGTCCAGTCCGTCTTCGTCTTCTTGGAACAGCACAGCTCCAGCACCCACGTCACTGGCACCCACAGCTAGCTTGAAAAGCCTTCGGTACTCTCGTGCTGCCATCACGGGAGACGAGGAGCGCATCTGCTTGAGACGGTTGAATGTCTTCTCGCATTCATCTGGCCAATGGAACTTCGTTTCTTTCTTTTTCAGTGTCGCACGTTTTCCAGGTTTTCTCCGATAGGCATGCTGTCGAATCGGTGTAGCGTTAGGTTCCAAGCGCACATCCTGGCTTAAGGTGTTGGTAATCGTTAGAAGGTTCTGACAAATGGAAACATTGTCTTGTTTCAACGTAGTCAACTTTGTTCGCTGGGGGTTCAAGTCTGCTAGAATCTGGCCGTTGGCCAACTTGATCTCCGTAGTCTTGACGTCATCACAGGAAATTGAGTGTCTCTCAATTTGGACCGGTCTCTCTGGGTTACTGACGCCAGTTCGCTAGAGATTCCATGGTCGCGCGGAGGTGTTACGTAACTACTGGCCACATGGCCTCCGCACCTGGCTGGGTGTGTATTAGACGACCGTCGCGCAAAAGTATTATGTAACAAGTTGCCCACCTGGCTAAGTGCAATGAAACTGCACACGGCCCTCTAACACAATTAATATCGCCACAGGCGAAAACAAAAATTAAGACATGTACCGTCACATGTATACAATAGCTTAAGGAAAGGAATGTTTGCTGAGACACCTCAGCACACTGTTTAATCAGTTAAAAGGTGTCTATTACAAAATATATTGTCATTGTAATAACTGTATAAGCGTGATAAAAACTATAGGCCTGCTTTTATTTGCATTATTCCAAGCCTTCCATATCATTGTTAAAGATATTACTCTCATATGAGGTCTAGGTGCATTTTGCAGGAAACTGTGCTGGGTTGGGGGGGGGGGGGGGGGGGGGGGTGTCTAGACAGACAAGCGAAGTTTCTAGGGGGTTGGATCATGCTCTCCCCAACAATATATATATTTTTAAATAATAAATAGCAAGTGGGTCCTCTGGCCAGTGCAGTTTAATATCAAGACTAATTTCTTGAACTGCTTCTCAAGCACGACTGCCATTTTGCACTGTGCGTACTATATGAAATGGCATGTAATATTAAAGGGAGGATCAACTCAAATATGAACCTGATGTGTTGGAAAGATGCATATCTGGATGATCAACACATACTGACACAAAGAAATGAAAAACACGTAATTTTACAGTTAATAAAAAAACGTGATTATTCTTTCTAACTGGGGGCAGTCATTTTGTTTCGTTTTTGTGACATCTGGTGGTATAGCTTGGGGCGAAGTGACGTCAGCTCGATCCAACACCTCTATGCACAGTGTAAACAAATGCTCTAATTTACGACAAGGCGCTTCGCTTTCATCAACCTGACTTATAAAACAACATAAATGACTTGACAGTACAGTGTTTGAGATTAAAAATGTTGGGCAGTATCCCAGTTGGATACTAACATTTCAAAATCTGGTATCCCACCTGAGAATTTAGTATCCCACTTAAATGAAATTTATATATTACATTATAACAAACTTGGACGACATTGTTCTCGTTCCCAGTCTATTGCTATGTTGCTATTGCTCCAGTGTAGCATTAGACTGGGTGCGAGCTTGAAAATATCGCTACTCAACTTTACCAGTAAATGATGACTTTCACTGTTTCAGCGAAAAATAAAAACGCAGGATTAAAAAACCCCAGCATTATATGGTATCCCAGTGGGATACTGGGTTATTGAAGTCTGGTATCCAAAATTACATTCTGGTATCCCCGGGATATCGGGATACTGTTAATCTCGAACACTGCAGTATAATAAACTATTTAACTAAATATATTTCAATTTGCATCAATAGAACGAAATGGAGTTATAGTATTTTACTCTTTTAAAAAATCCAAAGAAAAAAAAATGCATATTATTAGACTATTGATAGGGTACGTTCGAGCAAAAACGACCACTCACGATACCCAAATGAAAATTTTCTTTTCTTTGGGACTATGTATCAGTTTTGTGATTTTAGATGGGAAAGTCTTACTAAATCAAGGGTTTTACAGAATTACTTACACTAATAAAGCAGGACGGCCAATAATGGCTATTACGATTGGAGGAGTGTCCACGCAGTTATCACACAATACCCTGTGATCTTAATAAAAGAGGCACGTCTTTTTAGTGTGTCTAGACACAGTGTCTGGGGACTGTCTAAATATACACCTGCCAATCAGGAACCACAGGTACAGGCCACGGAAAGAAAAGACCAATTAACCAAGAACACACTGATTATTATTTCAGTACGTGGGTTAATTTATGTACAAACATAACACAGTTATTTCAACTCTTTGACAATGGTGGTTTATTTTGTATTGAAAAATAATATATACTTGGAACTGCGATATATAATGCACATTATTGCTTAATATCAACAAGTATAATCGTATAGTTAATTAATAAAATACTTAAATGTGACGGCTATAATATATAACGGGTGCAGCCATTTTGTACCATCCCAGTGAATACGCTGTGGTTACATAATAACTAACATGTCACATCAGGAATTAGTCTTCGAACTGAAGAAATAAAACAGCATACCATGCCAAATGCCTTAATTGTCCCCTCCTTTAAACAAACCTAAATAAACAAATAGTTTCACACCGCTGTCATTGTCAGTCTTGTCTGCTTAGCAGATTCATTGCATAAGAGTTTTGGTGACGTGATGTCATGTGACAAGCATCACTCTTGAAAAACAACAGCCCAGTTTACAAGAGTAGCTGAAGAACGTCAACATTAGACTATGATATGCATTCAATCCCTTCACAACAGAAAATGGCATGGATATTAACATTGGTTAGTTGATTTTGACAATAAAGTTAACACGGTAAAACATTATTTCATCAAATTGATCGTACATTACAATGCACATGTGCAGAAATCATTTCGTGTTAATAGGCCAGTTCACAGTTAGGTCTACTGGAGGATAAATAAAAATTAGTTTGTAGCTTTATGGCAATATTAAATGTCATAATTTCACTTTTTATAAAAAGAATCTTGAATTAAAATAGCAAAATAATATATATATTTTTTGTAATCACTGATAAATATTCGTTTTTTAGAGGTTTAAAAAAAAAAAAAAAAAAAAAAAAATTATTTACACCTGTGAGTGTAAATTTACCTGTGGTAGTTTTATCTTGGGATACTGATTTTTGACAGGGGGAGGCAACACCGGTAGCTGTCCAAATCGTAGCTTGAAGAAGAGAAACTGTAAAAATACAGTGAGTAGAACACCCGCCAGCAAAGAACACAGGACAACTTCAACCTGAACCTGATCCAGTATTCCCGACACCGATCCAAAGAAGTCTTTTATCTTTGCCGACAAAGCGATCACAAACTGTAACATAATGGTAACTTGGTTTCCGCATATATGCGGTTACCATCTACTCGATTAATTTGTCACTTCATGATGTTTACATCTGATCACACTGTTAGCGATGAGGCCTGTTTTTGTAATGTGTTACCTCACATTTACAGGAGCAACAGCAGATTTAGCATTTCTCGCCATGTTTATTTGGCGACAGACATAGAGTTGTCTCCCTCTCCTCAAAAATTATATGATAATTTAAAGTGACATTGTCAGTTAATTTAATAACTTAGAAAAATAAAATGAATCCCAGTTACTTCTTAAATTGTATTTAATATAATCCAAATCACTTAAGATGAAATGTATATATATTTAAAAAAAATAAAAAACATAAAAGGCCTTTATTTCAAATTAATAATATATATTTTTGAAAATTTGGCATTGGTAGTTAGACAAATTATGTAAAAGAGTGCACAACTGATTTTTCAGGGTCATAATATCAATCCCCATTGGTGCTTATTGCCTATTCCGACCAGTGATTCACAGCTCCTATATCAAATGCTATATAATTGCATTATTGAACTGCTTTCGAGAAAGTGTAATTACTAAAAGATACATTGCAGCTATACAGGAATAGTCCATTTGGCTGGAGTGGATTTCTTCCTTGCTATTGTCACAACCACATTTGACATCAATTAGCTTTTGTTTAAACAATGTGTGGCAGTCATAACAAAAATATTAGTTTCATTAGTTCCAACCTGGTCCCTGTGAACTATTGATTACAGCAGGTAAAGTCTGAAGAACATTGTGCATTTGACTGCAGTGTTTTCACTGTTATAGCTGTTTAGTTTACCCAAGTGTTGTGTTAAGTATAATACCAAGTTAAAATTCCCCTTATATTATTTTGCACATAAAAAGGTGAGCATGCTCAAGTTCAATGGCTCAAGTAAGCATTATAATGTGACTTCTTCATATTTGCCTATTCCTATTAGATTGAAACAAGAACATAAGTGCTGCCTAGAAAACAGACACCATCTTAAAGATAAATACAGTTACTTAAACATTTATTTTTTTAACTACTTGTAATGCATTGGCATTTGATCTTTATCATCATCTAACACAGACCAAATTTTGATCAAATACTAGTACAATTACTAAATTAGAAGTTTGTAATGTGTGGGCGTTGTCTACTTGGTGCCCATAAATGTCATTTTTAACTGAAGGCATTACATTAAAATGCTCGACACCTCACAGCTACTGACTTAACTGTGCTTGGCCCCGTTCCACAAAGCAATCTTCGCACTAGTGGCGTTCTCATTATGCAATTAGTCGCACAGACTTGTCACATGCGATTTGTCGTAGCAACTCAAATCGTGTGTGTGGGTAGACGTTATATCATAACGTCAAACAAAGCTAGTCAGTTTAAAAATATTTTGCAGGAAATGTAAGTGCATACAAATTTCCACTGAAAAAAAACAACATGAATGTAAACAATTTACTGATGGCATTATGTAACAAAACAATTATTAACCACATCTAGACAATAATAGGGTTTTATGGACCCATGAAATCCAGACATTTCGACATTTATAAGCAAACCAAAAAACCCAGAGTTGACAAAACTGAATGGTTGAACTTTAATGCGATTTGATTGGCCGAGAGCTTACGATTTGTCGTGAGAAATAGGACGTTCTTGATACAATTCTAACACAACTTGTACAAGACTAAAGACATTCCGATTTAGGTGTTCTCAGTACGATTCCATCACATGTGACAAGTCCATAATGAGAACGCCCTTTAAATCACCTAAGTGATAACTACCATATGCACTCAAGGTAATCTTAGCAATAAGATTGCTTCATGGTACGGGGCCCAGGTTTGTAAATATCCCTCCCCTTTTCCATCTTTTCTTAAAATCCTGGTACCCAATTAAAAACAGATAACAAAGAGTCAAAACAAAATTGATGAAATTTTATTCAATATCTGTACAGTGATAAAATGGCGGTGAGTGTATATAAAATGTACAGTGACTTACACTGTTGTTCAATATTGTGTAGTGTACAAATGAGATGCATATTTATTTCAATAAATAAATTCAAAGAACCATTCAGGCAACTACATATATAATACATACAAACATGCAGGAAGCGTGCATAAAACAAAAATGTTATTTTTTTTAACATTCAACCTGCAGCATTCAAATAAATTCATTTAGACTAATTTTAACTGCTACACTTAAACATGCACAAAGAAAATGCACAACCTGCAACTATGACTTCATTGCATACAAGATATGCAGGTGGGGAAAAAACAACACCCACCCACCCTCAAAAAACCCCTCAAAAACCCTATAAAATCTGTTGATCAGTCACCTAATGGAGCATTAAAATGCGGCTTCTTAAGACAGGTGACCATTTAAGACAAGTGATAATTTAAATACAGGTCAATATACACTATATTATCAATTTATTTCTGAGAACATAAAGGTGGCCTTTATAACTAATCATTGGTTAATGCTTAACCGTATATTATTATTGGAACTCTGGGAGAATAGTAAGACAGGTGACCACTTTACAGAGGTAACCATTTAAGCAGATCTGACTGTACACATTCCAACCAACTTAAATAATAGGCAGAATGTCTATCTCAGATGACTGGATAATAATTTCTTTTAAAAACTAACAGAATAACATTCCAGATGTATTAATACTTTAAAGACATATATACTTTAAAACCAGTGTTTCCCCAACAGGGGCATTTTGAAATTCAATAGGGTGGATAGGTGGGGGTAAACTTTTGGGGAGGTAGTAGTAGACATTTAGAAAGAAACGATGGTGTTAAAATAAGATTACATATGGCACTTAAATTATTGTTAACACATACTGTGTAAATAGGTTTTGTAGCAAAAACAGAAGGAAACACCCCCCACATGAAAACACAATCAAATAACCCACCAAACTAAATGCATGTCATTTAATATCTGAAGGGTAGTGTCAGCTCTTTTTGTTTATCTAAGGTGGCTACTGGAGCCGTTACATTGTCAATCCTATCTGGCCTCGGTGGCGCAGTGGTTAAGCCATTGGACTAGAGGCTGGTAGGTACAGGGTTCGCAGCCCGGTACCAGCTCCAACCCTGAGCAAGTTCTTAAGGGCTCAATGGGTAAGGCCACTACACCTTCTTCTCTCTCACTAATAACTAACCAACTAACAACTAACCCACTGTCGTGGAAAGACAGCCAGATTGCTGAGGTGTGTGCCCAGGACAGCGTGCTTGAACCTTAATTGGATATAATCATGAAAATAAGTTGAATGAATCATATCTGGGAATAATTAGGGGGAATGGGAGGTGGCTGCTTGGAGAAAGACTGGGAAACACTGGATTAAACTAAATTCATTTGAAACTGATATCATCATTTAGCTACTACTGTGTCAGATCCGTGCCACATGCTAAAATAAACAAACATTAGGCTATGAATTCGATCTGGTTGAGATGGATAATTTGATGAGACAGATCCTGGTGTAGACAGAATGCACTGAACATGTACATATGTACATATGAGTAACAAAAAACCCAAACAAAACAATGGCATTTATACTATTATAGCAAAGTATTCCAATCCAATCCAAACATTCCAACATTGCAAACATAGAGCAATCCACAGAGTATCAGCACTCTCCGAGTTCAATAATTTTAATTTGCATAGACAAATATAACAACATCTCTTGTGTTTCAAATTACTATAGAAAAAAAAAATCCCCAGAAAAAAAATCAAATGGCATTGTAGCTCATCACAGCAAGTAGGAAGCAAACTTATGTTCACAACACCTTGTACATTCATATTTCTAAGGTCGACGAAAGTCACTTTTCGGACCCTTGTTTTAGCTTTGTACACAATAAATAAAACATATCCAACATTAATTTTTTGATATGATATATTTGACAAAAGGTACTTTTAATTTTTTTCATCTTTTAAAAGTTAAAATTAATATTTTGTCCAGAATTATGAAAAATAAAAATATACCGACCTGTAAACAGCGTTGTCTGCTTGTTATAGAAATTTGACAGGGGTCAGGGTTAATAGACCAGTTTTTATTTTAATGTGGCAAAGCATTGTAATAATATAGCTAATTTTAAATTTGAATGATGTCAGTATTCCAATGACGTCACTTTGCATCTCCTTACAATAACCATAAACTGGGTAAATGACGTTTCCGTTTTAAGAATGCTGGAAAACTTCCAATGCAAAATTGCTATTGAAATTATTTTTTTTGAACATTACTAGTGCACCTGAATGTGTTTGAAGAACATTTTGTGATTAAAAAATTGTACCTTTTACGAAATATGGATTTCAAGTGAAATTATAGTATGATATGCTATATTTATTGTGTACAATGTCAAAACAAGGGTGCGAAAAGTGACAGTCGTCGACTTTAGTCCTTTTGTTATTTACAGAGATGAAAGTGGGACATGAAAAAAAGAAATTCCAGAAATTTTAATCGGAGTGGTTTTGAGTACTGAGATTGGCCTTAGGGTTAGGGTTGCACAACAGTCTAAAATGATGAATGTATGAATGAATGATTCAGAATGTATGCAAGGTACCAGATCCTAAGTTTTGATGGAGAATATGGAAAACTTTGGATGAATGGCAAAAAACTCAGAAGCACTGTACAGTGGAAATCCGGAACACTCTCATCTCTGTATTTATTAAAGAACTAAATCCAACTCTGAACTCAAGATCTTATTTCCACATCAACTTTGTCTGAATAATTCAGATATGATCCAATGCTATTACATATTCAGACAACTACTGAGAAAAACAGTCATTCTGTTCTGATTGGTCCAATAGAAGGTCATCTTGACATGTGATAACATTGGTTTTGGTGAGATCCACTGATGAAAACTTAAAGTCCATGCAGCCAGTAAGATCTAATTTCTATTACTGGGTACATTCTTGCAAAACCATAAATAATGTTGTAGTATCTTGGAACTATTTCTAGAAAATTAAAAATAGACAAACATTGTTGTGCCTGCGGTACTTAAGTCACCATTTCAACATCTTATTAGAAATTAAAAGACATTCTATCATATTGTAAAGAATAGAATAAAAATGTCCAACATTTGTATTCAGTATGAACCAGTCACTTTAACTGAGAATTATATATTTAAAAAATATAATAATAATAATAATAATAATAATTTTATTTTTATGAATAGATGTCTTAACATACAGGGACTATTTGTCATTTATAAGCATGCATTTTATTACTATAAAGAAAAGCAAGAATAATATTTGACAATTTAAATGAAAAAAAAGTGGCTTATTTATTCCTTCATTTGATACAAAAAAAGATAGTAATTATGTCAACCACTAATGACAATGTTTCTCAAAAGTCAAGAATAATACCGGTACTAGGCTATCTGTAAATAAAACTTAGCTGTTATCTGAGATAACATTTATGCAATGTGACAATAGTAAGCCATTTTGTTTTTAACATCATGGAGGTGGTGATCATCAAGGTGGTGAAATAAAGAAAAACATAGCTGATAAAAAAAATAACAAAATCAATATTACAAACCAGTTTACACAAAATAATTCTGTCTTACAGTAAATATAACTTAGAAGTAGTGTATTTGATTTAAAAACAAAACAAAACAACCCATCTGTTAATAAGGCAAAACCTTGGTTATTAACACCTATTAAATGCACTCCAAGCATTTCTTGTAATACTTTGCATAACAACAACCGGTACCAAGACACTCATTACTCAAGTTATGTAACATGACAATTATAGTGCTTAATCTAGTTTAAGTGTTCATCTGTATACAGTTAAAATTTAAGACCATGTTTTTATCAATACAAACTGAAATATAAGGCAACAAGAGCAGTAATATTACTTCACCCAAGTAACAGTATGTTTCAATTTTGCATATAACCCCCCAAAAACATACATTTTAAATGACTGTTGACTACAGTAAAACATCTTTCAAATTAAATCCAACTACAAACCGAGATTGTGTAAGCAGCTATAACATCTATAGTTTTATCAATATATATAATATATGAGTTTATGGCAGTACAATTAAACATAAAAACAGTGCAGCACATTTTGATTCATTTTTGAATCACATTACATTTTGTGTTTTTGTTAAATTTTCAACAAGAAATAATTATATTCTCAGAACAATTACATACCCTGATACTTCTTAACAAAACAAAATAATTTTCTGATCTAGGAGATTTTTAAAATTAATAATTAATATAATTTTCAGATTGAAATGATAATTTTATTAATAATTAAGAACAAATTTAGTTCAAGATGATTTCCAGAATCTTTTATTAATAATTAAAACAAATTTGAGAATCAAGTAATATAACTAAGATCAAATTTAGGTACAGGCAAATACGTTAGATTCAGTTGATGTATTTTATTTTAATAATGAAGATCAACTTTAGGTTACGGTAATTTATTTTACCAGTAACAAGGATGAATTTCAAATTCCAAGTGATATCATTTATCAACAATGTGTAGTTTTTAATTATAAAATAAATAATAATAATAATAATAATAATAATAATAATAAAAATAATAAAACCCATATAAGATACTGTAGACGAGAGCTTTTCTTAATTTTATTTGAAGCAAAACATGCAACACTCATCTGCTGACATATTTAAAAAGCACATCATACATCTATAATATAACATTACAAATATGATTTTGAAATTTACATCAAGTGCTACTGGGCTTAGTTAACTTATTAGCTAGCTGCTATGTGATTAAATTTTAACCTGAAATAAAATTAATGAATTGTGTTTCAAGATTGTATGAGGTAGAACTGTTTAATGATTCTGCTCATCTAGTAATCAAATATTTGTGTGGTAGAACACTTAGATAACAATTCAATTAGCATTAAGAAACCTATTGCTTATTTTAAATTTTGTTTACAAAGCATTGAACCAGTACTAAATGTATGATGACTATTATACTGCTTCAGAAAATGATTTGCTTTTAAGCTCTAATTGAAGTTAAAAACCCCAAATAGTTTGTTACCTAATGAAGAGCGTTACTTGAACAAAGATAAATCAGGGCTTCTAGATTATGGTAGCCCCACTCCCATGGCTAGTGATATTCAATGTTGGGCTAGTAAATAACTACTATTGCCATGCCCAACAGCTAGTGAATTGTTTTTTTTCAAATGCTGCATTTAAGTATTTTGTAAATATGAATATCCTGCCTCCAGCCTCACCCAAACCCCATCCCCCAATCTTAATGTTTTTAAAGTTCTTTAGGTGACGTATCTGATTATTACTATTAGTAAAATTGTATTAACTTAAAGTAGGGCTAGTGAATTTGAAATCATGGCTAGTAAATTTTTTAAATCACTGATCCCATGGCTAATGGATTTTATAAAAATTCTACAAGCCCTGGATAAATTAAAAACATTATTGAAAAAAGTATGGGAATAATTTGACAGCATCAGTTTTCATGCACAAGCATTTAATTTTATAAAAGCAGAATGATACATTTAGTGTAGCGGTGGAATCCACGTACATATAAATTACACATATTAACCGTATGACTTTGAGCTTTAATAACAATGACAATTAGATACCGATTCTAAAAGCAACTTTCTGATGCAAATGCAGCAACAGTAATGATTGTCTGAAATTCTTTTATTTAATACATGCTCATAAAAACATACAACGACCGATTCATTATACAAAACATAGCCTGTGTCTACACTTCATAAAGCAAAGTGTTCAACAACTTTAACAGGTAAGTTACTCAATCACTTATGCCAAGTCATATCAATCTGTATAGGGACATTCCTGGTCAAAATCAATTACTTTCAGAAGTCGTCCTCTCATATTTCAAATGAAATCAATATAATAGTCATTGGGAAAATATCTGAGATACAGGTGTTTGAACTTATGGTTTTCATTAAGGATACCACTCATCTCTAAAAGCTGCAACATTTTTATTACTTATGTTTGAGACTTTTTTTTTAATGCTTTTTTTGTAGGTCTTGAATGGTCAAATAAATGTTATTATAGCCAAACATTCAAATGTTAACCCTGCAAAGTAATAGTTTAACATTAATCTTTGACCATGACTTCCCAAAATATATTGTAACTGATGTTTTTCAAAAAATTTAATGAATGTAACTGGTGTAATTGTGAAGACTGTCTGCTTAGTGCATGTCTTCTCTAAAAGACTTTAATACAGGTAGAAAGTGTGCTGATCCATTAAATTCATCCCAGAATTACAAAAAGGAAAAACGTAAGAGATTAAAGAGAAGAACTTACTAACAAGAATCCACGTTTGGTGTTTATAAAACAGTACAAACTATACAGGCAAGCACTTGAGGTACTATCAAAAACAACTTGAACACCCAAACTTTGTATGACACCTGGTCCCAGCACAGCATTAAATTATAATGATAGTGAGTGTTCTGCTAAAGAAAGTCATGAACTTTATACATTAATAAGTCACCGTCTATTATTGGTGAATCCTCTTTAAAAAAAATACAAAAATATTGTGATAAAAATATTGTATAATAAAAATGAAAAATGAAGAGACTACATTGAAGAATAACTGATGTGTAAAACACCTCATATATCACTTGAATACTTTCAGGAAATTATTACACAACTGAAGAAAACATTTCACACATCAGAAAAAAGATGTGAAAATGTCATTGCAGACACTTGTTTTAAAGAGTGGGAGAATCAGGAAAACAGCAAATGTTTTTAAAACATATTTTATAGCACAGACAGAAAACCAGTTAGTTCAGTAGAAGGGTATTCTAGGTGATCCAAATCCCAAAAATATTTCAGTGAAGAAACAGTGAAGTTAATAAAAACATTTTATGTGAATGAAGACACAAGCCAAGTAATGCCTGGTACAAAAGACAACCGGTATGTGTCAAGTGATTGTGAATGACAAAAGACAATGCTTGCAAAAGCATATTATCCTTTGTAATTTGAAAGCAACGTGTCACCATTTCAAAGAAGAAAATCCCACAGTGAAAGTTGAAACTCAGTAAATTTGCTGAATTGTGTCCAAATCTGGATCATCTAAAAGTAGCTCTGTCTGTGTTTGCACCATTCATCAAAATGCTACACTAATACCTATTAGCTCAAAGATAGCACAGCCTATAGAAAATAGTAACAGCCCTTTCAAACATTAGTCACCGTCTTGAACAACTTTGCTGTAAGCCTCTTTTCTTCAGAAATGCAATGGGTCTGCAGATACATCAGTTTTAGATGAAAGACTGTGGGAGGTATTTGATTGGCACATGATTGACATTGCTCAGTTCAAGAAATGGTTATCAACAAACTGGTCAACACTAGACACAATGAAGAATAGTTGTGATGAATTCATCAGTCATCTTTGTCTTCTACGCCGTGACTTTATCAACCAGTTCACAGACAGAATAGTTTAGAGATATTCATGAATTGTTGAAGCCTAATCAAGTTGTGATCATTGGGGATTTTGCAGAGAATTATTCTTTCATGCTGCAAGAAGATGTACAATCCTTTTATTGGAACAATTTTCAGGTAATCATGCACTCATTTGTCTGCTACTATCATGAACAAGTGAAGAAGAATTTTTTTTTTACTTCGCGGCTGGCTGTGTAGGGCAATATAAAAGCTGCAACAAATTTCTTAATCTGATACCACCAAAATGACAGGTATTGAGACCAATACACATTAAATACAGTTAAATAGATACTTTCCAGTTACATTTCATTATTTCTGAATATGGCAAGATGTCAAATGTTGATTTACAGATGGTCAAAATAGAAAAGAAAAACAGCAACAAACCTTTTTCAAGACAGTTAAGTGACAGCTTGTATTCAGCAACTACCTATTTTAAGCAGCCACTTTGTTTGGCTGCTTAAGATAGGTTTGATTGTATATCATTCAAGATAAAGTAAACTATTGAAGAGTGACCGTAAGGCTGACACACCGTCTCACACAATGTAATATAACCAGTGTTCTCGCTGCTCTGAGAACACCGATAACCCTCTCTGTTATGGGTTGTACAACTTGAAATTTTTAAATCATCTTTTACAATATACCAGGGTATACCCAGCAAGTTTTGAGAAAAATTTGTGATATATTTTGGGGGTCAAGGTCAAGTTGAACTATGTTTCTCAGGGTTGATTTTTTAAAAATGTTTGGCATACAATAAAACCAATTTAATGCTTCAAGACCTTTAAAAACAAATTTGATTTTTTTTCTTAACTTTATATTAATGTGTGTGTTACAACCTTTTGAAAATAGGTGGTTTTCTTAACACGGTCGAATTCAACTACCTGTATCTCAAAAAATAGTTGACTTAGAAGTCTAAAATTATGGTTCAAAGGTATCCTCGCTAACTACTATAAGAATAACAATTTCATTAAAAATCTGTGACAGGGTATCCTACAAGTGATTGATTTGACATGAAATGCCCCCATATGTCTGCTATTAATATCCAAATTAATAATGATAACCCACTTATGTTCTTTTCACAACAAAGTACAGTA